>NC_143055.1:94352196-94655227 GCF_052426305.1 Pelodiscus sinensis
AAGAGAAATGCAAAGTGCTCCACTTAGGAAGGAACAATCAGTTCCATACATACAAGATGGGAAGCGACTGTCTAGGAAGGAGCATGGCGGAAAGGGATCTAGGGGTCATAGTGGACCACAAGTTGAATATGAGTCAACAGTGTGATGCTGTTGCAAAAAAAGCAAATATGATTCTAGGTTGTATCAACAGGTGTGTTGTAAGCAAAACTCGTGAAGTCATTCTGCCGCTCTACTCTGCACTAGTTAGGCCTCAGCTGGAGTACTGTGTCCAGTTCTGTGTGCCACATTTCAAGAAAGATGTGGAGAAATTGGAAAGGGTTCAGAGAAGAGCGACAAGAATGATTAAAGGTTTAGAGAACATGACCTATGAAGCCAGGCTTCATGAACTGGGCTTGTTTAGTTTGGAAAAAAGAAGATTAAGGGGGGACATGATAGCGGTTTTCAAATATCTAAAAGGGTGTCACAAGGGGGAAGGAGAAAATTTGTTCCTCTTGGTTACTGAGGACAGGACAAGGAGTAATGGGCTTAAAGTGCAGCAGGGGAGGTTTAGATTGGACATTAGGAAAAAATTCCTAACTGTCAGGGTGGTCAAATATTGGAATAAATTGCCAAGGGAGGTGGTGGAATCTCCCTCTCTGGAGATATTTAAGAACAGGTTAGATAGACATCTGTCAGCGATGGTGTAGACGGAGCTTGGTCCTGCCTTGAGGGTGGGGGGCTGGACTCGATGACCTCTCGAGGTCCCTTCCAGTCCTATTATTCTATGATTCTATGATTCTATGTTGACCATTGAGATAGCAATGTGCGGGCTTGTTTTTAGCTTAGCATAACTGCATCGCACAGGAATGTGGGATTTTTCCACACCCATGAAAGATGTTGGTAATGGACCAAATCTGTGTGTTTCAGATCCTGCCCTTAATTTACTTTTCAATGCCACAAATGTACTTAGAACATTAAGTAACTAATCAATCTCTGCAAGTTACAATGTACATTGGCGTGACCGGAAATTCTACAGTACATAGACTGAAATTAAATTTATAAGCCAACACACTTGGAATTTCAGTTTCCCTTTATATAGGACTTTGAATGGAAGAGCCAAGTCAAGGGACCAGAACGGAATATCTGTAATAGACTACCACCAATGTGGTCTTTCTTATGCCTCAAACCAAGGTACTGGGTGGATATTACAAATAAAGTTATTTGTGATAAGGAAACAGTTATCCTGGGAAGACAGCACATTCCTTAAATGTGTCAAATATGCATGGTGTGCTGCTAAAAAAAAATCCCTATCAGAAATGTATGACAGGTTACTCTGTACAGTAAAAGCTATGACTCTTTCCTCCTCTGGTACTGTCAGAGAGAGCCACAATTCAGAATAATAATACAATGTTTAGTCTACAGTTCTGTGATGCAAGCTCACTGTACATTTGCCGAAGTAGAAAGATTTCATTATACAATTTGATTAAGGAGAGGGAGCGGGAATTGATAGGTTATGTAACATAAGGGAATATGACATATCTGGGGGTAGTGCTTTCCTCTTGCCAGTCTTATATTGGTAGGAAGTGAAGAAGGCTTGTAGCATGAGTGATGATGGTGATGGTAAGGAGGGGCATTAGACCATAAGTGGGAATTATACAGGTTGCCATGGATTTCTTGCCAGGAGGAATTCACGCTCCACTACAGAGGCACCTTCTCTAGCTGCTAAACATGCTGAGATCCACAGACAGAGAGACAGAGACTCCAGAACCAGAGCAGGTTGTTAACAAACCCTTTAGAGGTATTGGGGGCAGGGCTATGTTGGTAGGCAAGCATAAGGAGAGGAAGAGACTTGCCTCAGAATGGAACTACCTGGTGGAGTGCCAAAATTTTACACATGGAAAATGTGAAGCACTCAAACTTTTACATGTTTCTTAAAGTTGTGCATGTGCAAAACATTCACATTTCAATTGTCATGACTCCCTCTGGCTCCCAGCTCACAAAACGTCTGACCAATTAAATCTAGGGTCCTTGCTGTAAAGCTCTGTAGGAACTTAATACGTCTGCTTCTTATGGAACAGTCTCTAGTGTGTTCTATCACAGGAAACTGATCACATCTTCCTAGAGGGAATTCTTCCAGCACATTCTCTTTAATGGGTGTAGAACCTGTGTATCTGACGGCTACCGTGCCACAGGCTTCAGCACATGGGACATGTCCGAGACAGAGAAAGATGTGGCTGAAGTGTACTACATGCTCTCAGTATATGATTGGTAAAATGGTGTCATGTTATTGGATTCTAAAGGTCACTTTGGCACCCATGGGAGGGCTGTTTGCCCCAAAAGTCTGTACAAAGGGGGTCATGTGAGGTGTTACATGAAAGCTTATGGTCTACTGATTCTGCTTATGTTATTCATGTACTTGTGTAATAGCTGTATGTGGAGTCATAAACATGTACTCTGTGTTGATGCTGGAAAATTCTCTGTCGGAGGCAGAGCAATGTGCCAGGAATGTTTGTTCAATGGTTATGCTAATTAGCGAGGCTCCAGGTACTAAAGACACACCTGAGGAATGAATCTGGATTCCTGCAGACCAGTCAGAATAATGATTGCTGGTTTGGGACACAAGGATAGGTTCCTGGGCCATGTGACCCACTCCAGCTTGGAAGAGACCAGGGATGGATATAAAATGCCATGTGGCAGACTCCATTTTGTCTTGAGTTCAGCTCCTGATCCCAGATGCAGCCTTGCAGGGAAGAACCGTGGACCCATCCTGACATAGGATGTACACCAGAGACTTTTAAGATAGCGGTTGTAAAATCTCTGCTAAGAGCCTGCATTGAGAACTGGGTGATTCAATGCATGTAATGTATTCTCCTTAACAACCTTACTCTCATGCTTTTCTTGCTTTTATTAATAAACCTTTAGATTTTAGATTCTGAAGGATTGGCTCAGCGTGGTCTTGTGGGTAAGATCTAGAGTGTAAATTGACTGGGACCTGTGGCTATTTTCTTGGGACCAAAAGAACCCGTTCGGGGTAGGTGAGATTGGGTTGTAAAACCCCTCACCTGTGTGCAGGCCTAGGGCTGATTGGGGCACAGAGAGAGCTGGGATGTCAGAGGGGTTTTGCTCGTGAGGCTTCAGGATAGCCAAATTGGCAGCTGGAGCGCTCAGTGTGACTGGTTTGTGGCCTATTTGGAAAGGTCCCTGATCTGGGGCTGTAAGGAGCCCTGAGTTTTGAACAATTCATCCTGAGCGGATGCCCTCAGTGGTGCCCAGACCCGGCCTGGTCCATCACAGAAGGTCTCTTGGGTCCATATCCTGCTGTCATATATTAATGCTACCTGAGGTTGCTGTATTCTGTAGGTGGTGCTAGGGCTAATGTCAGATTTCCCTCAGGCTCTGTAGCTCCTGTGGAAAGCAGAGAATTGGGTCAGAGGTATAGTTACTATTGGACGTTTAATGTGAATTTTCTCATATTGTTATGTTGTTCACTGAGGATATTTGATCTGTAAGTGTAATAGAATATTTATGAAAATTATCCTAACTGGTAATTTCCAGTCTTCTTAATACTCAAAGGGTTTTTAATGGTAATTATGAAGTAATGTTGTTTGAGTATGGACTTTATTAATTACTTATGCAACCTTCATGCTAAGTTAATAAGTTAGCAACGGTTTTGTATGGGAAAATTGGAAACAGATTATTTCAGCAACCATATAACTATATCATCTATTTTCTGTTCTTGTTACAATCATGCTGAAAATTTATTACAAGAATCCTTATGAAAGTAATAAAATAAAGGAAAATGATCATAAAGCCAATCACATATTTTATAGAAAATAGGAATATAAAATCACTTTGTGCTAGGTTTCTCTGCTGCAAAGCAATTTATCATTTAAGAAAAGACAACTTTCTGCTGGGTTTAAGCAGCTAATCTGTTCAACTTCTTGTGACCCATGCAGGAATGGGAATAAGTTTTATTATTTTCAATTTCAAAAAGCTTTACTCATCACTGGTCATGCTAACACAATCCTTCAGTGCCAGAGGCAGAGCAATTTGCCAATTCAGATACCTCTGCAAAAGTTCCCCCACCCATTCTTAAGAGTTGGATGTTTTGTATAAACACTTTCCTTGGCTATAAGATCTCAATTTCCTAGTATTCTAGGCCTATTTCCTTGCAAAACCTTTCAGATCTGTTCCTATTCAAGGCGCTTTTCTAACTTTTAGGTTTCGTAACCAAAAAAAAGACCCCACAAAAATGAATGCTAAACTTGCTTTAAAAATGCTTTGGATTAAGTAGAGGTAAAATTTAAATACCATTTTAAATTCAATTTTCAAGTGACATACTTTGTAGCAAAGATTAAAATGTGATTGCTGTTATTCTTACTGATGTTTATATCACATTGTATACTATAATATCATGTGCCTACATGATGCGACACAGGGCAAAATTTGGTTCCTACACATAGCTCCCTCCTCCAGCTAAGCACTCCCGTCCTCTGCATCTCCAAGCACTTCTTGGATCATTACCTAGAGGACTGGGGAGCATTCCCAAGATGGGAGAAACTTCCTCATAAGGGTCAGGTGACAAGAGTCTCCATAGCAATGTCAGACAGGACCCCAGAGGCTCACAAGGGATCAGTTGCTAAATCCCAGAACCAGGAGTGAGGGGAAAACGTGGCCCCAGGCTGCAGTGGGCGAATCCTGTATGCATCACTGCCAAGGGGAAGATGAGCCAAGACTGGTATATAGTTTGTGAGAATAATGCCTCTGAATTCCCTGCCCCCATCTCCACCCAAGACTGACCCCATCTACCTCTGCTGCTCCTCATTTTTCCACCCCCACAGTTTTCTGTCCTGGGCAACTGCCCTGCTTGCCACACCCTGGTAACAGCTCTGCTGCCTATAGAGAATTAGCCAACCAATGGCAAACTTAAGTCGAAGCTGGGACTAGGTGATTTTAATTATAAACAGGGAGTTTAATAACTGTAGTTAAAATACAACCTCTTTCCAATGATATGAAATCATCAAGCTGTGCAAGAGCTAACCTATGTAGCCATGTGCTCTTGCAACTATTGTACCAATCTTCCTCAATTTTCCTATATTTGTTAGTTACTTTCAACTTTTGTGTCTTGTGTTTCAAATTGAGAGCTCCTTGGGGCATACGTAATTGTAGAGCCACTGGGGCAATAGGACTGAGCTTGATTAGGATGTTTGTGCACAACCATAGTACACATAAATAAAATTAAAACTTGTATTCTTTCCCCATTTACCCAGTGCGTACAGCTCCATTATTTACAATATTTTTTTAATTTACATTAGTTGCTGACACACTAGTGCAACAGTCTTTGAAGGCCTTTGCTTGCACAATACAATTCAAAGTAGATATTTTAAAAGCTTTTATAACATTTTATCAGTACATCCGTGTTAGGCCTGGTGTGTTTCCTGTATTTTATTGTATAATACTGAACAATGCAAGCATTATGCTTTAGCAATGTTACACTTTGTCCAACGCGTCGCTGCTTCTGAGAGCCATGTGGAGCCGGGAAGGGAGCTTGCCTGCACTTTTAAAGGCCTAGTTAGCAGTTCTGACCATAGCTGCCGTGGTCCCTTTTCAACAAAGTGAGTAGGAAAGTTTAAAGGGGAGGATGTTCTCCTCCCAGACCATAACCCTACCCCAGGGCTGCTGTGCTCTTCCTGCCCCATGTGATGTGTGGGGAGGAATTCTGTCCTTCTCCTGTGACAACTCTTCTCCCAGAACATTAAGCCACTGTCCCTGGCAACTGGACCCAAGTGAGGAGCAAGACAGAACTGCTCCCAGTCACTGCTCTGTGCAGCATAGCAGCTGCCTGAGAGAGGGCCTGGCTATGGAGGGGCAGCAGCCCACTCCCTGTCTGGACTCAGCTTCCAGGGACAGAGGCTGAGCACGCCAGCGGGAAGGGGGCTCTGGTTCACTCGGTCCTTGCTCCCAGAAGCCAACTCTGGGTAGAAGTGCAGCCCACCATTACCACAAGCAGACTCTCTTGCAGGCAGCTGCTGCACTGCAGCGATTCCACCGAGTAGTGTCCTAGCAGTCCATGTGAGACGAAGCTCTGGTCCCTCTTCTTTCATTCCCTAACTGGGATGGCAGTCAGGGGAGCACTTGATCCCACAACTCCATCCCCCACACATGTTGCCTCTGGTCTCTTTTATGAAATCCACTTGTTTCATAATGTATATCAGTTACAACTACCCCTTGCAATTTCATTTTTGTATTGCAGTTTTCTGTGTTGTTCAACGTCCTAGGTCCTTCCCTTTGGAAGAGGGAACCTGTTAGTTGCTTGGCACAGCTATCCAACTATATAATGCTGAGTGTACAGCTACAGGTCTGTATCAATAATGAATTACAATCATGTATGAAACAGAATATTTTGCTCTATGGCTTCCTTGCCCCAAAGTCTCTTGAACAGGAAGTTTAAGCCCATCACAGGGGGCCATCCGCTGAAAATTAAGATATTTAGATGGATAAATTAGCCTGCAGTGCAAAACAGTTTTTTCTGTACAATCTCTTTCTCAGAAAGAATAATCATTGTTCAGAATCAGATTTTATTTGGGGATGCTGGGAGGAAAGAAAGGCAAGCACTTGGCTACTGCTCCCAAACAGTGATTTGTACAGAGAGCCAAATGGCAGTAGATTAACATGTTAAGTATACAGATCATTTTGACAGCTTCATGTTTATTTTCCTTCTGAGTGTGAATTGCGCAGGGCTAGAATTAGTCACAAGGACACATACCATTGTAAGGGGTGGCATGTTTTGGTGCCACCCCAGGAGCAGCAAAGGGAAGAAACTGATTCAGGGAAGCTCATATGACCCACCCTCCTATAGGCTGGCTGAGCTATGCAGGCTGACATGTTGTAGGGGTGGAGCTTGTTACCGGCACAGGGTAGTAAACATGTAGAAGCGCAGCATTCTTTGTCCCTGTGCAAGGACTACTGGTTCCAAGCTCAAGTCAGAATCTAACCTTAAAGAAACAAACTAGGAAAATAATTTGGTCATGCAGGCCTATTACAGTGTTTTGGGTAGGTTAAAAAGAATTATTAACAATTAAAATGTTCACTTTTAACATGAGACTGTGTGGCCTTTCCAAGACCTAAAGAGCTCTGTGTAAGCTCAAAAGCTTCTCTCTGTCACTGACAGAAGTTTGTCCAGTAAGAGATACTCCCCATCTTTCTCCCACCTTTTATTCTTAATTATGTTTTTCAGCCCATATTTTCATATTTCCCTGTCAGCTATGTTGCAAAGTGACACATTTGTTATGTAATACTGATCCAGGTCCTTAGAATGTATGTGCAAAAAGTAACTTTAACCACATTTCTGCTCTCCCATTCTTCAGCCAGCAGTGCATTATTCACTTATTCAGGAATAACATAGAGCAGCCTTCAGAAAACTCTAATTTGCGCTTGCTACCAACAGGAGGAGAAGCACGGAATCAGAGGAAGTAAAGATGCTTCAGCCATGCTCCCTTTCTCACCCCCACCCCTGCACCACACCTTCTTTACTTTAGCCCCAGAAAAGGGGATGTCATTGGAGGCACTGAGCTAGCACTAAATCACTAGAGGACCCTGCCCAGTATAGGTGTGACCCTTCTGTGAAGAGTTGCACTGATTATATGGTACAAATCAGCAGAAGCATAGCCCAGATCCTGGGCAAATTTATCTAATTCTATTTTGCTACTGCTGTGCAGGTTTTGTTTTTTACTTTGCCCATCTCTTCCCATATTAAGATAAAAAGAACCCAACATGCCCACACCTTCAATCTTATTCATTATTCAACATACAAAAGGCATAACAATCACAGGGATGGAGAGCAAAAAAACTGGAACTGCTGTGTATTTGGGACAGCCCTGCAATCTCATGTCCCATTCTTCACAAAGTAAGGAAAGCAACATGGTTGATTTCTTTACATAAAGACTGCAACTATATATTCACAGAGCACACTCTGCTGGTTGATTGACAGAACTGTATTGTGCATTTCAGATGAGGTAACTAATGTGCCTTCCTGAGCCATATAAAGAGAAGGATAAGTACATGTATTAATGAAGGATGAAAGATGATCTGGAATGCATGGGGCAGGTAGAAACCTGTGAAGTTTCACTCTTTCAGCCATGAGCAATAATGATGACTCACTTCCATAAGCAACTACTTTTGTAAGGAATGTCTGAACTTGATCAAAGAAAGATGAGGTTCAGGGATGAATGGGAAGAACGAGGAGACAGAAGCTGTGTGTCATTGCCATTTACTGATTTCCATTACAGTTCATAGGTTTTCCCCAAAAAAGTCCTGTACTGACCAATTTTTTTACTTGGAGTCAAACTCAAACTCATCCCAGGTGTAACTCTCTGGAAGTCAGTAGAGTTGTATGAGGGAGGAATTTGACATGAAATGCTTCTTCAGTCACTACTGCAATCCAGTTTGTTTCTGTTTAGAGATGGCAGGATATAAGTGAATATGTCAGTATAATGTGAATAAAACAAGCTGGATCTTAGCTGTTCTGAATAAGTTACAGGTTAATGCTTCATTAAGCACACTTTCAAAAGCACACTACCCATTTTCATATGTTGTAGGCTTCCACCAAGAGGTACCAATATAGCTTAGGTTTTGCTGCTTTTTTATTCTTTTCATTGGCATTGCATTTATGGTCTGTAGAAATTGTTTCTATTTCCTTCTCTTTTTAAAAAGAATAAAAGACAGTTGCAGATTTGGTGTGCAAGACACCCCTCCATTGTCCTGCCAATGTCCATTATCATGACTCTTCTCTAGGGGATGGGCTTACTTTAGATGCACATTCAGTCTTAGGCCTTATGGGTCATGTCTACACAGCAGGGTTTAACTTGAAATAAGCTATGCAAATTGAGCTACATCACTTGCGTAGCTTATTTAGAAATTGGGAGCATCTACACAGCACTTATTTTGAAACAGAGCACTCTTCCTCTGACTACCCTTACTCTTTGTACAATGAGGAGTACAGGAGTCAGAGTAAGAAATCCTCCAGCTTGACAGTATTTTGACATTATTTCAAACTAATTGCCTGCTGTGTAGACAGGGACTAAGTTATTTCAAAATAACACTAGTTATTTCAAAATAATATTGCTGTGTAGATGGACCCATGGAGATTACCAGTAAGGTTAGCAACCAAATATGTTGGTGGCTTTTGTGATGGGACTGACAATTGGACTGAGTCCACCAACTAATTTAGTTTAGG
This sequence comes from Pelodiscus sinensis, assembly GCF_052426305.1. Lineage (NCBI taxonomy): Eukaryota > Metazoa > Chordata > Testudines > Trionychidae > Pelodiscus > Pelodiscus sinensis. The sequence continues at coordinate 94,361,411 of NC_143055.1, forward strand.
CCAGTATCAGCTGCCAGATATTAATCTTTTGGCAGACTCTAATGACTTATCTCAAACACTAAGCCAACCAGTTCTTCAAACCCCAAGAGATTTTGGATGCACTATGTTATCCAGCTATAGTTATCTGGTTATTCAGCTACTGGTGCAGCTTCAGTTAGCCTGCCTCATGCTCTATCCAGTGTAAGAACTGCAAAATTTTGAATTTAGCAAGTGAATAAAATTGTTAGTCTCTTCCTGACTCAGCTTAACTTCCAGTGTTAAAGCAATTGAAAAATACAATACTAAGTGTGCCTAAAATGTTTCAAATTGAGGTTTTTTGTTTACACTAAATAAATGGAGTGCCCATAGTATTATTACCTTGAGTTCTATTTTTTTCTGTTTTCACAAGCAGGAACTGGAGGGGAAGTCTTTAAAGAATATGGAGGCCTGCAGGAAGTGGTGATAGTGATTCAGTATGTGTTGCGTAGAACATCTATTTGTCATGACTTTTTTCTTTTTTATAAGAAATCTATAACTTTCAGCTATAAGCTTGTTTGGCAGATATTGTGTAAGAACCTCTGTTAAGTACAATTATAGCTGGCCCAGTTCCTATGGAAAATGCATTTTTATAATCATTGCAAATGTCACATTCTCTACCGATCTCAGAAAAACTGATATCCTGCCAATTGGTTAGAAAGCATTTTAAAGTGGAAAAATGGACAGTTATAAAAATGTGGACAATTTCTAGTTTAATGAAAGATGAACAATTTAAACCATATGTTTAGTGGACCGGGCAATGTTTTCTCTAGGTATTTAAGTAGTAAGCGATTCTTTTCATTAAGCTAGAAACTTTCTACAGTTCTAGAACTTGCCATTTTTCCAATTTAATATTGTACCCATTTTCAACTCCTACATATTCTCATTATTATTGTTTTTGATTCCTTCATCACCAGATTTCTTGTCATATTTTCCAGAATAATCTCAATATTATATTAAGAGCAAATGAGAATGAGAAACAAATTTCAGGTCTCCTGTAATGAGCCTTGAGTTTGCATGTCTCCTCTATAGCAGGCAGCAGCTGAACATTGCCTCTGTAATAGGGAGGGGGAATTCTCTTTGAAAGAACAGTACATAGAAATCATGACAGATATCAATTACTCACACTCCTCTTTCTTTCAGTCGGAAATGAATCACTCTCCCTGACCATATTTCTCAGAGCAAACAAGACACTGCCTGAGCCTTCCCACTCAAGCCCATGAGTCGCTTGCTCCCCCTTCTTCTCCCCACATGGGGCTGTCCCTAGCCACTTGCTCAAGCTCTGCCTACCCACCCTCTTCCATACCTCTGTGCAGGGCTGGCATTGCTGTTTATTCCTTTGCACCCTACTTTGACAAAAGTGAGCATGTGTCATGCTTGCTTTGCCAAATACTCAGAAGCTAGCAAGGGGACATCCCAGAGCCACATGGCATAATCCCATGGTGTGCTTGCATGTGTGGAATTCTTCCTTGTCCCCTTAAACTACTGCTGTTGCTTATGAGTACCAGAGTGGGGAGGTGGGCCCACCAATATCTACCCCAAGGTTTTGACCCTCAGCAACCATTAAAATGTTTTAGCCCTGATATCCTGGCAAAACTGAGTTATGTGTGTAAATTTCCTCAGCAGCTTTAATTGGTTGACGTATTGGCTGCCTCTGTTACCCCCTGTTGAGCAGTGCTGCCATGCACTATAATTATTGCTATGTTTCTGGAAGGTGGAAGCTGCATTTCAGTGGTGGATTAACTGAGCACTGTGTATAGTTTGTATATTGGTTTTGAAATGGATCTGATCCTACTTCTGAAGGGGTGAGAGCTTTGCCATTGATTTCAGTGAGTGGTGGATCAGGGCCTAAGTTTGCAAGGTTGAAAACACAATATAAAGGCAGTTTTATCAGCTCTCAATTTATTATACTAGTACAATTTTGACCTCTATTATAGGTTGTCTCCCTGTTATATGAAAGGCTGCAGCATCCACACAGTTTTGGAGAAGCAAAATGATAATTAGCAATTGATTCCTCTACATAATACCCCGTAGCTTAGTGGAAAGAGAACTAAGCTACATGCACAGAGGTTTGGTATGCAAACCCCACTTCTTTCACTAGCTGCTGTACCCTTCGCAACCCAAAAAGCTTCATATGTGGAATGAGGACTACCAATTTTCTCAAGTGTTACCGGGCCTTTGCATAAGGTCAGTGGAGGCAAAGCTGAACATACTACTCAGTTCTCTAATAGAAGAGAGTCAAGTCTCTTGCACCTCATTAGACACATTTTGTCTGGCTGTGGCTCAATGCTTGTGTAACCTTTGCTAGGACTGTGGCTCTCTGTCACTCTTAAGTACCGACCTAGTCAATACAGTTTTATGACTCTGGTACTATTTACATGCATACTGTGGGTTTGAAGATTATCCAAAGCCTGCTGAGTACCCTCATAGGGCTAAGAAATATGTAAATACATACATATCAAAGTTAGTGGAAGGACCCTGCCTTCATTGTTGGAATTATTTTATTTGGCAAAACTTATATTTATAAACGAATTAGAGGTAGCTGTCCCTTTGAGCATAGGATGTGACAGTAAGTTTGGGCCTGTCACAGAAATTCTCAGTCATCCCCCAGGGGGTGGGCATCAGGCCTCAGAAGCCCTTCAAATAGTGTTCAACCCCACACATGTCCATTCTTACTACAGTCATCTCCAGCCATATGGGCTGCCAGACTCAGGGACCATACTCCTCTCTCTCAGGTCAGTGTGTCCTCACAGCCAGAGTCAATAATAGTGGGTATAGCTCCCCACACGGGGCTGGTAAGAGTGAGGTTGGGGGAGCCAGGCCCACCCTCTGCACTAGGTCCCAGCCTGGGACTCTGTCAGCAGTAGAATGGTCCACCACTAGCTCTATGGGGAATTCCACCAAAACATGCCAGGCTCCCGGAGAACAACTCCCTACCCTGGGCTACTTCCTACTAGTAGTCCTCCCCAGCTCTTCCCTCCAGACTGGGACCTTCTCCTGCAGTTCCCTGTGTCAATTGTGCAACTTATTTCAAAATAGCTTATTTCAAAATTGGGAGCATCTACACAGCACTTATTTCAAAGTAGAGCACTCTTCCTCCGACTTTCCTTACGCCCTGTACAATGAGGGTTACAGGAGTTGGAGTAAGAAGTCCCCAGCTTCACAGTATTTCAAAATTATTTCCAAATAACTGCCTGCTGTGTAGACAAAAACTAAAATATTTCAAAATAGCGCTAGTTATTTCAAAAGAATGTTGCTGTGTAGATGTACCCTAAGCTCACTAGTGTGGATATGGCCTCAGTGTTTGTTCCCTGCCTAGCACAATGGAGCATTGATTTTGGTTGGGACCTCGAGGGAAAGCTCTTGCTGGAGGGGCTAAAATCACCTTCTCCACTATAAATTTGTGAGGAGTGAAAGTTCAGACAGATTGGCAGACAGATGAAAGAAACATTGCTTTTTTATATAATAATCCCATTAGCTTTTTATTGAATGATTTTTGGAATGATTTCATGATTTTTAGTCCAGTATCACAATACTTGAACTTTTGGGACCTTCAATACCATAAAAGTAAAACTAAACTAGCATTTATTATTAGGCGTGCCCTTCTGCCCCCAAATTGTGAGCCAAACTAAAAATGATCCGCACTGAGCAGAATTAACAAAATAAAATAAAATGATTTCACTATTCTGTGTGCCCACACTGCCTTACAGTGATGTTTCCTGAGTAGAAGGAGACAGTACACGCTTCTTCAAGGTTCAGTGGGAAGACACCTGGAAGGAGGGAAGAGTGAGCAAATAACATTAACATAAAAATCCAGTTAAAGCAGGACAACTAGCATCTCTTTCTGATTTAGGACTATGGTGTGCTAGTAGCATTTCTTCCCTTTTGAGGGTTGTTTGCCCTCTACTAATATAACACTGTCTTGGTTTATGAGAAATTCAGTATGAGCTACCATAACAAACTGCCAATGGCAATACAGTTGGGATTTTATCCTGTCTCTAAAAACAACCCTCATAAAACTTTTACACTAGAAAATACATCCACGGTTACTGTACTTTGGAATTTTATATCACTTCAGCTATTTCTCTGGTTAGCAATTCTCAGCCCACTGGTTACAGCTTGAGCAGGCTATAAACCAAGCATGTCTCTACAGATCATCTTTAGATGACACTACAAGGTCTTTTGGCTCTACACAACACTCTCACGGTGACCTTCACAGCACCATTTCCATGCTAAGATCCCATCCCAACATCAGGGCCTGCCCTCTCTGGTGTGGCCAGTCTCTTTCATATAAGATGAATGGAGCCGTTCATACCTCTTGGAGCCATCATTACAACTTGTCAGCAGACAAGGCAATATGTCAGTTCCATTCGGCTCATGTTTTCAAGCTTTTCTTTGTATCCATGAGGGCTTTCAATGGCTATTGTTTTTAAATGAAAGTTAAGAGCCTGATCTCATTGTGTGATTCCACAAGCTGAGGCCTAAGGCACAGGCCTGTAGTGGCTATCCCTGAATCTTTTTGTTGAAGGATAGAAACAAAGTGATACCCGCTCTTTAAAGCGGCTTACAATAGATTGGGGCAGATTTGCCTCATTGGTGTGAGGCGATGCAAACTGTATCTTCTTATCCCAGCAAGGCCTGCTGCATCCCACCAGGGATTTATCCCTAATGAAGGCAGGCAATATTTCCTCCACCACAAGGCTTTGGAAGTTCTACTTAAGGAAAAAGAGCTTTAAAATCCATCAGGAACTTGCTAGGAATCACGCTGGAGGAATCTGAAACGATGTGCAGAATTTTCCCCATCAGCTCTCCCAGTTCTACCCATTTTCTACACTGTGCTGGCTACCTGCCTCAGTTAGGATATGTCTACACTGCAGAGTTTTTTTTCAGAAAAAGAAAAAACTCCAGTTACATCCACACTGCAATTGCATTCTTCTGAAAGAAAATGGAAAGAACAGAGGGGTTTTCCAACATTGGTAAACCTCTTTCTACGAGGAAGAAGCCTTTTTCCGAAAGAGCCCTTAAGCCTTTTTCCGAAAGAGCCCTTTTGGAAAAAGATGTGTGGACAGGGAAGAGGGAAATCTTTCGAAAGAAGAGAAAAGAGGAAAAAGCACAGGTGTCCTGATGGCCACTAAGTCCATAGTAACCACAGCTTAAATGCGAGATAGCATCCATTCAGTATGGATGCTATATTTTGAAAAAGCAGATCACTTTTTTGATGCGCTAGTGCTGTGTAGATGCACTCTTTCAGAAAAAGCTTTTTCTGAAAGGGAGTTTTGGCAGCTACTACCACTGCAGACTCTGACCTCAGTGGACTTTCTGCTATCTGGACAGGTGGATGCTGATGCAAACCCTGAATGAGTACAGCCCTTTCTCTGTATCACAGAGTTAGGTAAATCACATGCCTTTGCCATGCTATTCCCTAAACTGTCTTTACACAATCTCCTGGGGAACTCTGCAGAAGTTCTCAAACTGTTTTCATAGTGCCACTGTTTCCAGTAAGCTGAATGCTTGGGCAGCCACCTAAGAGAACTTCAATGACACCCAGATGATTAGCCAAGCTCCTACAGGTGGCAACATGTATTTCTATGGTGGTGCACATCTGCATCTGCCTCGGAGCACATAACAAATTTTATTCCATTCCATGGATGGAAAATATTAGAAGGAATATTGGTATGGACCATACCTTAATAGAGTGTTTCAGTGACATTCGTTCATGATCACACAGGCCCTGTTTTCCCTCTAAGCTGGGTGGCAGCACAGCTACACAGGTAATTAATCAGGCTGTGCTCAGAGCCCTGAGCCTCTGACAGGGCAGGGCTGATTAATCACCTGTGAAGCTGTGCTGCCTTGCAGCTTAGAGGGAACAGTTGCACAAACCCCCTCTCCTTTCATTCACAGTCACACCAAGTGCCTTCCTGCCATTTATGTACTTTGTGGCAACAACAGAAAATGCTTATGTAGAAAAGTGATATTAAGAAAGCTTTTTATATATTTTAACTGTCTTTAGTACAATATACAGGTTGGACCTCCCTTGTCTGGCACCCTTGGGACCTGACTGGTCATGAGTGGGAGATTTTTCTGGACCAGGGCCCCCTGCCACCACCCACCCAGCCCTGTCCCAGCCACCAGCCTTCCAGCTGGCTCCATCCCTACTACCAGTCCCTCACCCCACCAGCCCCTCACCCCTGCCCTGCAGATCCCCCACCTTTCCAGCTCCAATGAGCAGCCCTGCTACCACATGCAGGGCTTTCCATCCCCAGTGGGTAGCCCTGCTACCAGCAGCCCCCTGTCCTGGTGGCCCACAGAGATCCCAGCCACCAGCCCTCCACTGGGACTCTCTGGTCCTGGAACATCTGTGGTCCGATGGTGCCAGACCAGAAAGTCCCAGTTTAGAGAGGTTCAACATGTAGACGCTGGAAATGAGGAGCAGTATATGATCAGTGGCTTTTGTTCTTTGGGCCACCAGTGGTTCTTGGTTTGGGAATCACTGATACAATCCACAAATAAAAGACTAGATCCAATAATAATCAGAGCAGTGCCAGCTGTCTTGGAAATCAAGACATACTTTGATTTCCTAAAATAATTACCTTCACTACCATAACTATCCTGAGATAGCTGGCATGCATGTTCCCTGCATGAGAGTGTTGACATGTTTCTTTCTAAGCCCATACTAGAAAAGGCTGTTATTTCTTTCTGTGATGGTGCTGTGCTGTCATTCCAGACTCTGCTGTTACAATATTTTTAATGTATTAACAGAATTGTTATCTGACATGATGTTTGAATATTTTCTACCTGCTGGTTAGGAAAATGTGTCAATTTTTCAAGCTCTTTGAAAGCAGGAGCTACTTGGATTAAAACTACCTCCTTGATGACTTTGCTGTGTATACCAGAGCTAATTCTCTGCTGTCAGCAGAGCTTGCTATGGGCATTTCCTTTGGAGTACTTATAAACAAACACTTCTTTAAAGAGAAGAGGATTACAGCAGAGGATTTGTGAAAAGAGAAATAAAATGCCGTAAAAAAGAGAAGCAATTTCTTATATATGTATTTTCCTGCTGGGATTTTCACTTCTGGTTAGCAGAAACATAAATGGAAATATGGTAAATATGTGCTTTTTTGATTAATTGACTTGTTCCTGCCGACTGGTAAACTAAGCTTATTTTCTCCATCTACTGGACTATTATCATTATTGCAGCTACTTTCAATGTGATTTAAAGAGAATCTCATGTATATTTACTTAATTATGAACTGTAACTTTCTGTTTTACATCTTGCCAGTACAATAGCTTTGTGAGAAAGTACTTAATTAATAAATAATGTATAGTCCTTATACAGTCAAAATCACTTTCTTGGTGCTGGCTTTTAAAGGACAAATACATGGGGAGATGTGGAAAAGTACATAGTCAGCTTGATAACAAAAGAATCCAAACCAAGCATAAAATTTAGAAAGGAATTTCCCATGCCTTTAACACTCACATTTACACATCAAATGCTATGAATGGGAGTGGGACACATCCAGCCCACTTAATTAACTTCATTAACACAGGCCCTACAATTGACAGGAAAATACTTTTTGCTGTTATTTATATCTTGGATTCTGTTATTCCCACTCCAACTCATCTGAGGAAGTGGGTTTTATTCATGAAAGCTCATGACTATCTCTATATTTTTGTTAGTCTCTACGGGTACATCTACACAGCAGTATTATTTCAGAATAACTGATGTTATTTTGAAATGGCAAAGTGCGTATCTACGCAGCAAGCCATTATTTTGAAATAATGTCGAGCTGGAGGACTTCTTACTCCAACATCTGTAACCCTCATTTTAGTAGGAGTAAGGGAAGTTGAAGGAAGAGTGTTCTTCTTTTGAATTCCTGCTGTGTAGACAGCGCCAAAAGCCAAATTAAGTTATTTAATCTTCAGCTACACAATTGATGCAACTGAAGTTGCATATCTTAATTCAGCTTTTGCCCTGCTGTGTAGATATACCCTAAAGTGCCCCTTTTGTTAGTTTCTAAGATGCTACTTGTTATTTTTAAGGTTACAGATTAACACAGCTACCCCTCTGATAATTTAAAAAAGGATTCTCTTAATCCTAATATCATACACAGTGGTCACATCTAATTAAAATTAAATTAGTACCATTTGAAGTTCAAAATCCAAGAGTCCTTTAAGTAAATATCTACATGAATATACCAAGAGTTAACCAATCTCACAATTCAGAAGTAAGGAGGTAAATCTATGCTAAAGTAATATAAGAATTCATACTGGAAGATTCATTCCTTTTGGCATATGGTCTGTTGCTACCTCAGGCTATTTATTTATTATTACTGCAGTAGTGCTGAAGACCCCTTGTCATGGACTAGGACCTTCATTGTGCTAAGTGCTGTACAAATCCAGAAGAAAAAGAAGCTCCCTGCCCAAAGAACTTACAATTTTGTCCTTTGCCTAGGCAGTAGCAGGTTTGAGGTCTTCAGTGCGGGTCACTTTATCATTGGAAAAGAAATTGAGACAAAGACTTGGAATATTTTCTAGGCTTATTTGTTTATATTACATCCAAATCTGTATGCCTTCAATGGAGATGGTAAGCACAACAGAAAGGCTACACAAATAATTCCACTTGTAGAAACCCTAGCCAAGCTACTGCTGTGTCAAGCTCCATAGTTAGAAATGGAGCTCCATTTCTGATCCATTTTCTTTTTGTTTTGCCTTGCACAATAATCTGGGGAATCCCTTAGCTCACAGTCATGATGCAACCTCATGGGTCCACTATACCAGTGTTTCTCAACCAGTGGTACTAGTACCCTTAGGGGTACTTGAGAGAAGTCTGGGGCGGTACTTAAACACACATGAAATTTGGAGAAAATTGAACTTTTGTTTTTTAAGTTTTACAGCGCTTTATTATTTTTGTACTTTTTACACCCACAAATTTCATTCCCTGCCCGGCTACGATTAAGTTGTTAAAACAAATGTCTAGAAAAAAAATGGTGTGTCTGAAAACTGTAGGTACTGAGGGTACTTACAATTTTTTTAAAGGGGTACTTTATAAAAAAAGGATGAGAAACACAACACTATACCACTCATAGGTTATTTAGTAGGAGTCTTGGGTATTAACTTCCCGTCTTTCCAGCTACTCTGCAGCACAAAGTACTCTTTACACATCTTCAGCCAACCTAATCCTAAGAGTCCTGAGCAATGGCAACTTCTGTCTCGGTGTTCAATGGGGTTTTATGTTTGTTGTTTCCGTTATTTTGTAACAAAAATATGCTACTTTTCAAGTAAAAAGATTTTTTTTCTAATTACAGTACCTGCCCTTTATAGTAAAACAGAGTATCAAGCTAGCTTATTTCCTTATTAACCATAATCACCAGTAATAAATGCCCTGCAAGCCAAATTCCTTCATTGGAAATTGACTTCAGTGTGAGTTGCAGGTATTTAGTACATCTCAAATGGTATGTCCACATTTGGGGGTATGATTTTCAGCTCAAGGAGACATTTTTGCATTTGCTCTGATTAAGCGAGCATGCTAAAACTAGAACACAAGTGCTGTAGCACAAGCGGTAGTAGGGGCTAACTACCCATGTACCTATCATCAATTGTGAGGGAGCATGCACTGAGGGCAAATTCCTTATGCTGCTGTAGCTACATTCTATTTTTAGCTCACTAGCTCCAACAGAGCTAGCTTGAGTGTGTCTCATCCCTCTGGGAATCCTTTCTCCAGCTTGAAGTGTAGACATACCCAGTCAGGTTGTTAGCGATCATAGGTACCCCTCAAAATTGGTTAGCTGAACTAATGGACACAAATGAAAGTGTGAGCTGCACCTGATTTCTTTCTTTCTAATCAATTACACTGTACCAGCCAGCCCATATATAAAAATGTATGCATTCTCTTCCTACTATATTCTGTACTTACTCGCACAGATATAAATAAAGAGACTTCAACTCTGACTTCAGATACTTATGCAGCAAGAAACATCCCTGGACTTGTTTGGACCTAGAGACATAGGACCAGCAGTATTTTTCCACTATAGAAATACACTGTAGTTTGACAATGTTAAGTAATATCAAGAATGGACTTTCTCTTAAAAATGACCATATAAGAATCTTAATCAACAGGTCTATTCTCTGGGTGTAACCAGAGTCATATATGCTGAATTTAGGGACCAAAAACCACAAATATAAGTTTCATTCCTGTTAGCCTGTAGAGCCATCCCAACTATAAGAGAGTGAGCTGAGTCTAAGAGAAGGCACACAATTTCTTTTCCTTTGAGGGCATTGAAGAAATATTTATGACAAGCCCCATCCTGCCAGGTGCTGCATATTCTGCTCTCCCACTCAAATCAATGGACGCTGAGGACATTCAGTAGCTCACAAGTGTTGCTCAGCGCCTTGTGAACTCAAGCCAGGAATTCCAACCTCCAGCTCAGTACCAAGCTGAGTGGCATGCAGTGGAGGTTTTGCAATGAGGTACATGGACTCCTGCTCCAGATTGATTTCATTTATTCATTTTTCTAAGTTAAATACAGTTGCTTGCATCCCACTTCTGTGTGATGCTCCAAGCTATTAATTTAACAGAGCAACTTTTTGCAATGCACTGAAATGGAGCTACTGCCCCAGGGTGTAGAGAGCATATGTTCAGATGCTAGTAGCGGTCTCTGCAAAATCTGCCTCACCACTTCAATGAACAAGCCAACACGAGAGCAATGAAGGGCCCTTTTAAAAATGACCTTAAGCACCAAGAATATGCAGATTCCAGTAGGGGGCTCCAAAGCAGCAGCAGCAGCCACCACAGATCTACTCATTTAACAGGCTAAGAACTACAACATGATGTTTTCAAAATGCCACCTATTGAGGAGTTTATAGGAGGCTGGGGGGAAACAGTGCCCCACCTCATATTCTGACATGGCACTACCACTGGTTACTCAGACTGGGCACCAGAAAAAGATTTGCAAGCGCGAGCTAAATTTTAGCATTCCCTCCCAATCTCCTCCCCAAAACATACACCTCGTAAGTCCATATAATTCAGGTGATCATAAGATGACTAATTAAATACAAATGTTATTTATGTGATATAAAATAATAAATATAACTGTTAGCTTATTCACAATGGACCAAATTCTGTTTACCTTCACTGTCTCTGCAGTAGTACCGAATCCCGTCAGCTGATCTTCTGAAATCAGTAGGACTGCTCGAGGAGTAAGGTATTAATCCTGAGGGAATGAAGGTAATCAAATTTCTGGCCCAAAGAAAGGAGAAGAAGTGAAACCTACAGGAAGAATCGTTTATATGTTGAAGGAAAATACTTTGATCAGTGACATAGTGGTATTATCAGAGATACGATCATATAATGATATCTGACCATATCAGTCTGCATAGCAGCAAACATTTCTTTTGACAATGTAAATGATGAACATCCTGAGTTTCTACTCATCTCAGTAAGAGACAAGGGCACTTAGCACTTTGCAGGATCAATCCATAAACTTTTCCTAAGAAACTACATTGGAATTGGATTTTGGTCATCACTGTTTGGTGTCATCTTTCAACTAAATGGATCAAATTCCAGATTTCAATTCCCCCTTTGCTATGATCAGCATGCTCTTGGTTGCAAGGATCAGATAAGAAATCTATCTGAATTTGTTGGTGGTAGAGGTGATGGATTTTCAAAGCTTGTAAAAACTGGGAGTATTTACACAAAGGAAAAAAAGAGGAATTACTTCTAAATGAAGATAATAAGAGCATAAAGATATGAAAAAGGGAGAAAAGTCATTTAACAGAATTCTTCAGATGACTCTAATAAATCATATATTTACACTGAAATGTCGCTGTAATGGGTTCACCTTGTTCTGGAAGTCAAATGTCAATCTAATCTTTGAGTTTAGATTTAGATTGTATCTGTCGCAGGCTCTGTAACAGGCTTGCCCAGCGTTTTTAGAAAATGCTGACTGCAAAAACAATTTTCAGTTTTTATTATTAATTGAAAGGTCTTTTCACTTGTGTATTCCTGGATGCCCTTTTCATTTAGCACAATAGTATTTATGAGAGGAAAATGCTATTTTGTAAAGATACAATGTAAAATGGAGAAATAGTTCACAGGCCCTTCAAAAACATCAATACATAATCCAGAAAAACCTCTCATTCTTATAGTGTCTAAAATGGGAACATTTTTATGCTCTACTGATTTCTTTAATGCAGCAGCTCCCAGAGAGCAGATCTATCAAGACATCCCACAGAGACAGAGATGGAGAGAAATGCTTTTTGAGGGGGAGAACCAGACAATTGATATATTACCAGTGTCAGTCTTCAAGCTGTGTTTGCATGTTGTCATTTGTATTCCTTGGTTATTAGCAGCGTAATGCCAGGGTAGCCCAAAGATTCTGCATGCTGCTGTTCTCAGAATCTCATACACTGTAGCAATCTGGACAAAGTGGAGCCGCCATCAATAGTTTTTGTTGGTCTTCTGTTCTGCTTGACTTCTCCTTTGATTTGTGTCAGAGCTGCACCTTTCCAATTTCTTCTACTCTGTTAGCTCATCCCAGAAGCTGTAGGGATTGTTGTAGAGTATTAAGAAGTGAAAAACGATTGTCAGTCACTGTTCCAAGAATAGAGATCGATACATGAATGAATGCAAGATATAGTTGTACAGAATAAGGGGGCTATCTATGACATTGGAAGCCCAGGCTAGTTGTTGTTACACTGAAAAGAGGCAGTAAATCATGTAATAGGCAGACATTATGCATTTCTATATGTCTATTAATTTCTCCTCTCTTTGAAAGATTAATATCGTTTTAAAAATGCAGATGTTGCATGCACCTATAGAGCTTGAAGATACCCTTGTTTTAGCACTAGTTCTTGATTATCCTGGGATACTAACCTCAGAAAAAGACCTATATATTAGAAGACTGTAAAAATTAAAAATTCCTCCTTTCATATATATTCTCCCAGTGTTAATAAAAGCATTCAGTACAGAGCACCAGTCTGACTCTGGGCACAGTACCTCTGTACCACCCATTTAAATGCCTATAAATGCCAACATTAATCCTACATGGAAAAAAAATGACTTCAGTGGAAAGAACAGACAGTCTCCTCCTGTTAGCAACCAAATTCATCTTAGAATTAAACCTCCCTAGCAATAATGCAAAGTCAAACAATTGTGTCTCTTAGGGCATGTCTGCAATAGGAAATTATTTCAAAATAAGTAAAATCAAAATAACTCCCAAAATAACAAAATTGAAATAGCATGTCCCCACTATGGAGGAGCATCGAAGTTAGTCAGAATTATTTCTAAATAGCGCGGCCACACTGACTGGAACCTGGCTTGGACTTAGAGCCCTCAGAAACACTTTGGGGAGGGCACCAGGAGGGTAGACGCTTCCTGTGGCTGCTTGGTCAGGCAAGCTGCAATGCATGCTTTATGGGGTTCCTCTCTATGGCCATATCTCACACACCACTCCGCCATTGCCTCCCCCCTCACAGGGCACAAAACCAGTGTGCCCTGGTTGCCCTTGCAGATACTGCAGCACTCAAAACTTGGAGCTGGAGCTGCTGCAAAGCAGTGCCAAGCTCACAGGGCCTCGTGCTGCGCCTCGTAGCATAGTACCTCCAAACTGCCTGCATGCTGCTTCAGCAGGACAAGAACCAGCCCAGACAGCAAGCCCTCATCAGCCAGGTCCTGGTGCTCCTGCTGCTGCACATGCCTCTCAATCCGCTGGATACCACAGAATACCACTTCTGATGGTGGGAGACCAGTTCCATCCAGCAGGACTGTACCGTCCTGAAGAGATGGGACGACCAGTCATGGCTGCAGAATCTCTTCAGGTGGAACGCCACCTTCCTCGAGCTCTGTGAGTGGCTTGTCCCTGCCCTCAGCTAACAGGACACCTGACTGAGACCTGCTATTCCAGTGCAGGTCGCCATTGCCCTGTGGAAGCTCACCACGCTGGACAGCTGACGTCCCGTTGGGAACCAGTTCAGTGTGGGGAAATCCACAGTTAGGGCTGTGCTCCTGCAGGTAGCCAAGGTTATCAACTACATGCTGCTAAGGAGGGTCATCACTCTGGGCAACATGGGCATCATTGTGGATGACTTTGCCGCCCTGGGCTTCCCCAACAGCAGAGGGGTCATAGATGGCACGCACATCCCCATCCTGACCCCTGATCAACTCGGACTACATAAACAGGAAGGGGTACTTTTCCATGGTGCTGCAGGCCTCGTGGTCTGCAAAGGATGTTTCACCGACTTCAATGTCAGATGGTCAGGGAAGGCACATGACATACACGACACCTGCATCTTCCAGAACTCTTGCCTATTCTGAAAGTTACATGCCGGCACTTTTTCCCTGACTGCATCATCAGAGTCAGGGATGTGGACATGCTGATCTGCATTCTGGGTGACGCAGCCTACCCCTTGTTCCCATGGCTCATGAAGCCCCACACGGGCAGCCTGGACCCCACCAAGGAGTACCTCAATGCCAGGATGAGCAGGTGCTGCATGGTGGTGGAGTGTGTGTTAGGCCATTTAAAGGGCAGGTTCCAGAGTCTCTTCACCCATCTGACCTCAGCAAGTGCAACATTCCCTTTGTGGTAGCAGCCTGCTGTGTGTTCCACAACCTTTGTGAGAGCAAGGGGGAGACTTTCCTGTCAGGGTGGGGGTCAGAGGCTGAACAGCTGGCCAAGGTATATGAGCAGCCAGACACCATCACCATATGGAGAGCACATCAAAGGCCTGTGCTCATCAAGAAGGCCTTGAGGAAGAGTTTCAGAAGCTGTAGGCTCTCCCCCCCCCCCATGCTTCTTCACAAGGGTCCTCTGTATTCCCACTGTGTGCCTCCTCTCCTCCTGCCCTCGCTTCCCACCTTCCCCATTCCCCTGCAGAGCAAGTAAAAAGCCTTAATTTGTGAAACAACAGGACTATTTATTGGGATATATACAACAGGGGAGGGACTGGGTAAAGTACCTGGAATGGGGGAGGGAGAGGCGGGGAGAAAAGAAAGGGGGTTAGGGATGGGGCTGTGCTGGCGCCTGCCTATGGTTGTTCTCAGCTGCCTGAGAGGTCCCACTGCCCAATGTTCTGTGGCCCTGATGGCCTCTGGGGGTGGGGAGGTGGCTGGTGGCCTGCTCTAGGCACAAGGCCATGCACTCCATCACAGGAGCATATGGCCTCATGCTGACACAGTGTCCGGTCCCAGGCAGCCTTCTGCTGCTCCCAGTCAGTGGCCCACTCCTGGTGTTCCTCCTCTATCCCCCAGACAAGGGATTGCAGGCAGGCCATTTGCTCCCATGTGAAGTCCCCTAGGTCCTCTTCAGCCTGCAGATCCCACAGAGTCGTGCAGATGGCATGGAAAGTGGGGAATGTGCCAAACTCACAGCTGGCGCAGCTGTGAAGAAGGGTTACAAGGGCAGTTATCCCAGGAGACACTGTGCATGAAGTGTAGCCCTAATCTCTCAGCTGATACCGAAAGTCTTGGTTCTAACAATGGCGACGTGCTTCGAGCAAGGCCGTCTGTGGCCTAGACAGCGGGCACTGTTCTGCAGGGGCACAGATGTCCCAGGGGAGCCTTGCTACTTCCACACCCTGGGGACAAGCAAGCATGGGAAGGTGTCAGCCAGACCAGGATCTTGCAGGTGGAAGGGGGCACAGGGTCCCACAAAGAGACAACTTCTATCCCTACCTGCTCTGTGTGTGTGTGTGTGTGTGTGTGTGTGTGTGTGTGTGTGTGTATTGGGGAAGGTATGTGTGAGTGGAAGAGACTGCTTGCTGGTGAGAGTGCCACTGGTTTCCTCTCCTTGTCCTCTCCCAGCAGGTTCCCGTGCATGGGATCAGTCTCCTCTGCATCACCACACTTGACTGGGAAAAGATGTTGCAGGCATGACCCTGTGCTGTGTGTGTCACTGGTGTGTGGTTCCATGACCCCAAACTCCTTAGTGGTGGCTTGTCGTGGGAAAGTCACGACAGGAAAGTCAGAGGCAGGCCTCTCCAGGAACCTTGTGGAAAGGACGAAGGGGTTCCTGTGTAAAGGTGTCATGGAGCTGAGTGCTCTGGAGTGGCACTCCATGTGCACTCACATGCACAGGCTGTTTTGCAGCCCCCAGGCCGAGTAAGCCAAGTGAGGCACACACACCCACTGCCACATGTGTATTGGGGAAGTTACAGAATTCACCTGAAGTACCTTCCCCAGGATCGTCTGAAGCCTGGGAGACAGCCTGGGTGAGGGAGACTGGCTTCAGGGTGAGGAGCAGGTCCTGGCTGGCAGACATGGTCTCCTAGCTGGTGTCCTCCTCATCCTCCTCTTCCACAACCCTGCCCTCATGGAGACACTGGACATGCCCTGGCAGCCAGACTCCATGCCGCCAGGTGGGGTGGGGGGAGATGACCAGCCCCCCTCCCAAGATGGCATCCAGCTGCTCAAAGTAATGGCAAATGTGCAGTGCCACCCCGGATCATCCGCTCTGCTCCCTGGCCTTGTGGTAGGCCTGCCAGGGCTCCTTCACCTTCATGTGGACCTGGTTGTGGGTCCAGTTGTGGCCTTTGTTGGCCAGGCTGGCAGTGATCTGGTTGTACATGTCACATTCCTCTTTCTGGTGAGGAGATCTTGGAGGTTGGTCTCCTCCCCCAAGACTCAATGTGGTCCAGGATCTCTGCAGCAGTCTAGGCTGGAGCTCTCCTGCATCCCCAACCAGTGGCAGCTGAGGGAGCAGCAGAAGTGCTGGCAGCCATGGAAGGCTCTGAGGGAGCACTGGGGTCAGTCCTGGCTCCCTCAGATCCTGCTGTGTGGCACGGAGCTTGCCAAGCCCTTCTCCTGCTGCCGGTAGTTTTAAGCTCCACAGGAGAAGGGAAGCAGTGGAGATGGCAGGTGTGGCCAGTGGTTAGCGGTGCAGCTGTGAGAGGCCTCTGGAGGACAATTATTTCAAATTAGCAGCACCGGATCGTCCACACTAATGCTATTTCAAAATAACAATGTTATTCCCCAAGAAAAGCAGGAATGCAGATTTTGAAATAACCAACCCATTATTTTAGAATGTGCATGGTAGTGTGGACACTCCACTTATTATTTTGAAATAAATGGAGTTATTTTGAAATAACTCCGTAGGGTAGACCGAGGCTGTAGCCAGACAGCCCCCCCATCTCAAACAATCTTGCTTGCCCTCTGAGATGTCTGTATACAGGGCAGAGAAGGAACAATAAGAAAATCAGCATAGCTATTAAGCTTTGATCTGCTTTGATGCGAGACCATGATATGCGAGTTTCTCTGACTCTGAGTAACGATTAAGGAAATAAACTGAGCTCGAGGCTGCAAGAAGTACCCGGCTGGCACCCATGTTGATTCGAACACACACAGTCCCTGGGAGAGGAATTTCCTACTGAGAAAAAAAGAATGTCCAGTACTTCCAATTTAATCCTCTCAACTTTCTCTTACAAGTGTAAATTAAGTTCACAACTCCCTTGTAAGAACTGGTCTCACAAAAGACAGACCAGCACCATTTGGCATTACAGATAAGAAAGAGAAAATACATGACCCAACGGGTATATAAGATGGGTCCAGCACACACTCATTTTGAGTGTCAATCTACCATTTACCTGCTGGTCGGGTTAGGTGTTTGACCTCCCGAGGTCCACGGGGATGCCCACCTCGTATTTTCGTCTTTCTGAGGAATTGAGGGACCGATCCTGGCCTGACACGCTAGGACCGAGTGACGCAGAAAGGGGTAAAAATTGTACCTGTATGTGTCCTTTTGTTTTAGTGCATGCATAGAATAGAGCTCTTTAAAGATTAAGCTGTCATTTGGTACCATTATTTTCTATTTTCTATCTTTATTTTCTTTGTAACTATTTTTTTTAAAGATCTCTATATATATATATATTTGCCAGCAGTTAAGAAATAGAAAAATAGCCATTGCAACCATATGATTTATAAGCTTCCTCAATAAACCTGTAACTGTTTAAGCTTTAACCTGACTCCTTCAGTTGCTGTAATAGAACTAAGCACAATTTAAAAGAACTTCAGCCGGTCATAAAGGGACAGATATAGGGAGAGCTTGGGCGTTTGGATTTGTGTCACACCCAGGTGGCAAAATCCGTTGGGGCACCTTTCAGCCTTTCCCCAAGGCTGCCCGCTGCGAAGGAATTATGAATTCTAGCAGCTAAAATCTGAAATGTAATAAGCTCTCTCTGTACACTTATTGGGGCGCCCATCAACCTCTTCCATGTTGCCCACTGCAAGGGACCCCGGTCTCAGCAGTTGAAGTCTCGGGTGTATAGTACACACACACACACACACACACACACACACCATTCACTGCCCTGACCGTCGGCTGACAGAGGCTTAAAGTCCTAACTAAATCATCTCACCACATTCTTTCCTTAACTCTTTCCTTATAGTCTCTTAATCCTCAGTCCATACCATCCTTGCCTTCTGCCTCAGCCCTGCAGCTGCTCTAGCAAAGTCTGACTCTAGCACAGTCTACGGTTTAAAAACAGTTATAAAAGGTTGCTTCACCCAAATGCCATAAATTGCCAAAGCATCAGCTACTGTTGCTCTGCGGTATCTCATGAACCTTCTTTGTGCAAAATGTTTTGAAGGAAGTTGTTGTGTTAAGGGCTTAATTCACTTGAGACTCTCTTAACATACACATTTCATGGTTGTGTATCGGTTTCCTTTCACATACTACCACTGGTTACATAGCTGATCATGGGGAAACAACTACTTTTCACCTTTTGAGGTCAATACATAAACCAGCATGCTTAACCTTTTAATTCACTTGGTAAACTGTTGTAGACAGGACGCCCAGTGAGATATTTTTGTTGGTTGGAAGTCCTCCTAAAAGACACTCATGAAATAAAAGAGGATACTGACAGTGTCCAAAAAGAAGGCAACCGGACAGATGCTAATGGTTGAGAGGCTGTTATACTTATTTGTTTCCTCAGTTCTGAGCCTTATAATGTGGGGTAAAAGAGGAGAATTGATGATAGCAACAGAGTTATTCCTTAAGTGGAATATGACTGAAATGGAATTTTATATAACTCATCTTATATCATAGAATAAAGAACTGTATCTCTTCTGGAATGTAACTGTGACAAAGAAGCACCTAAATAATGTGAAGGAAAAAGAAGGCAGGTAGGGTAGTTCACTCCATAGAGATATGAGACACTGACTGTGGCATGTCATTTAACTTGGTTTTTGTCACCAGATTTATAGATGGTTCTGAATAAGGTCTTGTGCTCCAGGTTAACTCTATGATAACATTCTTTATGCTTATGGAATGTTTGGTTTGCTGTTTTGGTAGAGGAAAAATAGGCTGTGAATAGGGATATGACAGTTTGTATTTGCCAACACACACTGTGAAATAATTAGTCTGGAGGCAAAGATTCAAGCTAGAGAATATGTGCTAAGCAGAAAAATGATCCACCACAATGTATAGGAAAAAGTTTTGGCCATTATCGTGAAAAAAAAATCATCGAAACCATCAGTATAATGCACAGCAGCAGTAAGGGGCTGGGGAGGCAAATGAGAAACAGTGTTTCTATGTACTAGGCTGTGTGAGCAGAATATAAAACAAGAGAAGTAATATGATTTCCTGTATAAGCAATAGGCCTCATCCTGTGCAATACTAGTTACATCACACAAAGGGTATTAAAGCAACAGTGGTATCCGGTCTCAACAGTGTAAGTTATAGGCAATTTTATTTGAACTGGGAATATACTTACAGGAAAAGAGATTTCACTCTGACCTAACAGAAACTGAAAATTGTGAGAGAGATTGATAAAATTGATAGAGGTAAAATGTTAACACTGGCAAGGCATTTATAAGCCAGAGGTTATGTTACAAGTAAGCTAGCGGCAACTAAGGAATTTAGGTATATATATTCCATTTAAATACTAATAAATATATAGAATGTATTACCAGGTAACTGAAACAAAGAGTATAATTTGAGACAAATAGATTTGTTTCTGGGGAGCGGGGGAATGAAAAAGTTTGGTGAAAAAAAGCATGTGTGTAAGAAAAGATATTTTGGACCAGATTTGGATGGCTTGTCTTTCTCTGTTCCTGATTTTTTTAGGTTCATTCATTTTAATCTATTACAGACAGCTGTTTTGTGCATGATATTGACATGAACAATCATAACTAAAGGACCAACTCCATGCTGAATGTTACTTATCAACTTATTATCTCCTAGGTGTTTGCAAATTGATTCCTCAATTATTTGCTCCATTATCTTTCCAAGTACTGAAGTTAAGCAGAATGATCTGTAATTCACCAGATTATCCTTATTTCCCTTTTTTATAGTTTGGCACTATATTTGCCCTTTTCCAGTATAAGTGAGAAATAGGGAATTAATAGGGAAAAGGAGGGAGAAAAGAGCTAGAGGAAGTGAGAAAAGAGTGAAGGATAAGGGGACAGGGAAGGAAGAAAAGGATAAGAGACAACTTTCTGTTTCAGAAGGTTGAAAAAGCTACCAGAGGAGAAGCTGTTCTGGATTTGGTTTTAACAAATAGGGAGGAACTAGTTGAGAACTTGAAAGTGGAAGACAGTATAGGGGACAGTGATCACGAAATAATAGAGTTCATGATCTTAAGGAAAGGTAGAAGGGAGACCAGCACAATTGAGGTTATGGATTTCAGGAAGGCAGATTTTGATAAGCTCAGAGAACTTGTAGGTAAGGTCCCATGGGAAGCAAGACTGAAGGGAAAAACAACTGAGGAGAGTTGGAAGTATTTCAAAGGGACGTTGTTAAGGGCCCAAAAGCAAACAATTCCGCTGTGTAGGAAAGATAGAAAATATGGCAAAAGACCAGCTTGGCTTAACAAGGAGATCTTGCACGATCTCAAAATAAAAAAGGAGTCATATAAAAAATGGAAACTAGGACAACTAACAAAGGATGAATATAAGCAAGCAACACGGGAATGCAGGGGCAAGATTAGAAAGGCAAAGGCACAAAATGAGATCAAACTAGCTACAGGCATAAAGAGAAATAAGACGACCTTTTATAAATACATTAAAAGCAAGAGGAAGACCAAGGACAGGGTAGGCCCACTGCTTAGTGAGGAGGGAGAAGCAGTAACAGGAAACTTGGAAATGGCGGAGATGCTCAATGACTTCTTTGTTTCGGTCTTCACCGAGAAGTCTGGAAGAGTGCCTAACGTAGTGAATACAAGCAGAGAGAGGGTAAGTTTAGAAGATAGGATACACAAAGAACAAGTTAAAAATCACTTAGGAAAGTTAGATGTCAGCAAGTCACCAGGTCCTGATGAAATGCATCCCAGGATACTCAAGGAGCTGATAGAGGAGGTATCTGAGCCTTTAGCTATGATCTTTGAAAAATCATGGCAGACAGGGGAGATTCCAGAAGACTGGAAAAGGGCAAATATTGTACCCATCTATAAAAAGGGGAATAAGAACAACCCAGGAAACTACAGACCGGTCAGTTTAACGTCTGTCCCAGGGAAGATAATGGAGCAGGTAATTAAGGAAATCATATGCAAACACTTGGAAGGTAATAAAGTGATAGGGAATAGCCAGCATGGGTTTATGAAGAACAAGTCATGCCAAACTAATCTGATAGCTTTCTTTGATAAGATAACGAGCCTTGTGGATAAGGGAGAAGCGGTGGATGTCATATACCTAGACTTTAGTAAGGCATTTGATACGGTCTGCATGATATTCTTATTGATAAACTAGGCAAATATAACTTAGATAGGGCCTTAGCAAGTTAGAGAAATGGTCAGAGGTAAACAGGATGAGGTTTAATAAAGAGAAATGCAAAGTGCTCCACTTAGGAAGGAACAATCAGTTCCATACATACAAGATGGGAAGCGACTGTCTAGGAAGGAGCATGGCGGAAAGGGATCTAGGGGTCACAGTGTGATGCTGTTGCAAAAAAAAGCAAATATGATTTTAGGTTGTATCAACAGGTGTGTTGTAAGCAAAACTTGTGAAGTCATTCTGCCGCTCTACTCTGCACTAGTTAGGCCTCAGCTGGAGTACTGTGTCCAGTTCTGGGCGCCACATTTCAAGAAAGATGTGGAGAAATTGGAAAGGGTACAGAGAAGAGCGACAAGAATGATTAAAGGTTTAGAGAACATGACCTATGAAGCCAGACTTCATGAACTGGGCTTGTTTAGTTTGGAAAAAAGAAGATTAAGGGGGGACGTGATAGCGGTTTTCAAATATCTAAAAGGGTGTCACAAGGAGGAAGGAGAAAATTTGTTCCTCTTGGTTTCTGAGGACAGGACAAGGAGAAATGGGCTTAAAGTGCAGCAGGGGAGGTTTAGATTGGACATTAGGAACAAATTCCTAACTGTCAGGGTGGTCAAATATTGGAATAAATTGCCAAGGGAGGTGGTGGAATCTCCCTCTCTGGAGATATTTAAGAACAGGTTAGATAGACATCTGTCAGGGATGGTGTAGACGGAGCGTGGTCCTGCCTTGAGGGCGGGGGGCTGGACTCGATGACCTCTTGAGGTCCCTTCCAGTCCTATTATTCTATGATTCTATGATTCTATGATTCTAAGAGTAGGGATGAAAAATAAAGAAATCACAACCAGGAAGAACCCCTAAAACTTTCTCAGTCCGCCTTGACCTCACTAGTTTGCAGCCTAGGAGGAAGCAAGATTGAATGCTGGAAATAGTATGGGTGTTCTTTTTAATAGCTATCATTATGCAAGTTCTGGAGAGGTGGAGGATGTAATGCTATACTTGCTTGATAGGAACCCTGATTCAGTGGGATGTTGAGGCAGCTGGCTGAGGTTTTTGTTTGTTTGTTGCTTTTTTTATTTTTATTTTTTTTGCGATAATGGTGATAATGGTAGAAAAGGGAGGGGGCAAAATGTCAAGGAATCCAGTAGGGTTGCAGGAGTCCAGTATTGGCCCAGACACTCTGGTATTAGCAGCCTCTGTCCAGTAAAAAAAACAGAAAATACCGGACAAGTAAAATTTTCTGTGTTTCACGGACGGAAGGCCTCTTGGGACCTTTTTCCCCTGCTGCATCTGGGGAGTGTGGTGATTTAAAGGTGCAGTGACTCTTTTTTTTTGTGTGCGTGGGTTTTTTGGGGTGGGTTTTGTTTTGTTTTTTTGGCTCAACCAATATTTTTCCCAGCATGTTTGGTATTTTTTGTGAAAGTATCTGGCAACCCTAGGCTGTGTCTAAACTACATGGCTCCGTCGACGGAGCCATGTAGATTAGGGTTATAGGCAAAGGGAAATGAAGCGGCGATTTAAATAATCGCCGCTTCATTTAAATTTACATGGCTGCCGCGCTGAGCCGACAAACAGCTGATCAGCTGTTTGTCCGCTCAGCGCGCTAGTCTGGACACTCCCCTGCCGACATCAAAGCCCTTTGTCGGCAGCCCCGTTATTCCTCGTAGGATGAGGTTTACCGGGGCTGCCGACAAAGGGCTTTGATGTCGGCAGGGGAGCGTCCAGACTAGCGCGCTGAGCGGACAAACAGCTGATCAGCTGTTTGTCGGCTCAGCGCGGCAGCCATGTAAATTTAAATGAAGCAGCAATTATTAAAATCGCCGCTTCATTTCCCTTTGCCAAAACAACAAATCTACATGGCTCCGTCGACGGAGCCATGTAGTTTAGACGTACCCCTAGAATCCAGATACTGGGTAGCTTTTATCCTTCCCTGGTAGAATGCCTTTTATAGATTCATATATTATAAAGCCAGAGGGGACAACTGTAGGCATGTAGTGAAATTTCCTATATAACACAGACTATTGGACTACCCTGAATTATTTCCTATTGGAACTAGAGCACGTCTTTTAGAAAAACACTCAATCTTGACTTAGAAATTGCTAGGGCTAGAGAATCTATCTTGGACTATTGATGGGTGAAATGTTCTAGACAGACTCAGTAAAACTGTGACCTAAATTAATTGCCAAGCTATGTGAATCAATCAGTCTAGCAGGACATAGAGGGTTAAGCAAAACAACATAGGGTTACTAATACTGTTGTCATCTTTTGCCCAAAGCAAAGTTCTTGCTATCAAAAAAATAGGCAAACTGACTGCCATCCAAAGCTAGTACTAAAGAAACACATGTCCTTAGATCAAATTTCCTGGTAAAGAATTGCTGCAACTGTCAGTTCAGATGTGAAATGAACTGATCTATGCCCAGAAATACACTCTTTAGCCGATATTATCTTGAAGAAAAAATGAAGAATCATAGTGTATGGTTTTTTACTGCAGTAGCACTTAGAGCTCCCAACAAGGGATCAGACTTCCATTGTGCTAGGCACTTTACGTACAAAGACAGAAAAATGGTCCCTGCTCAAAAGAACATACAATTCAAGTATATGACAAAAGATGGGTACAACAATTGGTGGGAGGCAGCACTGAGCAACAGTGCAACAAGTTACAATTAGCATAAGTATGCAACAGTCTCTGCTGCTTAGCCTTTGTTGAGTGTTGTGTGTACCCATTACAGCATTGGTGCATTTGAAATAGGCATTTGAAGGATAATGTAGTGACCATGGGGATTCTTATGAGAAACATCTCCTATGCAAATTGCATAAGGTGTAGAACTGGAGAAGGCATGACAGTGTTAAAGAGAAAAATGAACTGCAGGATGAGGAAAGAAGACATCCTTGGCAGAGCAAAGGCAGGGTTTGGTGGTTTGATACCATATGAAAATTACAGGTAGAGTAAGATAAACTTTGAAGAGACACAAAAATGGAGACAAGCAGGTTTTGAAAGAAAGAGGAACAAGTAGAGAGATGGGAAAAAAGAAAGAACAGCAATGTGGTCAAGTGGTGACTCTTGATGGTGACCAGCATGTTAACTGGACTTATGTAGGGGCAAGATGGCATTTGTCAAGGCCAGGATGTAGTTTGCAATGGACAAGACATGAGAAGACAAATGTTTTAGCTATGTGGGAAGAGAGGAAAGGCTGGGCCTTTGAAATGTGTGTGAACAAGTGGTAAAATTGAGACATCGTTTGGATGTGTGGGTCTAGAGACAGAGTGAAGTAAAAAATTTAACTGGATTATGTGCTTTACTGACCAAGAGGATGCTGTGGTACCAATAGAAGAGGAAGGGAGAGGTTAGGAAGGGAAAGATTAAAAGATTAAAACCTCAGTTTGAGCTATGATGGGCTTCACTGATGACTGGGCATCTGTGAGGAAATATCAGAAAGACAGAGAAAGATTTTGGTTTGAAAGGACATGAGCTTGGAGTGAAGAGGAAATTCTGTAAGTAGTTAGAACAAAGATGAATAATGGGATGAAATCACTAAAAGAAACAGTTTGGCTGAATATTAAGAAAAATAGTTTTTTCTGGCCAGTGAGATCTATTGGATTGTAGAGTAGTCTTCCAAGGTAGACAGTGGAAGCCTTGTCTAGGACAGCTTTCCTCGCGGATTTGGTCTTTGAGCTCTTGCTAAAGATTTATGTAGACCTGTAATATCACATTGTGTTGGCTCCCTCTCCTTTTTTAGGGGCTAAAAGCCGCTAAAATAGCTGCAATTCTTTCCTAATGTTATTTTCATCCTCAGCCATGTCACTGAAAAGATGAAAAACCATATTCCTTGAGGAAGGCACTGTTTCTATTTTAATCTGTGCTTCAGACCCCATTACTTTTCAAACCATGTCTGTTATACAGGGAAGACTATAATTTTCTGCTCTAATACGTACCTTGTAATTGTTGTGTGGTTGGTAGATATACCAAGCCAGTTCCCTGAAGGACATTCATGCTGATGTTACCGGTTTGAGTAATCAAGTAGTTGGTTTTTCAAGGCTCCAAATTTCTCTGGAAAAAAATGCTTAGGTTCATCTTTCAGCAATGGATACTTGATTTCTAAATGTCACAGCAATTATTAAGGCTTCATATTCTTGGCACTTTTGAACTCATTACATATTGAGGTTTGAAATGGCAAAGCCATCCATCATATATTTGCCATTATATTTCCACAATTTATTTTCCCTTTCTTAGTCATCATTGGAATAACCTGCCACTATCTTTTTCATGAAACAATCCATCATTCTGAATCATCCCTTAGCTAGCAATAAGCTCCAACAAGGATGGAATGACAAATGCCACCTGAAAGAGTGAATCTCAAAAATGCCCTCAAACAGGGGGAGGAGCAAAGAAGGCCGGGCCTAGATGATTTAAAGGGCCCTGGACTCCTGGCTGCTGCTGCTGCTATTACTGTGGCAGCAGTGGCAGTTGGCACCTTAGTCCCTTTAAATTGCTGCCAGAGTGCTAGGTGATGCCTGGGGAAAACTAGCCTCCTCAGCCCCGCCCTTTTTGCTCAAGGCCCTGCCTCTTCCAGGGCAAAAAGCCAGTCATCCCACCACCTTAGCCAAGGGCTCAGACCCCCCCAACCCCAGACCCTAGTGATTGCAGCCAACCATAAGGGTCTAGAAAAGGGGAAAGAGTGCCAAGAATGACTTCCTTTTCTACACAGTGGGGAAAAAAGTATGGTATGTTCTCTCAACATGAAGAATAGGTGTGGGAGAATGGTCATCTCCAGTATATGTAGTGTCACCAGTTTTCCAAATGAGCACACATGTCAGTCAACAAAGGCACGGTTTTGAAGTACTATCAGCATGAAGACTTCTGGCCACAAAGACCCATTTACATTACAAATGGTCACACCTCTGCTACTTGCCGGTTAACAACTTCAAAATGCGTGGATCAGCTTACTATGGTATTCTGACCCATATATTACTTGTCCTATGGAAGCGCAGCAGCAGTAGAAAATCATGAAAGATTTTTATGACCTGACCTACTCTTCATCTATCCTGGGTGCAATCAGTTACACCTGTGTTCTACATCAGACTGAAAGAAGACTATGCAGGTGGTGAGTGATGGCCTATATATTATTATTGATGGATTGGCAAAAAATGTTGGTGTGATGGGGTATATAATTGGAATAATTGGGTTTGTTTAGTTTGGAAAAGAGAAGATTGAGGGGGGACATGAGAGCAGTTTTCAGGTATCTAAAAGAGTGTTATAAGGAGGAGGGAGAAAACTTGTTTATCTTGGCCTCTGAGGATAGAACAAGAAGCAATGGGCTTAAAATGCAGCAAGGGAGGTTTAGGTTGGACGTTAGGAAAAAGTTCCTAAATGTCAAGGTGGTTAAACACTGGAATAAATTGCCCAGGGAAGTTATAGAATCTCCATCTCTGGAGATATTTAAGAATAGGTTAGATAAATGTCTATCAGGGATGGTCTAGACAGTGCTTGGTCCTGCCATGAGGGCAGGGGACTGGACTCGATGACCTCTCAAGGTCCCTTCCAGTCCTAGTATTCTATGCTTCTATGATTAATTTCACTCAGAGGTGGGAAAAATTAAAGGGAACACTGATGGCCACTATAAACTAGTTGGTTAAATGTGTTTCACCATTTTAAGAAAGAATATGAAAATGAAAGAGAGAAGTTCAGTGGCTACTCAAAATATTTGCTACTGCTACAGTAGCTTGTTCTCAGCCTGTTGTAGTCTTGACACTGCTTTGGACTCATCGGTGCTCCGGCCTTGACTTTAGCCTTACTCTGGTCTCACCTCACTCCTGGTAACCTGGTCCTTATCTTTGGCTCTGATTTATAACTCTGGCTTTAGCATTTGGCCTCCAACTCTGATTCTGACCCTGGGCTCTGATTCCTGACTTTGGCTCTGACCCTTGGCTCTGGTTCCTGGCTTCTGATTCCAACTATGGTTCCTGATTACTAACTCTTGTCCTATCCATGAGGAAGAAGTGCCTACATTTTGATCACTGTCATTATTACAGAACCCTAATGAGATCCAGATCCATTGTGGAACTTGGGTCTCTTTATATTTAGATGAATGCAGCGCACAAAGCAGAGAGAGGGGAAAAGGAGAATTATCCTTATTTTAGTGACAAGGAACTGAGTCACAGATAAATTAAGTAATATGCTGAAGGTCACATTAAAAATCTGAGCAGCACTAAAAATTTAATTCAGATCTCCTGAATCCCAGTCTTGTGCCTTGCTTACAAACCTTTCCTTTTACTCAGAGAATGATATCAAATCCACAAATGGTTAGGAGCATTTTGTGTACGCAAATCTCTATTTACAACAAAAAGGATTTATAATTAAAAAAACTCTCTAAAGATATGTTCCACTATATTGTCCTGACCACAGTTTATATGTTATCATGATGAAGAGCTCACTGGGGATTTTTGGTTTGCTGGATGGGAGTTGGGGAAGATACTTGAACGGATATACTGTATGTCCTAAAATGTGACTTATCTCAGTTTTGATTAATTCCACGCACAGTTGCTGCAACAACAGGAAAATAATGTCCGTTCTTTCTTTGAATCACTGCTTGCTCTCCTTTGTATCAGCTAAGATCATCAATATTCCTGCACTGCCTTCTAATATAAGACGTTAATCATTTCTTAAATCTGTAGCAATCTTGTCAGTTAGCATTTTTTATTTTTATTTTTTTTAACCTCTGGTAAGACTTTTGCCTCTTTCACCAATGGGAGAGCAGACTAATCTCATTTTCTGTAAAATCTCATTCAATCTGAATCCTGATTCATTTTCATTGTGGCAGCAGCTGAGTCATAGGCATTATAATTGTTAACTGCCTCTTGGTATGCCTGTTCAAAATCAAGAAATACCAGTTCTGTTTCATCCTTTGCAGATGAATCCCAAATACCTAGACTGCATTTGCAGAGAGTAGAGCTGGAGCCCTAATGTAAGTTCAGGAAATGTGTATGAGTCATTTAGCCATGTTGTGGTGCTGAGTAAATTCTTTGTTGATTAAGCTCTTATATTCATGCTTATTTTCAATGTTACATAGATTATTTGGTTTGGTAGAATTAGCTTTTGATTCATTGTCCTCTGCACTGCCTTCATATGTACCCAATCCTGTATTGCTTACAAGTGGGAGCCTTGTTTAAGTACTGCTGCTGATTTGCATCCAACCTTCCTGAAGTTCTCTACCACTGCTCTGTACTGCATGGAAAAGAATACCTTAGTCACGTGGGTTTCCTTATTGACATGGTGATCTATATACACATGTGCAAGGAATGTTACTTACCCTTTGTCTGCAGCAGAATGTTTCAGGAGAGTCAAGGGAACTGGAGGAAATCCTTGCCATTCATGGTGGTTGTGTTCCTGGCATGACCATGAATGGCAAAATTCACAGATATTGGGAGCCATGGTTCCCGGCTCCTGCAGCAAGCTTCCTGTGGCTCCCAAACTCACCAGCTACGTCTACACTGGCATGAATTTCCGGAAATGCTTAAAACGGAATACTATTCCGTTTTCAGCTTTTCCGGAAAAGGAGCGTCTACACTGGCCGCGGAGTTTCCGTGATAACGATGCGCTTTTCCGGAAAAGCGCGTCTACATTGGCGGCACGCTTTTCCGGAAAAGCAAAAGCCTGGAACCATTTTGAAAAGGGCAAAGGCCACCAGACCTTTCCGGGGGCGGGGCCGGAACTCCGTCCAGACACGTGGTTAAAGGGGTCTCGCCGGGCAGCCGTTGGTCTCGTGCTCCCGTGCCTTGGGACCTCTGCCAGGGACTGGCACCCTTCACAGGGTCGGTGGTTGCCCTGTGAGTTTTGGGGACACCACCCTTTGGCCCCCAACTGCTTTTCCCAGCATCCTCTTTTTTCTGCCCTGCTCTATCTGCCATGGAGCCGTGGGTGGCCATGCACCTGCTCGGGCCCCTGTTGGACCTGTACAGGTGCCTGGAGCTCGTGCTGCAGGCTGGTGCCCTGGCGTTCATATACCAGGAGGCAGAGATCGCCTTGGACTCCCTCACCAGGGAGGTCCTGGCAACCGCGTGGCATCAGCAGCCTACCATAGACCGGCCCATCTGGACTTTGGAGACGAGCACCGACTGGTGGGACCGTGTGGTCCTCGGACAATGGGACGACTACCAGTGGATCCGGAATTTTTGGATGAGGAAGCGGACCTTCATGACGCTGTGCACCTGGCTCACCCCTGCGCTGCAGAGAACCGCCACCCGGCTGCGGGCACCCATCCCCGTCAACAAGAGGGTTGCCATCGCGCTGTGGAAGCTGGCCACACCGGAGAGCTACCGCTCGGTGGCACACCAGTTCAGGGTGGGAAGATCCACCGTTGGAGTGATCGTCATCCAGGTAAGTCCCAGGGGGAGTGGGATGGGCGGAGGGTGCTCCACTCCAGGCCCAGGGACACCCAAGACTCCAGGCTGGGTCGCCCAGGGGTTTCGGCCGTCCCTCCCTTGCACAGGCCCGCTGGTGGGGGGGGACGTGGGGTGAGGGGGGCTCTGTGTGTGTGTGTGTGTGTGTGTGTGTGTGTGTGTGTGTGTGTGTGTGTGTGGACAGAGGGAATCAAGGGGGGGGACCCAAGGGAGCGCACACTCACCCCTGGCTGTATGTAATGTGTTCCCTTGTGTTTCTCTGCACCCTTCTGCAGGTTGTCCACGCCATCAATGACGTCCTGCTCCCAAGAATCATCCGCCTGCGCGACATCGATGAGACCATGGCCGGCTTCGCTGCCCTCGGGTTCCCCAACTGCGGGGGAGCTCTGGACGCCACCCACATCGCCATCCAGGCCCCGGAGCATCGAGCAGCCCACTTTATGAACCAAAAGGGGTACTGCTCCATCGTCCTGCAGGCCCTTGTGGATCACCGGGGCCGCTTCCTGGACATCTACGGCAGCTGGTCCGGCCAGGCACACGACGCCCGCATCCTCCGGAACTCAGGACTGTTTCAGAGGTTGGAGGCGGGCACCTACTTCCCCCAGCGGGACTTGACTGTCGGGGATGTGCCAATGCCCATCTGCATCGTCGGGGACGCGGCCTACCCCCTGATGCCCTGGCTCATGTGTTACCAGATTTGCCCAATACTCTGGGGTATGCTCATTTATCAGGGTTACCCTTATGGGACTGGGGGAAGGTTAACAGTTCTATCAGTGTGCTGTTGGTGCTTACTTGGGCTCTCATATGGAGCTGAATTCTCCCTGCTGCCAATTCCCCCTCCCACTGGAGCTCTCCTGCAGGAACTAGGTTCCTCAGGATGGGGTTCTTCCCACCTTAGCAACACACACAGACACTCACACCCACTAATCAGAGCACGTCTGAGAGGACTGGGTACTCAGCACTCACAAGCTGACCCCCTCATACGTCCCTGGACTCAGCTGGCTGGGTTTCACAGCAATGCCACACTGCACCCTCATGTGCCTTTGGACTCTGTGGGCTGGATTAAACAGCACTTTAAGCTGCCATCCTCATAAGCCCCCAGGTTCAGCACCCCCTATCCCCACTTTCACACCACAGTCATTCACAGGTAAACCACACGATGAGCAAACCCCACAGGATTTTGGGCACTACAGGGATCTTTTGCTTGGGTACAAGAAGCGTTGTTGCAGAGCGAATGGGGAAGCCAAAACAACACCCCTTAAGGAAGAGTGAGCAAAAGAGAAAGAAAGAGAGAGAAGCAACCAGTTTAACAATGAAAGTGATTTATTTCTGAGTATTGAATAGATATCAAACAGTTACAATATTAAATCTAACAATTACAATATTAAATCTAAATTGAAGCTGATTACAAATGTTAGGTAACCATATAACAGTTTACATAGGGCAGGGTCAGGAGGCTATGTTGAGAGAGAGAGAGACCTCACCACTCCACGGAGCTTGCACTGATCGGGGTTCCCAGATGATGATGGTAGCCGGGGGTCCAGAGGGCAGGAGAAAAGCAGGACAGAGCCCCCAGCACGATCAGACAGGAGATGAAGAAGTCTCAATGGAACTGATGCAGTTTAAGTCCAGGTATCAGAACAGTTTTCTTGGGGCAAGGATAGGAGTTTTATAGAGATAGTTCAAAGAGAAAGAGGAGAGACAATAGAGACTGATCACACCTGGTTATGGGTGATGTTCCTTGAACGAGCTCACAATGCAACTTGGCAGTTTCAGTATTTTAGATGTCAATAGGATCGTTACTAGAATTGGTCTGATAATGACTAATTTGGGTGTGAGCAGGCTTAGGTTCATTAGCATCTGGAGCAGGGATTTCCCATCAGGCAGTGCTTCTCTGCTTTCGGTGTCCCATAGTTCAGTGCGGTTCCTGCCTTGGAAGAGCTGCTCTCCATTCTGTATGCTAATGAGATGTCCCTCTGTTCCATCTTTAATGCAAATGAGGCTGGGGTGTTTCCTTAATTATATCACCCTTGTCTGAAGCAGTTTAGGTGTGTCTTCCCCGGCCTTTTCATTGCTTTGTCTTTGATTCTAGCAGAGGCCTGAGGGAGGGGGATGGTTTTCCATGAATGTCACTTCCTGACTCCCCAAGAGCACAAGGCTGACAGGTGACCATGTTCTGGTTCCCCAATAATCACAGAGCTGGTGGGTAACACATGCGGCCCTACACGGGGCAGCCGGACCAGAACCGGGCCCGGTTCAACGACCGCCTCAACCGGGCCCGAAACCCAGTGGAGCTGGCGTTTGGACGCTTAAAAGCCCGCTTCCGTTGTTTGCTCACCTGTCTCGACATGGGTGAGCAGAATGCAATGGAGGTGCTGGCCGCGTGCTGCGTGCTCCACAATATTGTGGAGCGCAGTGGGGAGGCCTTCCTCCCTGCATGGGTGGCAGCTGAGGCACAGACCTTGGACCAGCCCGCCACAGCTGCCATCCGCCAGGCGCGCCAGGAGGCGGTGCGCATTAGAGAGGCCCTGGTGGACATGTTTGCCCAAGCCCCGTAGCAGGGTCGCTTGGGTCACCCCAGAGTACTCCGTCCCAGCTCCTACCCTTCCCCACCTCTTCCCCTTACCTCCCCCCCCCCCCAGTAGTATAGTAAAGCGTCGGGTCACAGCACATCGGCCGTCATCGAGTCTGTTCGTCGGGTGCGTTGGGCGTAGTTAGGGTTTTTCTTTTAAGTTAGGCTAGGGTTTAGGCCACCATCGCCTGTCCTGAAGAACAGCCAACAGGATTTGGGACTTGTGCAGAAGGCTCACATCAGTGCCATCTTCGATGGATCTCCTGGCTCTTCTTCTCCTGAGGCCCGGAAGGCCCAAAGGATTGACATGGCCAGCTTCGCTGTCATCGTCCGTCGAGGGATCTCCTTGCTCTTCCTCTCCTGAGGCCCGGAAGGACCAAAGGATTGAGGTGGCCAGCAACACCACAATCGTCCTCCCTGCGCCTAGACTATGTTTTAGAATCTGTACTGTACTGCATCTTTTAACCATTTCTGCTTGTTTGTTGCTATGTAAATATAGTTTGTGGTTTACATCTTTACTGAAAAGTCTCAGTATTTCTTTATGCGCCGCAAACCAATGACCACTGAAAAAGGCCCCCCCCCCCACCCTCCGGTGATAGAGTCATGAATTTGTTGTCCACAGTTTGTAACCCTGTTAAATTGAAGTGGCTAATTGGCATCTCACATAATTTCTGTACAGTTACTAGAGGAACACAATAACCACACAAGATTCAAATGAAAACAGAACTTTTTATTTACAAAGGAGAAGGGGGGGGGGGGACCTTTAACTGGGAGAAGGAGGGGGGGCAATTACTGGGACGGGTGGCCCCTGCGAGCGCCCCTCTGGGGGCAGACCTGCCCACGCTGGGCAGACCGCGTCGGGGCAGCCTGCACACTGAGGTGCCCACGAGTAGGAGCACGAGAAGGAGCACGAGTAGGAGCACGGTCAGGGTCAGGGTCAGGAGCAGGAGCACGGTCAGGTTCAGGGTCAGGAGCAGGGGCAGGGGCAGGGGCAGGGGCAGGGGCAGGAGCAGAGGCAGGAGCAGGAGCAGGGGCAGGGGCAGGGGCAGGGAGAGGAGCAGGAGCTGGGAGAGGAGCAGGGATAGGAGGGGGCATGGGCTGTGCTCCCGGAGGGATGGCGGGGGCATGCGGTCCGGCCATGCCATAGTGGATGGCATGTATTAAATGTGCCGTCAGGGTGCCCATTGTGGCGCGCATCTTGCGGCATTCCTCCAGGAACGCAACATCCCTCCTGCCGCCACTCCTGGTCCCCCTGCACACGCTCCGCAATGGAGGTCTGGACCGCGGTGATATGACGCCGAAGCAGCTGGTCCCGGTGTCGGAGCCTGGGCCTCCGGGCTTGGGCAGCTGGGGGTGCCGCTGCTGCTGGAGTCGTGGGTCTGGTGCTGGGTCCCGCTGCAGGGAAGAGAAGAAAGGACGGGTCAGTCAGGCAGTCTGTCCACTGTCCCCACACCTCCATGCCCTCCACCCCGGAGCCCAGGTGACCGCACAGTTGTGGCTTGGGCCCACTCGGTTCCCTTCCTGCTCCCGTGTTGTATGTTGGCAAGGAGGACCGCCCCTGGGAGTAGGGTACTCTCTCCAGTATTGTAAGCACCGGTCTGTATCCTGGCCCCGTGCAGGGCGGGAGGGTGCTTGTGCTGCGTTCACCTGTGGAACTCCCTGCCGGTGGACACTGTGAAAAGCTTAGGGCTAATCAGTGGTGTTTGACAGGGAGCGAGATGCATCCCCATGGCAGTGCCTGGGAGCACACTTGTCAGTGGTGGTCTGGGCTCTCCGATCCCCTTGCGTGGGATATCTCCTGGACAGAACCAGAAGAGTGACTGGGTGGGGGGATGTCCCATCCTTTCAGCAAAACTCAGGGGCCCTTCTCCCTCCCACTATCCCTCCCGCAAGCCTGGTAGCCCAGGGACAGGTGTGGCCACAGTGGGGACTTCCCTCGGGGAACCTGCCAAGGCACTGGGAGCAGGTGAGGGGCTCGGCGGGGGTCCACGGTCACAGGACTGTGACACTGCGCTTATCCCAGGAGCAGCTGGCTGTGCCTCACAGCCAGGCATGGGACAGTGTGCCGCTCCCTGTGCTGCACCCCTTGGTGGAGCTGCGGGCTCTGGGCTGAGTCCATGGGGCCCTGGCCGGTTCCAGCCGGCATCCACCCTTCCCCCTGGTCCCGCCGAATGTGTGCGAGGAGCACAGTCCCAAGCGTGCCCTGCAGCTGCCTGCCACGGCCACCTGCCGCTCGGTCACCAGGCTGCACATGGTTGCATGTGCTGCTAACTGCCTCATGCTACGCAGCGTGCAGCTCACGTGGCCTGAGTGACATGCTCTCCCCCTCCTCCCTCCGGGCACCTGGCTCTCCCTCCCCCCCGCCCTCCACCCCCCGTCCTTTTGGAGTGTAACCTGCAAAGACTCACCAGTGGGTTCCTCCCCGGCCACAGAGGAGCTGCTGGAGGGGGCCTGCTGGGTGGCAACGCTGGCCTCCTCTCCCGACGCGCCGCCACTGTCGTCTCCCTCCTCCGGCTCGGTGGGACGGTTGATGGGGGGGTGCTGGCAGGTGTCTACAGGGACAGCTGGGGCTTGCGGGGCTGGCTCGCCCAGAAAAGAGTGTAGCCTCTCAAAATAGGGGCAGGCATCGGGTCCTGCTCCCCTCCCCTCCGTGGCCCGCATGTACCCCAGCTGCAGCTCCTTCACCTTGGAGCGCACCTGCTCGCAGTTGCGGCTGGGGTGGCCTTGCTGGGCCAGGTTCCATGCCAGACGGGTGTACAGCTCGGCATTCCGGCGGCGGGACTGCAGGTCATGGAGACCCTCCTCCTCCTCCCACAAGTCCAGGAGGGTCTCCAGCTCCCTGGGGGTACAGGATGGGGCCCTACGTTTCCGGCCCCTGGGGGCTTCCTCCCCTGCCCCGGGTGACGGTGGATGACGACCACCTGGAGCTGCCATGCCTGTGCTGAGGTGGCTGGGCAGCACAGTTGCCACGTGGCAGAGCTGGGAAGGGTGGTCTCCGGGGGGGCTCCTGCCACGTGCGGCCAGTAGCGTGCGGGCTCTTTAAGCCCTTGGGTAACACGGAAGTCCGGGGCTTTTACGGGGTCTCCCGCCGTCCAAACCGCTTTTTTCCGTTTCTTCTGCTTTTCCGGAAAAGCTGTCTACACTGGCCCTTTTCCGGAAAAGCTTTTCCGGAAAAAGGACTTATGCCCGAGTGGGAGCAGCATACGGTTTCCGGAATAGCGGCTGATTTTGTACAGTACAGCGTCGATGCTTTTCCAGAAATTCAAGCGGCCAGTGTAGACAGCTCGCAGCTTATTCCGGAAAAGCGACTGCTTTTCCGGAATAAGTGGCCCAGTGTAGAGACACCCAATATGTGGGGTATTGAGCCACGGGGAACTCACCCTGCTCCTGCCAGCTGTGGGGAATCAGGGGCCAGTAACTGTGGTGAATTCCACACAGTTCCCTGCCCCCGCCACCAGCCCAGTCCGGGCAGGAGACTCCCACGAATATATGGAACCATGAATAGTGATTTTGTGAATTTTGAGGGTCTCCTGTACAACTGTTTGTATATGTTATTTGTACTGTGGTCATGCCCAGGGGCCTCAGTAATGGATTAGAGACCCTTGAATTTGGTGCTGTATAAACAAATAACTAAATTTAATGGGTTAAATTATTTAAAATATCAAGGAATTCAGAGTCCCAGCTGTGAAAATGCTCTTTGCTAGAATGATGCATTTAGATGCAGCTGAGTCTATATAAATTCAGACACTTAAAATGAGTCAGCTACTTTTACAATAATAACAATGAAGATCAGAGGAAGAAATGGAGATTTGCTAACAAGAAGATGAGATACAGAACCCTAAAGACATCAGACCTTTCCTTTTTGTTGTTTGAAGTTCAAACAGGTAAACTGCATGAGTGGAATATGGCCAGAGATTTTGCTGGCTTGTGTGTTGAGGTTGAACAAGATCCTTGGACATTTGCTGAAGAACCCAAAGAAGTAAACTGGGGGTGAGATCAGCCAAATTAGTTAGTTGAAAGTCTGTGGTTTTGAATCTTTAACAAAGAAGCTTTTCTCTCAACTGTCTGTTAGATATTTGAATTAAATAGGGTTAACAAAAATGATTTGTAAACATTCCAAATAAAAATTACTTTTATTTTTGTTTAATCAGGTTTTGATTCTTTGGTATCTCTGACATTATAAACTGTGTTTGTGGCCTAAATAAGGAACTGCTGGAACACACTTCTGGTATTCACTAGTATATCTGCTTTTTTTTAAAAAAAGTTTCTTTCATAAGAGCCAACTTCATGTGTGTTGTGGGGTGGAGCAGCCATGGGAAAAAAATGTTTGTGCCCCCAAATAGCAATGACTTGTAGGAGCTGAACAAACCACAGCTGTTTGGAGACATTGCCAAATAGCTGATATGCAGCACTTGGGAGCTCAGGGAGAGGCTTGGAAGAAGGCAGAGAGCAGCAAGCAGCAGGTGGGCTCTTGGGGAAGAAGCAGAGTGGGAAGAGGAAGAGCAAGGCTGGAGCCTTGGGGGAATGGATGGTGTGAGAGTAGGGCCTCAGGGGATGAGGTGGAGTGAGGGTAGGAAGAAACAGAGTGCAAGTGAGGTCTTGGAAGAAGGAGCATTAAGGCATGTCTACACTGCAGGGCAAAAGTCAAATTAAGATACACAACTTCAATTTCATAAACTGCATAGCTGAAGTTGAAGTACCTTAACTCGGCTTTTGGTCTGCACAGCAGGAAGTTGAAAGAAGTACACTCTTCCTTTGATTTCCCTTACTCCTCGTGAAATGAGGGTTACAAAAGTTGGAGTAAGAAGCCTGCTATTTCTAAATTATTTTGAAGTAACAGACTTGCTGTGTAGACACGCACTGTTATTTCAAAATAACATGACTTATTTTGAAATAGCACTGTTATGTAGACATGCCGAAATACGGACATGGTAGAGGTGGAACACCGCAGGGAAAAGTAAAAGTTAGTGCCTATGCTTCCTTTCATGGCTTCCTGAAATATACAAAAGCAAAAGAGAGAAAAAAAATCTGTTTAAACATTTTAACATATTTTGTGGATTACCTTTAAAGAGTTTTCGTCTTCTAAGAGCTGGATGCATAGTGCAGCTAATATGCATTGAGTGGTGGTTTGTTCATTTTTTCGCAATGGAATAAGTCATTATTTGTTTGCTGTGAATCTATGCTAGGCCTGAAATAGGCTGATTTACTCTAAATAGATCCTTTCCCTGAAAAATGAAGTCATCAAGATCAGGGCACAAAAGTGCATAGTACATCTTGAAACACAATCCCACTTTAATAAGCTCTATATTTGTCTGATCACAAGTTATTTACAAGGCTGAGCATTTGTTTCCATGGGATCATTGCCTTGATTAGAGCACAGAAATTACAGTACATATGTAGCATAAAAAAAGAAAAGGCAAGTAAAGGGAAAGATTGAACTCATTTCTGATTAAGAGAAATCTGATATTGAAGCTGGAGCTGCTTGAGAGTATGCCCAGCTTTTTCAAAGAACCGATTATTACCCACATTAACCTAAGCTTCCCCCAGCAGCTGCTGTAAGAACATGTCAATTCCTGGTTTAAGATGAAGACAAAATTTTATCACTATGAAATTATCACAGTTTCCATCTGTGCTGAGAATTGAAATGGCATTCAAATAAAAAGGTGCCAACACAGTTTCGGATTTCAGGGTGGACAAAGCCATAACTGCAGCATCTTTTTGTATGCACTATACATGTCCAGGGCAGGCATTCAATGAATCCTTTTCAAATGTTGTCTTCAAGGAGATTAGGCAACTATGCGGTACAGAAAAGTTTTTTAGTGAGTCAGGTTTCCAGTATAGAATTCATCTATGCCATCATACCACACAATGATTATACAGCTCTTTGTAACAGCTTTTCATTGGAACAAGCGCATACCATTCTACCCAATGTGTTAAATCAAAAGTAGGCTGGCTTACTTTGGAAATCCCAGGTTCCAGGTCAAAACACCTCAGATGGTTTTTGTTGCTAAACCTCTTTGTATAATTTCAAAATTAGAGCAGAATTCTGAAGGCAAAATAGAGAGATCTAATTGGAAACAGAGATAGCAGCTGTGAAAACTCTGTACAACTAAAAGGCACTGACATTCCTGAAAGAAGATGGAAACTAATTCCATACTCATTATCAGTGTGACTACAGTACATCTTAGGGCCAAATTCCTCTCTCTTTGTTATCTTAGCTCTTGTGTAAAAATCTTTGAAGATGTCTGCACAGTACATTCCACATCCTAATGACATTAAAAAAAATAAAGAGTGGGTACTTAAGAACAATTAGCACCTTCTCTGTCAGCTTCATGTAGCACAGACACTCTATTTCTTTCCCCCTTTTTTTTCTTTTTTCTTTCTTTTTTTACTTCTCTCCCCACCCACCCCTATTTATTTAGAAACTGGATCTTTAATAACTCCAGTCATCTGAAGACGTGGGTTGTGCCCAGGAAAGTCCATGATACCATCTACATGTTTTGTTAGTCTTTAAGGGTGTGTCTCAACTACACCCCTCTGCAGTCTCTGTAGATTCTGTAAACCTCGTTGCACGAGGCATAAGGGATCGGTCAGAAAAGGCTTTCCTTGTTGACCAATCCCCATCTAGACTGCCGCTTTTTGCCGGCAAAGTGCCATGTCGGCAAAAAGCAGTGGCCATTTCTATTCAAATGGAGCGCAGGATATTTAAATCCCCGCTTCATTTGCAATAGCGATGTGCCTAATCTACATCCCTCTGCCGGCAGAGGGGTGTAGTTTAGACACACCCTAAGGTGCTGCAAGACTACTTGTTGTTTTTTAAGTTTTGCAGGGCAATATAATGCAACATGGTGTGCTCTCTATTGTTTTCTTGGAAGATCCATGCTTGCGGATCTGGCTCAGACTTCTATTTAAGGAAGAAAGTTTTCCTTTCTTCTTGTCCTGTGCTATTGGACAGGTCTATGATTCTTCATCTCAGTGGTCTCCAATTGAAAAAGTGATCTTGTGGTTAAAAAGGTTGAAGTGCAATGTGAGATGTACCTCAAACCCAAATACTCTTGTCCACCTCCTTCCCACCCTTTCTTTGAGACCCTGCCCCTGTTCCACACCTTCTCCAAGGCCTCGCTCTGCTCATTCCATCCCACTTCCTTCCTCATCCTCACTCACTTTCACCAGGCTAGGATAGGAGATTGGGGTGCAGGATCTGGTCTTGTGCCAAGGGTTTTGGAGTGTGGGAGGGGCTCTGGGCTTAGCCCGGGGCAGGGGTTTGGGGTCCAGGAGGGGCTTCAAGGTGCAAGCTCTGGAAAGAAATTTGGGTGCAGGGAGACTCATGTCTGGGGCAGGAGGTTGGGTGCAGGAGAGGTTCAGGGCTGGGACAGGGCTTCAGGAAGCAGGCTCTGGCTGGGCACCATTTTACTGAGACAACTTCTGGGTAGTAGAGCAGTGGGGTTAAGGCAGGCTCACTCCTGCCCTGGCCCTGCACCACTCCTGAAAAGCAGGTGGCATGTACAGTAATGGCTCCATGGCACCATGTGCTGTCCCATATCTACCAGCACTGAGCCCTCAGCTTCTACTGGCCATGGTTCCCCCTGCTCTGTCTTTCTCGGGGGGTACAGGGCCATGCCAGCCACTTCCAGGAGCAGCAATTACCATAGGGATAATTGTCAGTTTGGCATTTTAGAAGTCACTACTCAAAGAATTAAATTTTGATCATAAGAGAGAAATGAAAATTATGAAATGCAGACTAGTCAAAAACCCAAAACAACACACTTTGCAAGCAGTAAAGGAAGTAACAACAACCCCCACATATGTATTGGGTCAGGAGATGCAAGTGAAGGACAGGTAGGAGATGGGCTGAATCAGTAAGTACCCAGGCTGTCCCCACCATGTTCTTCCATGGATAATATTTCTGGGTATGAGTTGATCAGCTATCGGCCTCTTGGGCAAGCAGGGGTCAAGAGGTGCTGTAATTCCCTCCTGGGCATCCTCTTCTCGATGGACATCCTTGGGCCCTAGCTTATGTACATGGAATTGAGACCTCGGACTTTGACAGGGCAAGAGAATGATAAAGAAGAGAGAAGAGATAATAACATAAAAGAATGAGAAGAGTTGGAGAAAATGCAGAAGGTGCTCTGATTTCTTATATCCTATTCAGCTTTGCTTGGAAGTTAAATGAAAAATATTTCAACCATGCCAGAAGCCTGATATACTTTCATGGCTGCATACTCTAGAAATAATTTCCAGTGTGATGTGATTCGTTTATGGATTGGGTTGTTAAAAATTACAGAAAATGGAGCCTAGAGATCTGAGATCAGATCTTTCACAGATGAAACTACAAAAATTAATGAAGCAGTGTAATCCATTCAGAGATGTAAGGTAATATTCCACAAGCTGTACAGCTATTATACAAAGAGGTATCAATAGCCATTGACAAGTTTCCATACCATTACACAATTAAAATCCATAAGAGCACCATAGAGACTGTGCTATATAAAAGCTAGTTAGAACAGGGTTGTGAGGAGAACCTGCTTTCCAAACCACTCTCCCAACCCCATTCTCTGTGGGTTAAGGTAGGGCTGGGTGAAGAAAACCCCAAGCCCACCTCTTTTGCCCAGTCCTCACTCCCTCTCCTCCCCCCTCCAGCAGCATGGGGAGATGAGGCAGAGCATGGCCCAGCTTCCTTGGCCCTGGAACATCAGGGAGGGAGGAGAGTGAGGCACCAGATTCAAACCCCTGGAGCACGGGGAGGGCAAGTGTTGGGGGACAGAAACACTCCACCCCCCAGTATGCCTACAGTAGTTTCTGGAAGGCAAGGCAATGCTTTTCAACACCCATGAAACCTGCCACCCACCTACCCCTGTTTTATTCTAAGGAATCAAGGATATTTGCTTATATATCAACACCTAAATTAATGTTGCTTGAACCAGCATTAACACTGGTTTTGTTCCTGAATCTTTTTGAAGCCCTCATTCAGGAAGGTACTTATAGCACATGCTTAACTTTAGGCAGGAGAATAATCCCATTGAAGTCACTACTTGTGACTTCAGGACTATTTGTGCTAAAAGCTTAAATACATGCTTAAGCAACTGGCTGAGCTGAGACTTTCAAGTAGTGGATTTTGTGCAGGCACGGAGTGTTTGGCTAATTGAAGCAGAACTTCTACAAGAAGACAGTTTATTGGGAAAGGGTGGTCAGAGAAGGTACACAGACATGCTGATTCTCCCAGAGGACTTATTTCCTCTCTTATTTGCAAATCCTTAGGATCCATGGATTTGAGGCATTAACTACCACCCCCAACTCTTCCAGGGCACGTTCTCCATGGGGAAGATTTGATCCCTGGGAGACCTGGGTCCCCTAAAATCCTTTGGAATTGCTTTCAGTGGGAGGGCACATTTGAGCCTTGGTTATTATGTCAAAAGTCAGCAGTACTATGTCCACGCCTGTGCTTGTGATACATGAGAACACCTCATAGACTCATAGACTTTAAGGTCAGAAGGGACCATTATGATCATCTAGTCTGAACCCCTGCACAGTGCAGGCCACAGAATCTCACCCACCAAGCCTAATTGTACCACTCCTTGTTCCAAACACATGACTTGTGGGTATCAGTTACTAGATACATGGACATTATGTAGCTCTGGAAATGGTAGAGTGAAAGAAGACTGGAAAATAGGAAGATGATTTCTACTCCTCATTTGGGGAAATTA
Organism: Pelodiscus sinensis; assembly: GCF_052426305.1. Classification (NCBI taxonomy): domain Eukaryota; kingdom Metazoa; phylum Chordata; order Testudines; family Trionychidae; genus Pelodiscus; species Pelodiscus sinensis. The sequence continues at coordinate 94,403,790 of NC_143055.1, forward strand.
TGCTAAGAACAGGAAGATAGGCAGTGCAGCAGATCCAAGATGCTATTTACTCATTAGTTTAGTAGCCTGGCATTATATGGTTCAGAAAATGACAGGCACACTTTCAATAGCAAATCTGCCTGGTGTCTTATTAGAAACTGATACAGGGAAGAGTGCTCTTCTACTTCAACTAAATCCAGTTAAAGCAGAATGCTGCATCATATTTGCATAATCTAACGTGTATATCCATCCATCAGCCCAACTTTTATAAAGTTTCAGCCCAACTTTTATAAAAATATGCAATAATAATCAACCTCTTAAGTCCATTGTTCATAAAACTCAGCAATAGAGAAGCTTCATCTTTTCTTCATTTGATGAATCATTTCTTTTAGAGGTAGGTGTGACACCTGACCCATCTTTCAGCAGAAATTCAATGGAACACGCACATAATGTATTCTCAGCAATAGCCTCACAGCTGACTCTTCCACCATCCACATTCTGTTTAATTTCTGAGTCACAGATGACTTTGCAGCCAATCTATTTTTTACTATTTTCTGATAGATAGCTATGCTGATGCATACCTTCATTTATATAAAGAGGCTATTTCCACAGCCAGTACTTGAACTCATTCAAATGTATCATTCATCAAAAGAAGTACTTCTTATAAGTACTGTTTTTCTTTGCATTTAAAGCAATATGCTCTTGAAAGAGTTTGTATCAGCATTACCATTTTTTTCTGGAAAAGAATATATGTACCACTGAATATAAGATCCTTTTAAAGCCATATTTTCACATGCAGGCACTGAAATTGTATGTAAGTTACAAACATAAGTGTACAAAATGGACATTTGCACATGCAAAGTGAATAAATGAGAGCACAAATGCAAGTTTGGTTCTCCATATGTAAACATCTGTCCCCATATATCCTGAATATAATACAATTAGTGCTAACTTTCCAAATAGAGGTTTTAAAATATGCCTTTGGTCCAAAAGACATTTGGAGTGAAAATTTCTAGTGGTATGGAATAAGAAAGAGATACGGTGCCATATGTTCAATTGTATTTGCCAGCTTGACATATCAGGGCTTTCTAAATATTTTCTAGAATAGCATGAATTTGTTGCAAATTTACATAATCATGTAAATGACTCAAGAACATAAGAACATAAAAACAACCGTACTGGGTCAGATCAAAGGTCCATCTAGCCTAGTATCCTGTCCGCTGACAGTGGTCAATGCTAGGTGTCCCCAGAGGGAATTAATAGAACAAGTAACCATCAAGTGAGCCCACCCCTGTTGCTCATTCCCAGCTTCTGACAAACAGAGGCTAGAGACACCATTCCTACCTATCCTGGCTAATAGCCATTGATGGACCTATCCTCCATGAATCTATCTAGCTCTTTTTTGAACCCTGTTAAAGTCCTGGTCTTCACAACATCCTCAGACAAGGAATTCCAAGGGTTGACTATGCGTTGCATGAAGAAGTACTTCCTTTTGTTTGTTTTTAAAGCTGCTACCTATTAATTTCATTTGGTGACCCTAGTTCTTGTAGGGATACATACTTTTCCTTATTCACTTTCTCCACACCAGTCATAATTTTATAGAACTCTATAATATACCCCCTTATTCTCCTCTTTTCTAAGCTGAAAAGTCCCAGTCTTTTTAATTTCTCTTCATATACAGCCGTTCCAAACCCCTAATCATTTTTGTTGCCCTTCTCTGAACTTTTTCTAATGCTAAGATATCTTTTCTGTGATGAGGTGGCTACATCTGTACACAGTATTCAAGATGTGGGCATACCAAGGATTTATAGAGCAATAAGACATTCTCTGTCTTATTCTCTATCCCTTTTTAAATGATTCCTAACATTGCTGTTTGCTGCTGCACATTGACTGAATGGTTTCAGAGAACTATCCACAGTGACTCCAAGATCTTGAGTCCTAATAACTAATTTAGTCCCCATCATTTTGTACATATAGTTGGGATTATGTTTTCCCTGGTGGTGTTGCTGTGAGTCTCTTGGTGCACGAAAATCTTTATTTTCAGAGGGACTTAAGCACAAATTCTGAATTGAACATGGTTTTATAATACAGCCACAGCCCCAACCCCAGCCGTGTGCTGCTGGAGGATGTTGTGGGGTTACATCCCTGTTCTCCTGGAAGTTGCTCTGGGGACTCCGACTCCACGCTGCCACAGGGCTCCGGCATCAGCCCCACAATCCCAGGGGCTGCTGGAGGCTGCTGCGGGGCTCTGGCCCTGGTCCTGTGATTTCCCCAGCTGGGCGGATGGCCCTCCTGCCCTTAGACTCCCAGGGTCTCTGGTCCAGGAACATCCATGGTTCTGCAGGGCCAGGGATGTTGCCGGATCAGAGAGTGACGGATTTTGGAGGTACAACCTGTATAACACTTGCCCACCATTGTATAGCTACAGTGTGTAATGAGACCGATATCCATGTGATATATGTTAACTGGCAGGATTATTTACTCATATATTCAACACTTTAGAGAATTAAATTATAAAATAGTTTTATTAATCAAAATTTTGACTGAGGAGAATATAAAATATTCTCATTACATCAGTCTGGTGCTGCCTCTCTTACTTAATCAAAACACATTAAAGTCCATTTTTGGCTAGGTAACCAGTGTAAAATCAGGTTAGAACACAGTATCTGTACCATTTTGAATCAACACAGTGTGGAGATGTCTTTTACTATTTAGACCTCTTTAATTTCTTGCTCTTATGACAGAAGGAAATTAATTCAGAAACTATGGCATGTTCAGCCTGCTATTGCTGCCTGAATCAGTGGACATTTCCTCCCAGTTATATGCAAGTCTTAAAGAACTATACTACTGTTTAAAAAAAAAAAAAGTAATCACGATGCATTGTACCTACATGCAGTGGAATAAAGCTCCCTTCTTCCAAAATCAATATGTACATTGTAGACCCGTATGCAAGGAGGGGTGCGAAGGATGCAAAAGCACCTCGCGTGGTCTCCTAAGTAAGCATGCTCCGGCCGGCCAGGGGGAAAGACTAGGGCTGATTTCCCAGCTTATTTGGGGGACCATAGGGATGCATTCACAACCATGCAATCCACATTTACTAAAAAAGCACCCCCTCACAAAAATTCCTGTGTATTATGGTGACCTGCATTGTGATGACAAGTTGAATCACTATAAGAAAAGGTGGTGCAATGGGTTTTGGCTGATTAAGGGAGGGACATATAACATGCTGTAAATTGCCAAAACATGACGACTCAATTTTTAAGCATCCTCCATAACTATTAAAGTTAATAATAATAATTAATATATGTTACATTTTGCAAGCATTTACTAATTAATCTTCTCAGTGTTCTTGTGACATGTGGGGACATATTTAACTCAATATTGTATGTTTTTCTAAAAGATAGGCTCTAGGAATTATTTTTAGGGAATTATGTGGCCTGTAATATAGCAGATCAGACTAGATAATCATACCAGTCCCTTCTGGCCTCTCACCAGAAAAAAAATGGTATACCTTTTTTCCACTCTGTAGTTGTTTCAAATTCCAGCCATTGGATCATGTTAAACCATTCTTTGCTACCTTGAGAATCCTATTATGAAATATTTGTTCCCCACATTGGTACTTACAGACTATAATCAAGTCACACCTTAACCTTGTCTTTGTTAAGCTTAATAAATTGAGCTTTTTGAGTCTTTCACTATAAGGCATGTTTTCTAATGTTTTAATCATTATCATCTCTTCTCTGAACCTTCTTCAATTTATCCTTCTTGAGCTGTTGGCACCAGAACTTGACCTGATATCCCAACACCACTGCCAAATACAGGGTGAGATAATACCTCTGTTTACATAAGAACATAACATAAGAATGGCTGTACTGGGTCAGACCAAAGGTCCATCTAGCCCAGTATCCTGTCTTCTGACAGTGGCCAGTGCCAGATGCCCCAGAGAGGGTGGACCAAAGACAATGATCAAGCGATTTGTCTCCTGCCATCCCTCTCCAGCCTCTGACAAACAGAGGCCAAGGACACCATTTTATCCTCTGGCTAATAGCCTTTTATGGACCTAACCTCCATGAAATTATCTAGCTTCTCTTTAAACTCTATTATAGTCCTAGCCTTCACAGCCTCCTCTGGCAAGGAGTTCCACAGGTTGACTACACGCTGTGTGAAGAAGAACCTTCTTTTATTAGTTTTAAACCTGCTCCCCATTAATTTCATTTGGTGTACTCTAGTTCTTCTATTTAGGGAACTAATAAATAACTTTTCTTTATCGGCCCTCTCCACACCACTCATGATTTTATATACCTCTATCATATCCCCCCCTCAGTCTCCTCTTTTCTAAACTGAAAAGTCTCAGTTGCTTTAACCTCTCCTCATATGGGACCCGTTCCAAACCCCTAATCATTTTAGTTGCCCTTTTCTGAACCCTTTCCAAGGCCAAAATATCTTTTTTGAGGTGAGGAGACCACATCTGTACACAGTATTCAAGATGTGGGCGTACCATAGTTTTATACAGGGGCAGTAAGATATTCTGGGTCTTATTTTCTATCCCTTTCCTAATAATTCCTAGCATCCTATTTGCCTTTTTGACCGCCGCTGCACTCTGCGTGGAAGTTTTCAGAGAACTGTCCACGATAACTCTAAGATCTCTTTCCTGATTGGTCATAGCCAAATTAGCCCCCATCATACTGTACGTATAGTTGGGGTTATTTTTCCCGACGTGCATTACTTTACACTTATCCACATTAAATTTCATTTGCCATTTTGTTGGCCAATCACTCAGTTTGGTGAGATCTTCTTGGAGTCCCTCACAGTCTGCTTCTGTCTTGACTATCCTAAACAGTTTTGTATCATCTGCAAACTTTACTACCTCACTGCTTACCCCTTTCTCCAGATCATTTATGAATAAGTTGAAAAGGATTGGTCCCAGGACTGACCCTTGGGGTACACCACTAGTTACCCCTCTCCAATCTGAAAATTTACCATTTATTCCTACCCTTTGTTTCCTGTCTTTTAACCAGTTCTCAATCCAAGAAAGGACCTTCCCTCTTATCCCATGGCCATGTAATTTACACAAGAGCCTTTGGTGAGGGACCTACTTGTGATTCCCTTTTTATGCATCTCAGGATCACATTATCTCTTTTGGCCAAAGAGTCACACTGGGAGGTCATGATCAACTGATTATCCACCATGACCTAATGTTTTATTGTATGAGTATAGTCAGGGCCATCCTAAAACCTCAGGTGATTCTTATATCTAATGTAACAATGACACTAAATGACACAATCAATCGTCACTCTACCTTTCTAGTTTCTTTGAATGCTTCGGTTCTATTGGATGAAACAAATCTAAGAAATGAAGAGTAGGTTTGCTTGAACACACTCAGAGAAACAATCTTTCATGTTCTAATGACTGAGCCACCAGCTCTCATTCTCCCTACAGACTTCCATACTCTATTGGGTTTCTGGAAGATTACATGTTTTCAGACCCATATATGGCTCTGTGGAGAAGCTCCCCGCCCACCGGGAAATCATCATGGCTGGGTCTAGACTGCAGGTTTTTTTTTCGAAAAAAGTAGCCTTTTTTCGAAAAAAAACTTCACCTGCGTCTACACTACAGCCGCATTCTTTCGAAATTAAATCGAAATAACGTGGCTTTTCTTTCTACGGCAGTACGCCTCATTTCACAAGGAAGAACGCCTTTTTTCGTAAGTGCTCTTTCGAAAAAAGGCGTTCTTGAATGCAAATGTAGGGATAACATATTAATGTATTGAAAATGATTCCCCCAAATGGAAGTGACTCCCCATAATTTGTTCCCCACAACTTACAGTGTTTAGATTTATTATTAATTATTATTATTATTATTATTATTTGTTAAGATTGTTAAATATTTAGATTTATTATTATTATTGCCCCCTTTAGAATATAATGTATTAGGTCATGTAACTTAGAACTGTTAAGAATATAATCCTATGTAGCCAGAAACAGCCCCCCCTCTGTGTCCCAGGGCATGCTCAAGCTTGTGCAAGGGGCTGCTTGAAATTGACATTGCAAAGATACTTTGTAACAATACATTGTCAAGCCACTAACTCTGCTCTGGGAGCCAAGCCCTGTAATTGACTAAGGGCATTGTTACTTAATTGACCCCTGTTCTCTTCAAAACAACTGTAACTAACTCAGCACTCAGACAGAGAATGTTTCAAGAAATGCCACCCAGAAACTTGACTTTTTTGTAACTACAACTCTTGAATATGTAAAGTTGTTATTATACAAAATACTGTATGGGAAACATTAATTAGGGAATGTATGTAAGAGAGAGAGTGCTTGGATGATGAATGAATGGTTCTGAGAGGTGCCAGCCTGAGAATACAGCAACAAAGGGCTGAAGAAGGCGTCAGGTGCCAGTGCAACCAAAAGGTGTCAAGTGGAGAAAACCAAGTACTGGAGGTCCAACCGATGAGATCACTGACGAGCACCTGGCAGCCACCCTGAAGACATCAGCATGATGCAGCAATTTCCATAGACTGGCATAGGAAAAAATTCCCATAAGAACAGGACTAAAAAACTATGAAATCGGAGTCCAAGGTTCTGCTGCCAGCCTACCAGGAGCTTCAGATGCGCATCTGATCAGGACTTCGCTCCCCACTACCATCACTTGTGTACAGAATACCTGGCCAGTATTCTGTCACAAGCAACTTCCAGGCTGGTAACTAGAACAAATACACAGAACCTGAATAAATGGATGAATGAATATTTAGACGTATAAGGGTTAAGTAGTTAAACAACGTTGTTTACTTCTATCTTTTCTTTATTTTTTATTATTATCTTTACAATAAATGTGGCTTTTGCTTTATCCCTCTCATAAGATCCTGCTTGCTTTTATTGGTACAACACAAACAGGGCTTTTTTGAAAGAGAGCATCCAGACTGCCTGGGTGCTCTCTTTTGAAAAAGCGGCTTGCTTTTTCGAAAGTACTGCTTGCAGTCTAGATGCTCTTTTTCGAAAGAGGCTTGAAGTCTAGATGTAGCCCATGTGACTGGCTGGGTGCCCGTTTCCCCAGATCTTTTCCTTCTGGGGAAGAGAAGCCAAGCAGAGCTCCTACATAGGCTGAGGAACAGTCTGATTTTCTGACTCTACATCTCCTCCCCCACCCACATATGTAAATAGATGACTGAAGGCTAATGATTTGCATGGCCCTTTGAGCTCAGTGCCCATGAGGAAAAAGATGTTGCCTAACTCCACAATCTATAACCCACTAACAACACCTCTTCTTCCAGCAGCTTCCCCCTCCTTTCCTTTCCTCCCTCGACTGGAGAAGTTTTAATGAGCCACTTGGCCTAGAATGGTGCCTTGAAATATGTTTTAACTAGTTGTGTGAAACAACCTGTTCTATCTTGTATTTCCCTGTGACACAATTTCCCATACCTGAAGAAGAGTTATATGTAAGCTGGAAAGCTTGTTTTTCACCAACAGACACTGGTCCAATAAAATATATTACCTTACCCACACTGGGCATGGATATCTATAATCCCAGCCACATGGAAGCCTGAGGCTCATGGATCACTCAAGGGTTCTAGACTTCCATGTACTATGCGAATCAGGTTAGTCCGGTGCCACTAACTGCCTGGCCAGTGGGTGGCTGAAAGACTGGCTAGAGTAATAGAAGGCATGTGTTATAAGCGGTGCTCTCTTTGTGAGGGCTGATGGACCTCACAAGGGTGATCTTACCCATTTTGCAGCTGCTCAAGTATTCTCTGTCCACCCATGTTTTGCCTGTGCCCATTACCTGCTGTACCTCATCCCCTCATGTGCATATGCTCTCCATTTGCCTCTGACCTCCCCCCGAGTCCTCATGCCTATAAACCACATTTTTCTCCACCTCCTCCCATTTTCTTAAGTGCCTCTGACCTCTCCCCTCCCACATGTCCCCGCCCTTAGCCCCCATATACTTCTCTGCTCCCCCATCAGAATGTATGTATTCTGCATGTGCCTCTACCCTCTATATGTCTTTAACATCTGATTCCTTGAAACCAATACCCCAGCACCTAGCTCCCCACCTCTTACTGTAGGTCTGGGAAGGGCCCTGATGTCACCAGCTTCTCCTACAGTGCCATGAATAGTTCTAAATGTAAATACAGAACAAGTGTATTAGAGAATACAAAATTCCCACTTCCAGATCATGAAATTATGGCTGTATTACATAAACAGCGTTAGCATAATGACAAAGTATCACATGTGCAACTATTATGTTATATATTGTCTCTACAGCTGCACAATACAGTATTTTCAAATTTCTACAGGCATAGATCACAAATTTCTCAATGATGTCCCTTTGAAAAAAGAATAACAAACAAATAGCAGTGGGTGGTATGTTCACTACTCCAATACGGTATATTTTGCAAATGTAAGATACTAGAAGATTTACCCAACATTGCTTGAGTCCTTAATTTAAATTGTATCGAGTACAAGATTAGTAATTTACTCGATTCTTGAAATCCTTAGTTCATACTGAATAATACACAGCCACAAAAAAAAAGTCCTCCTGGCAGTGTATGCAGACCGAGTGACTAATAAGTCAGCCTGAGTTAGTTTCTTCTAATTAGGAGGTGGGGTATAACTTTTAGGATGCTTAAAACTGGAGAGACCTTTAATCAGCGGGTTTAATGAACTTTAAGTGGTTCTCTGGAGATGAACTTCTCAGGGCTTTCAGGCTGTCCAGCCTTTTCTTTTCCACTGCTACTAAGAATATATTCTGGTTTGAAAATGCAAGCTTGTATAAACCAAAAGTTAAAGCTGAAAATTTGACATAAGTCAGATGAGAGAGAAAGTGAAGAACAGGCTGAAATGAGAATGGGGATACTTTCACAGTAGGTTTAGGTATTATTTCCACATATGTCATAAACAGTGAGTGAAGGAAAGAGCTGGCCAGGGAAGAGGAGAAAACCATAGAAGGAGATTGTATGGAAAGAACTACCAATAAAATGTATAAATTACCCATCAAAGAAGTGATTGGACAGGATGGAGAAGCTAAACTGGAGGGGTAAGGGTAAATGCTTGAGACCAGGGAGACAGTTGCTAGGCAAAGAACATGGATGTCATAGTCAATGGTCTTAAGTGCAGTGTTAGGTCAAGAGGGACATGCAGAGATACAAGCAAGACTCAGATGAAAGAAGGTTACATCTAGACCAATGAGAGAAAAATAGCAGTGAAGAAAACTTTGAGAATGTTTTTAATAATTGAAGATACTTCATCTATGTGTTTGAAGGGTTAGAGGACGGACATCCCACATTTGGAGATTGATGATATAACATTGATGAGGAAGGGGTCTCAGGTGATGGAAAGTTGATAATTTTATTACAGGCTGAGCTGGTAGCGTAACTCAGAGTTGCCAAACACTTCTCATTACAGGCCTCTCTTTTCTATGTATTGCTTTAGCAAATTTTAGCTGTTTAGACTAAAATTTCCCATGCTGGGTGTCTGCCTCAGGCTAAATTTTATTGTGAAGTTTCAGATAAAATAGTCCAACTGTTTCTAAGAACAAGATTAGGGAGAAATGTTATTTTATGCATTTAAAATATCCTTCCAACTTTTTACTGAGTTCTTGTGCTTCTTGCTTTGGAACAGGGTCTTGAAATAAAATGCAGAAGTCTCTTTGGTGTCAGGGATGTGCCTTTTGCTGTCTTTGTAAACATTCATTCCCATATGACCAAGTTACAAGCCTCTGGAAAAAGAGTCGGTTCACACATGCTCAGTAGAGACTTGCTGGGACCAATGTTCCCTCTAATATTTTCCATTCATGTGCAGTGTTTTCCATCAATTTGCAAAAAAAATAATCTATGTGAACCAAGGCATGTGCAAATAAGCAGCACTAGTAGAAACAACAACCTACCTGCTAGCTCTCTGCTAATCAGTTAGGTGGCATATGAATCTGTCCTGAGCGGCTGCACAAGTGCATAGCTTACAGGGAACACTGCCCCGGGTCCTGAGTCTCTACATTCTTTTCCTGTCAGCAAATAGCTGTAAAACCCAGAGTGAGGTGTGTTTCTCCCCCACCACCAGTGTCTGATCCAATCAGAGAATAACAGTTCACTATTGCTACCAGTTACTGCATTAGTTCAATAGGCAGAGTTCTGTGCTGTAAATCTGAAGGTCCAAGCCCACCGATGCATCAAGTTGAGTGGTCAGCATGATTGGAGAATTGCATCCCATTCTTACCTCTTCAATAGAATTCTTATGTAATGTTGAACAAGTCACTCAAATGAAAATATTCATAACTGGCCTTTAACTGGGCATTCCTTTTTTTCCCCTAGTACCAAGTGTAAGACATCTGGGGCTAGTGATAGTGCAAACAGTATGGGTCATGCAATTAAAGACTTTATGACAATGCGCAAGCATAAGAGGCTTAGTTAAATAGCATGTGTAAATTCAAACCTGGCATTTCATAATTTTTGAGCACTCGACTTCATAACTATTACATTCTTTTATTTATATGGAGAGAAGGAGAGCTATAGGGGAAGAATATACTACATATTGATATACAACATTTCACTCACATCGCTGGTTTCTGAAGCCACTGCAGTAATCAAAGAATGAACCTGAAATGGTTAGTAACGTCATTGGATCTTAGAGTCGTGTAGCACATTAGTCACACTGGTTTCGTTTGCCACATGTTCAAAGTGCTATGCATTCAGTTAATTAATCCTCACATTTCCCTATTATTACCATCTGGACAGACCAGAAAAACAGACACAGGGACATTTTGTGAGTTGTTGGAAGTCACTACGTTTTAGTGGATGAGATGGGATTAGAGAAATCCAATATTTGTGGCTCCATCCTGTGTTCTACCAAACCAGACATCAGTATTGTGCCATGTTGTGTTTAGGTACATAAAATCTCAGTTAATTAGTTAACCGGTTAAATGTTAGGTTGACCTAATGTTTAACCAGTTACCTGACTAAAGTGGGATCTGGGCTGGGGACCATACTGCTCCAGCCTGGCTGCAGCAGCCCCCTGCCCTTGGGGCTCCTGCCCCCAGTTCTGCATTGGAGCCAGCTGCTGCCTGTTCGCAGTTCCCAGCCCCAAGCCCCAGCAGCTGGAGCTGCCCCTGCTATGTTCCAGACCTGGACATCTCGAAGGCAGGGGCAACTCCAGTACTTGTTTATGGTGGGCCCCCTGTCCTGCTGGGAGCTGCTCCAGCCCCCACTGGTTACTGGTTATTAGAATCAGTAAGAATTAGCCATTAAGCATCACCCTAAATGGATAAGGGATAACCGGTTAACCTTTCTTCTGCTTGAGTTTGAAAAAAATCAAGATTTAAAAAAAAAATAAAAATGTATTTACATTCAATTCCCATAAACATAATTTGCCCTCGTTTTTGGGATAAGATTGACTTATCCCAAAAACAAAGTGTAATACACTTTCTGGAGTAACACTGTTTAGACTTTACACTGTTTTAACACTTGCAGTTTGAATTCAGCAGTTGTGGAACAACTTTTCGTTTAGTGGTGGGCTTACAATTAACTGTGATTCATAAATGGCATGATACTGGTTTAAACATTGTGAAAAACTATTGGTGGTTTTCTGTGCTTACTGGGCACATGAATTCCACAGTACTTTGTGCAGACTCTTTATAGAATCAAACTCTATGGCTGTGTCTACATTGGCGCGATCTTGCGCCAAAGCAACAGCTTTGGCACAAAAACATGCTGCCTGTCTACACTGGCGGGGAGTTCTTGTGCAAGAACACTGATGTTCTAATGTGTGAAATCAGGGCTTCCTGCGCAAGAACTATGATGCTCCCGCTCAGGAATAAGCCCTCTTGTGCAACTGTTCTTGCGCAAGAGGCCAGTGTAGACAGGCAACATTAATTTCTTGTGCAAGAAAGCCCAATGGCTAAAATGGCCATCGGAGCTTTCTTGGGCAAGAGAGCGTCTACACTGGCACGGATGCTCTTACGCAAAAGCACATCTCTTGTGCATTTTGCCTAGTTTTACAAAATGGCTCCAAGTTGCCTCAAAACTGGGCCCCAGTGGGCTCAGGCACTCTGTGAGCCTGGGCAGAGGGCACAGCTGGGGGCAGCTGCGCACCTCCCCCCACGACTTCAAAACCGCCCCAGCAGCCGAGGCCGGGCCTCGCTCCAGGCAACAGACACGTGCAACTTCAGCCCCGCCCACACGCTCTTCCCATCTCACGCCTATCCTGCCCCGCCCCCTGTGATTGGGCAGTATAGCGGCAAAGACGCCGCACGCGCAGGCAAGCTGGCGCGTGCGCGTTGCTAGGCCCCCTGCGGCCTTCTCACTTTTATTTCCTGCCTGCGCCGGTCTGCTTCCGGGTCAGCGCGGAGAGTCTCTATTTCTCGTCCCGGCCGGGGAGCCCGACGCCGGCTCGATGCTGAGCAACCCCCGGACGCGCGGGCCAGGAAGGCGCGGCTGCCCCGGGGCTTAGGGAGGGGTCCGGTCGATGCGGCGCCCGCCATGGACAAGATCCTGGAGGGGCTGGTGAGCTCGTCGCACCCGCTGCCGGTGAAGCGGGTGATCGTGCGGCGGGTGGTGGAGTCGGCGGAGACGCCGTTGAGCCAGGCCCAGTGCCGGGCCATGTTCGCGCTCAGCACCCGGCTCATCCTGCAGGGGCCCGACCTCTTCCAGCGGCAGGTGGGGCGGCAGGTGCTGGAGGCCTACGCCCGCTTCCACCGCGACGAGTTCGAGGCCTTCTTCAACCGCGGCCTGGTGCTGGGGCTGCTGCAGCGCGGCTACGGGGGGCTGGGCAGCCGCGACCCCGCCATCCTGGACTACATCCAAGCCGGGCTGCGCCTCATCATCAGCTGCCCCTCGGTGCTGGAGCTCTTCGCGCTGCTGCAGGTGGAGGCGCTGCGGATGGTGTGTGAGCGGCCCGCGCCCCCTCTCTGCGCCCGCCTGTGTCAGCTGCTGGGCGACTTCCCGCAGTGCCTGCCGCGCGGTAGGAAGCTCTCGCTCGCCTTCTGCCAGCAGCTGGTGCGCAGCATGGCCCACTTCCAGAGCCAGGGCAGCCAGGAGCCCGAGCTGCGCCTCTATGTGTCTCAGGTCACCCAAGTCAGTAGTCTCCTGCGCAGCATTTGGAAGGCCGAGCCCGACACCTTGTTGCCCTCCCTGCAGGAGCTTTTCGCGGTCATCTCCTCCACAGGTGAGAACTGAACGGTGGGAGAGGATTGCGTGGTGGGCATGTGACACAACTGCAACGAGTATTTGCAAAAAGCCCTGACACAATCTACTTGCCCGGTGCTGACATCACAGGGAGGCTGGGGTTTGCTAGCTGCTGCTATGACAGATGGTAATAAAGGACCCTTTTATTAAAGTGAAGAGATTGCCCATAGAAAGTGGCCTGCGTCAGATAATGGAGTCTACCAGGCTTGGGGGGATTGTGGGGGGGGGGGGGGGAAATAAGAGGCTCTTGTATGAGGTGACTAGCAGAATGAATGTGTAGAAACAATGATGTTCTGGTGCTTGCAATTTGGCCACTGAGGCTGAGTTAATGCTCACCCTCTTGTATCCAGGTTAACTTTTTACAAATAGAAGGTGTTATGCTCTTTCTTTGCCCAGAATTTAGAAGGATGAACGTGTGGTATGAAAAAAGTGTTTACTTTTAGAAATGTAATATTCCTATTGTTAATATGGCTTGGTGTATTGTGTGTTCTTATACACTATGTGTAAAAGTTAATAATTGTCAACTTTTTTTGGCCAACTGACTTGACTTTTTTAACAATTAGTTACTTCTTAGTTTAGGAGGGAAAGTGTTTAATCCTCTTTTCTTGTTCAAGATATGTCTTCAAACCCTGTTCATATGAAGGTTTCTGATAGCTAAGGCTGTAAAACTTCAAAATATTGCACGACTGCTAATTAGAAAGTTTGACACACACAAATATTGTATATTCATACATAAACCCATGTATTATTGGGTGAAGTTCAATGACTTATGGTGTTAAGGAGCTCAGACTAGATGATTATAATGGTCTCCTTTGGCCTTAAAATCTATAAATGCAGTACTTTTAAAAATGAGTCTGTATATGTGCTCACATGTAGAGGTTGTGTTTGCAGTTGAAAGGGCTAGAATCTTGATATTTTAAGTCTAGCTCTTGCAGAAACTGGTGTGGCCTAAGAATGTTAAATATTGAGTAACTTACTAGTCAAGTAGTTGATGGAATTTTGATCAAAATTTACTAGTCAATAGACACTTCCGCATTCCCCCTTTGAAATTTCAAAGGGGGAATGCAGAACTCCTCATGCAGCCGGGGGCCAGCGGGAAGTCGCGCTGACTCTGAGCTGCACACGGGTGCCACCTTTGAAGCCTGTGGTCAGCAGGTGACTTAGAGCCCCCCGCTGACCCCGGCCTCCATGCTGTGCTGCCACTTTGAAATGTCATGCGGACCCCAGGTCAACTGGGGACTCATCAGCTGACCCTGGGCTCCACACAAATGCTGCGGTGCCATTTCAAAGGGGCAGCGCCACTCCACTGATCTCTGGCTCAGCAGTGTGCCTCCACAATTGCCGCAGCGTTTCAAAGGGGTGGCGGAGCCCTGGTACAGGCTCTGTGTGGCACTTCAACTTTGAAGTATCCCTTTCCCCTGCCCTCCACTTTTTCTGCCTCTATCTGATAGAGGCAGCAAGGGGGAGAGGAATCGACTAGTCCTTAACATTGTTCGTGTGGCCATCCAAGAATTGCTGATATAACATATTTGTGCTAAACCTGATTCAATTATTAACACTTGATGCAACATCCTCATTTAAACTACTTCTGTGGCTTATTCTTGGACTAAAGAGCACAATTTGTCTTAGCCTGTCAAAATAAAATAGGCTTATGATGTGTTGAGCAGCATGACACTTTCCTTCACATCTGTCAGGCAAATGAATAAATAGTCTCACAGGTTCAATGTGTTCTCCACTCAAATGTTAGTCTCAGTTTGATTTTTATCATTGTATATGCTAAGGTAATTTTGTCCTCATGCAGGATATGGCAGCAATTTAACACTTTACTGCAGCAGTTAGAAGGGTAGGCTAGGAGTAAAACATAGCTGTTTCTGTTTTTTACAAGATGTCCTGTTCAACTGTTATAGATACTTCATTTGAGCCTTCTGTTGCACTGGCAAGCCTTGTGCAGCATATCCCATTACAGATGATTACAGTACTCATCAGGAGCCTTACCACAGATCCAAATGTAAAAGATGCAAGTATGACTCAAGCTCTCTGCAGGTACTGTTTCTCATAGAAAAAGAGATGTGCTTTTTTTTTTCTAATTCATACCTTTTGTAAAGTTATTTGCCACTTGAATTCCATAAAAATGTATTGAGAATCTAAATATTAAATTGCACTATCTGAAACTTTACATGAATTTTGTATTTCTAATGCCCCAGAAATATCATCAGTGAACTCTTTTTGCCTTATTTGTTAACGTGACCTGATCATACTTTGGCATGGCAAGAAGCGGGTAAATGCCTGTCGGAAATGGAGATGAAGCTTTCTGTGGCCCTTTTAGATTTGGGGAAATACGATAAATCTGGAAATCTTCCAGGGCATAGGTCTCATGTTGAGTGAAACAGCCTCCTTCACAAGTAACATATTGGGGTTGTTCAATGGATTGTTTCCTTTTTCCCATTCCCATCTGTGTCCTGTCCTCTTTTGAGGAGGGCAGACAATTTGGAGGACAAGTTACACTTTGAAAGCCTGTTGAAAATTCATAAGGATTTCAAGTGGACTGTTCATGGTTTCATCTTCAAATACTATGCAGCTCTACTTGATTGAATATTGTCAGAAGGAAGGACGTCACGTGTCAGTTGGCCCACAGGTTTCTTGTCACCAGTTTAAGCATTGAGAGGGAGGGGTCCTGAGAGGACTATAAATGTTAACATGCCATGTTACTGCATTTCAGGCTTTGTTAAAGTTACAGATATGTAAATGATAGTTATCTAGAAAACTGCCAGAACTAGAGAAGGGCTTCTGTTGTAAGAAAATAGTCCTCTGAAAGTGTTCTTTCACGGGCTCTAACCTGGCAGCTCTTGTTGAAGGTGAGTAGAACACTAAAATCCTTCTTATCTTAACTGTGAAAGAGAGCTAATGTGAAGTGCTGGGTTTTTTTTCCTGTGTGGATGGGGGGGGGGGGGGAAACCCTGGCATTTGATACTACTTTTCATTTTAATTATTTTCAGTTATCCTGCTTTGGCTGTCTCTTCAACCATAAATTTGGTTTTAAGTCTTCTGGCTTCACAGATCAGGCATAGAACTGGCTCGAAGGATTTCTCCTGTGAAGCAGGTTTATAAATGGGGCAAAGAAATCCTCTCATCTTGGTAACAAGGCAAGAGCCTTGTGTCTTTTACCAGATCCTAAGATCTGTTGCGGGGCTGCTGAAGTTCACTTACGTTGGTCAGAGGAAGCATAATATTAATTGTCATTATTTCTGACACCAGACCATGCCTATCCTGGCTTCTGTCTGGGTGGGTGAGGGTGGAAACCTTAACAATAGTCTAAAATTAGTCCTAACATCTGTCTTCATCTACCAGGCCTCAGTTTTGACATTTGCCTGGGAACCTAGGGTAAGCCTGCACTGCCTACTTTAAAGGAGGCTTTTGTTTTTAGCGTGGAGGAAGCCTGTCACAAAAATATGACTATAGAGAGATGGTTCTGAAACATTTACTGATGAGCAAAATCATTAATGTGGTAATGCAGATGGAGTTCTTGTGGGTTTTTTGTTGTGTTTTTTTTTTTTCAAGAAGATTCAAGCCTGGTCTACACTAGAAAATTAGTTTGGTATATCTCCATCATTAAGATGTGTTAAAAATCCACCTCAAGTGGTGTAATTAAGTTAATCTAAGCTCTAGCATAGATAGCACAGAAGAGTTTTTTTTGCTGCTGTAGCATTTCAAGACTACACAAGACCCTTACAGCAGCAATGGGCAATCTAGAAAGTAATGAGAGGGTCAGAAAAGTGGTCTGTCTTCATCTGTGGGCCACAAGATTGTGGTAACCAAGATTTGCTCACTGCACTTGTGTACCTAGAATTTGTAGGGTGTGCTGACTGAACCATAGCAGTACTCTGAATGCAGAGGAAGTGCCTATTTCTCACAGTAATGTTGTGGGCAAGTGGCATGCACCTCACTTTACGTGTCGTTGCGTTACGTGCATGTCACTTCAGTAATAGCAGTAGGAAAAAACTATATGGACATAAACCAGCAGAATCTGTCAACCCTGCAGATGGGCAGCAGTAAACAAAATGTCTCATGAGCCACAAGTAGAACCTCTCAGGCCACAGGTTGCCCATCGCTGCCTTAAGAGTGCTGCATAGTATAGTGTGTAAATAGTAAGTTGGACACCATACAAATAGATACCAAGGTTAGGTTTCTCCTCACTGCAAACTGGGAGAGTTGAAACTCAGGTTTCAGGCTCTGTTATTTCTGTTCCCCACAGATTGCAAGCCCTCCAGGTAAAAAGTCAAAAGATGGGCAATACATGCTTAAACAATCCTCTTTATTTGTAGTGCCTACATTTTACCTTTTTCGGTGCATAATTCAAAATGATCTGGACAAACTGGAGAAATGGTCTGAGGTAAATCAAATGATGTTTAATAAGGACATATACAATCTGTTTCATATATACAGAATGGGGAGCGACTGTTTAGGAACGAGTTCTGCAGAAAGATATCTAGGGGTCATAGTGGATGACAAGTTAAACATGACGCTATTGCCAAAAAAAAAGCAAATATGATTCATTAACAGGAGTGCTGTGAGCAAGACATGAGAAGTCGTCATTCTACTCTACTCTGCATTGATCAGGACTATATTGGAATACTGTTTCCAGTTCCGGGCACCACATTTCAAGAAAGATATAGAGAAATTGGAGAAGGTCCAAAAAAGAGTGACAAGAATGATTAAAGGTCTAGAGAACTTGACCTGTGAAGGAAGACTAAAAGAATTGGGCTTGTTTAGTTTGGAAAGGAAAAGATTGAGAGGGGACATAATAGCAGTTTTCAGGTACCTAAAAGGGTGTCACAAGGAGGAAGGAGAAAAATTGTTCTCCTTGGACTCGGAGGATAGGACAAGAAGCAATGGGCTAAAACTGCAGCAGGGCAGGTTTAGGCTGGAAATTAGGAAGAACTTCCTAACTGTCAGGGTTGTCAAACATTGGAATAAATTGCCTAGGGAGGCTGTGGAATCTCCATCGCTGGAGATATTTAAGAGCAGGTTAAATGGTGGTAGGTCCTGCTGTGAGGGCAGCGGACTGGACTTTATGACCTCTCGAGATCCCTTTCAGTTCTGGTGTTCTATGATTCTATGTCTATAAACTTTAAAAATGGCAGACTGTAGATCAGGGGTGAGGGACTTTTTTTGGGTTGGGGCCACTGACTTGCATTAAAATCAGTCGGAGGCTGCACAAGACTAGACAAGCCCTTAGAGCAGCAATGGGCAACCTAGAGAGTAGTGAGTGGGTCGGAAAAGTGGTCTTACTTCATCTCAGTGGGCCATTAGATTGTGGTAACCAAGATTTTATCCCCACCCCTTACCAGCATGGGCTCCCCAGTTCTGGGGGAGCCCTGAGCATCAGGGGCCAGATGTAGGCAAGCCACAGGCTGCATCTGGCCCTTCAGCCTTCTGTTCTCCACCCTGCTGTAGGTGCTTCAGTCAGTTTTTCAGGTGTGAAGGTATGTGAATTAACTCCTGATGGATTGGATGCTGAACTTCAGTCAGATTTGACTTTCAGCTTACTGTGTAAACCTGTAGAAATGGCTTATAAATTAAATTTTAGGTGTTAGGTAAGGTCTGTTAAAATTTGAAGTTCATTTTTAGTTCTGTAATTAGTGCAGTATCTAGTTTTGAGTTCACATTACAATTGATATACTATAAAATCAGAATTGTAGACCTGGAAGGGACTTAAAGGAGTCAGCTACTCCAGTCCCTTGCACTCATGCCAGGACTAAGTATTATCTAAAGTCCAGACCATTTGCTGAAGGGTGTGCATTTGATGCTCTATTGAAAAAAAGTACTACTTTGCTAGGTGTACTGTTTTTGAAGATAGCGATAATTATTCCTAAATTATTGCTTTAGTGCATGACACTATGTTCTTGTGTACTAACAACTCTGCAGTGTTTGGTTTGCAAACTGTGAAAAGAAGATTTGCAAATATTCAAATTACACATTGAATCAGATACCTATTTCTTTGTTAATACTTGAAAGCTCATAGTATAAATAACAGGGCTAGCATAAAACCTCAACCCCTGAGCAGCACCCTATGTAGAAGGGTTCTGTCTAGTTTGGATGGTGCCAAATGTAGACCTTAATACAGAGAGAGCCTATGCAGTTAACCTGTTCCCTGACAGTGAATGATCACAACAGCAGAATTAGTTTTCATTAGCGGTCAAATCCTCATTACATGGAGTAGTCCCCCCATCTAAGAAAGTTAGGAGAAAAGTGAGGAAATGTATCTTAACATTTCCCTAGTCTTTTCCCACATGTTGCAGCAACCTTCCATCTGACCAGCTGGAGGAGTGATCAGAACAGTATAAAAGCATTTTTTTTTCTAGTGAACATATGACAGACCTGAATTTTATTCTTTCAGGAAGCAGTAGAGCATTGTAATGATCCTAGAACACAGTTGTTCTAATCAATGTAGCTGTCTTGACTATGTTTTCATGGGAAATTTAAGGATACAAAACAATCTTCTCTACAGTCATTTTAGAGAAGATGTTGATTTAAAAACATGTACATTACTTGCCTTTCTTATACACTGTTATTAATCTTTGTCATACCATCTGGATCCATACTGCTAAATTCCTTAGCATATCTTCTCTCCACCATACATGTAACTGCAAGTGAGAAGACCTATTATAACATAGGCAGCATATGGCTAACGTATGGCTGCAAAAAACACTGTCTTGATGACACTTTCTGTAGTAGGAGTATGCAGCCATCCTCAATTTTCCTGTTTTTTGCTAACTTTGAGGAAGTTGGGATTTTTATATTTCAGAAACACATACGGTCACAAGGACTACATATTTATTTAGCATCTTAATTCAACATGGGTACCATTCAGGCATGGTTTTTAATTACATCTACCCTTATGGCAATGTGTCGAGTTCAGACACTGCTCACCCAGCTAGCACAGGTATAAATAGCAGTGTAGCCACTAAGGCACAGCTTTGGTGTGTGAAGTGTCCTACACATCAAAACTCCATAGACTCGCCGCATACTCAAGCTGTGCTTCACATGTCTACACTCCCATTTTTAGCAGTGTAAAATCCTCCTTCACTGCAGCATGTTGCTATATGCTGCAGTAGGAAACAGTCTGTGTTACTACAGGCACTATAGCAGGTAGTTACATGTATAGTGGCTGAACTCTGTATACCACTGTCAGTGTAGACATTAGCCTTGGATACAAGTTGGAAAAGAGTACAATCAGAGACTGCTAGAACTGGAAGGGACCTCAAGAGGTCATGGAGTCCAGTCCCCTGCCCTCGAGGCAGGACCAAGTACTGTCTAGATGAGAGTTTTTTTTCAACCTTTTTTTTAATAAAGTACCCCTTCTTCCCTCTCCCCCCAAACAAGTACCCCAAGTACCTACAGTTTTCAGACACACAATTTTTTTTCTACCATTGCAACACATTTGTTTAAACTACTTAATCGTAGCCGGGCGGGCAATGACTTTTTTGGGTGTAAAAAGTACAAATAATAAAGCACTGTAAAACTTAAAACAAATTCCGTTTTCTCCAAATTTCAGTTGTGCTGACGTATTCCCCCGGACTTCTCTCAAGTACCCTTAAGGGTACTCATATCACTGGTTGAGATATACTGGTCTAGGTCATCCCTGATAAATGTCTATCCAACCTACTCTTAAATATCTCCAGTGAGCGAGATTCCACTACCTCCCTGGCCAATTTATTCCAGAGCCTAATTACTGTGACAGGTTGGACATTAAGAAAAACTTCCTAAATCTCCTTTGCTGCAATTTAAGCCCATTGCTTCTTGTCCTATCATCAGAGGCCAAGGAGAACATTTTTTCTTCCTCCTCCGTGTAACACCTTTTTAGATCCTTGAAAACTGCTATCATGTTGCCTCTCAGTCTTCTCTTTTCTAAACTAAACAAGCCCAATTCTTTCAGTCTTCCCTCATAGGTCATGTTTTCTGGACCTTTAATCGTTTTTGTTGCTCTTCTCTGGACTTTCTCCACATCTTTCTTGAAATGTGCCCAGAACTGAACACAATACTCCAGCTGAGGCTTAATCAGCACAGAGTAGAGCAGAAGAATGACTTCATGTCTTGCTCACAACACGCTTGTTAATGCATCCCAGAATCACGTTTGCGCTTTTTGCAACAGGATCACACTGGCTCATATTTAGCTTGTGGTCCACTGTGATCCCTTTCAGCAATACTTCTTCGACAATCACTTCCCATTCTATATGTGGGAAACTGATTGTTCCAGCTTAAGTGGAGTACTTTGCATTTGTCCTTATGTAAATAGGATGAAGTTTAATAAGAGCATAAGAACGGCCGTACTGGGTCAGACCAAAGGTCCACCTAGCCCAGTATTGTCTGCCGACAGTGGCCAGCACCAGGTGCCCCAGAGAGGGTGGACTGAACACAATGATCAAGCAATTTGTCTCCTCCCATCCTTCTCCAGCCTCTGACAAACAGAGGCCAAGGACACTATTTTATCCCCTGGCTAATAGCCTTTTATGGACCTAACCTCCATGAAATTATCTAGCTTCTCTTTAAACTCTATCATAGTCCTAGCCTTCACAGCCTCCTCTGGCAAGGAGTTCCACAGGTTGACTACACGCTGTGTGAAGAACTTTCTTTTATTAGTTTTAAACCTGCCACCCATTAATTTCATTTGGTGTCCTCTAGTTCTTCTATTTAGGGAACTAATAAATAACTTTTCTTTATTGGCCCTCTCCACACCACTCATGATTTTATATCCCTCTATCATATCCCCCCTCAGTCTCTAGTTACCATTTCTCTATTTTGTCTACATTGAATTCTGACCCTGTCCTCCAGAGCACTTGCAATCTCTCCCATCTTGGTATCACTGCAAATTTAATGATTGTGCTCTCTCTGCCATGATTTAAATGGTTGATGAAGATATTGAACAGAACCGGTCCCAAAACAGACCCTTGCAGAACCCCAGTTGTTATACCCTTCCAGCATGATTGTGAGTAGTTAAACTTTCTCAGAGTAGGTTTTACCTAGCCAGTTATGCATCCATCTTATAATAACCCCATCTAGGTTGTATTTCCCTAGTTTATTAATAAGGTCATGTGATACCGCGTCATATGCCAATTTGCTTTCTCTTTAATTGTAGGCTTCAACCACAAATTGACTGAATCAGTATATGAATAGGAATATTTTTACAGAAACTGTTCATAATTAGATTAAATTTTGCAATTTGGTGTGCATATTTTAACTACATAAGGGCCATATGCATAGTTAAACAGGGACTGGTATATCAATTGACATGTCTTTTTAACCCCTCCACACAAACTTGCTTCATTTAGAACAATGTGTGATTAACTATTTATTATAAATATATGTAGAGTCCTTGAAATCAGAGTTTAATGTGTATTTGTCCTTTTTGCTTCATCTTTCAGAATGATAGATTGGCTGTCTTGGCCTCTGGCTCAGCATGTGGAAACATGGGTGATTGCTTTGCTGAAAGGTCTAGCTGCAGTCCAGAAATTCACTATTCTCATCGATGTTACTCTACTTAAGATAGAACTGGTATGTGGGATGAGAACATTGTGAGGAGGATTTAATTTCTGTGCAGCTTCAGAGCATCCTTTTTTGCCACAATGTTATTGCTTTATACCCAGTGTAGAAGAATATAAATGTTTCTTGTAGAGTTTGGTTGTAGCATAGCAAATCTGTATTTATTCAAAATATTCTTTGTAAACCTATAAGTTACTTCTGTTCTGCGGTAAGAGTTGGGTGGGTTTTTTGTTTTGTTTTTGTTAAATGTCTGATTTGTTTTATTTAAGGTTTTTAATCGACTTTGGTTTCCTCTTGTGAGGCCTGGAGCTCTGGCTGTTCTTTCTCATATGCTGCTTAGTTTTCAGCATTCTCCAGAAGCTTTTCACTTGGTAAGTTACTAAATTGTGTGAGTCTTCAGCTGTTGTGTTAAAGTGGACCACCTGTAATATTTGTAGTGGGTTTCTTTGTGAAAATAACAAGTAGAGTTTCATGTTTCATCTGTGATCCTTTTAAGGTTTGTACTGGCAGGTGTGTAAAGAATATGCAGGCCAAACTTTGTTCTCAGTTATTCCTTTGTCACATTTTTAAGTGGTGTGACTGAAACGTTGGGCAGAATTTGAGCTCCAATGATTCGTAAACAGTGATGTTGAAGGAAGTAAAAGGGTCCAGAGTTTACTTCCAGTTGTATCATCCCTGGTTCCCCATGGATGGGGAGCACCAGGCAAAAGAAGAAGGTAAAACCTCCCATTACTAAAATGATTGAAATATGGGATACATATGGGTGGGGGGGACTAAATAACAATGACCATGTAAAAATAGTACCCTTAATGAGTGAGCTGCATTTTGAACATCATAGATACAAAATTCTATCATTCAAAAAGTAACCTTTAAAAAAAAAAAAAAAAGCCTGAAGATTGAAATTGACTGTTAAAATGATTACTGAAATTGTGGACATGCTTCAGAATGTCTGCTTTTAAAGCTTCAAAACTTGAAATAAATGTACTTAAGAGGAGACCGAAAAATACATGGTTCAGGGGGGTAGCCGAGTTATCTGTAGCAGGAAAACTTAAACAATGAATAGAGTAGTAGCACCTTAAAGACTAACACAACATGTAAATGGTATCAAAGCTTTCATGGGCACAACCCACTTCTTCAGATGACTGGAGTGTTAAAAGTCCGGGTGGGTGGGTGGGTGGGTGGGTGTGTGTGTGTGAAAATTCATTCAAATAGTTACAAGATGCTGATAAGAACAATTAGCACCTCCATTGTTGGGTTGGTTGGTTTGGTTGGTTAAGTCATTAGGATGTGGAAGATAGTGTGCGAACCAGCTCTTGTTCCTGTTCATATCATTTGCATAAGAATTAAACTTGCAAATTAAGTTCCAATCCTTCCCTGTATATTTGGCTTGTGGAATTGGTCTGAAACAAATGGTGACTTGGAGATCCATTAATTAATGTCCATTGGATCTGGACTTCTAATATTTCAGTCATCTGAAGAAGTGGGTTGTATCCACAAAAGCTCATGATACCATCTACATGTTTTGTTAGCCTTTAAGGTTTTTTCTAAGTCTATTTGTTGTTTTTTTAAGTTTTTCTGAAAAATAAATGTTTGCACATGTTGGATGGAACTGGGATAGTGTGTATTTTTTTTTCTGATACATAGCTGGAAACTATGGATCACATTAAATAATGAAACTTAGTTTCTTGACATTCCAAAATAGGAGCTGCAATTGTTGTAACTATTTTTTTTTATTTTTATTTAGCTTGTTCCACACGTGGTCAATTTGGTTCACTCCTTTAAAAATGATGGCCTGCCTTCTAGTACAGCTTTCTTAGTGCAGCTGACTGAGTTGATACACTGTATGATGTATCATTATTCAGGATTTCCAGAACTCTATGAACCTATTCTGGAAGCTGTTAAGGTATGGTAATGTGGGAGTGCTTTCTTGGAGATATGAAACCTTTGATCTTACAGAGTTAAGTATTGATTTGTAAAGCACTAGTCAAGATGAAAGCAATTAATCATTAGTGTATGACCTGCAGATGTGCTTGTAATGTACAGGGAAAATTCCATTAGCATTGTGCACTAATGAATTTTTAAAGTAAAAATGGCTGTATGGTTAGTAAGATGCAAAGTTAATTAAAACACAGGAGTTAAAAATAACCTGAAGTTAACTCCTGTTTTTGAAAATCTTTGCTTATTTAATTCTATGTGTTTCAAATAATCAGCTCTCTGCTCTTGTTCTAATGTCATTGTTGAGCATCTCATTGCACGCTCATATGAAAAATATACAAAACTGGGTGCCTTAAGTTTACAATGCTGCTATGTATAGTACCTCTCTAATACAACCTCTCTCCAGCACATAGGCTACATCTACACTGCATGGCGATTTTGGGATAAGAGATATCCCAAAATAGCCACTCCTTGTCTACACAAGCTGCCTGTTAGTTTGAAATAACGGGTGTGCTATCTCGCCATCCCTGTAAACCTCGTTGCACAGATGGCTTGAAATAGTGTTTTGAAATTGGGTGCTGTGTGGACGTGCCAAATTTCAAAATAAGCTATTTCTAAATAAGATATGCAAATTGTGTATCTTATTTTGAGTTAAGGGGGCTGTGTAGATGCACCCGTACAGACAGTTGCCTTTCAAAACAGAATGGACTTGGGGTTTGGCTTTTTTAAAAGTCAGCTGTCTGATGTGTGTTCTCTTTTATGGAGACTGCATCTTGCTCTTACAGGAAATAGGTATATCAAGTGGTATGTATTATTCCTAATTTGCTTTATTTGAAAGGAATCTCGGTTGAGCCTATAATTCATTAAATCCTTCCCTTTCATCTGTACAAACACTTTCCCCCCTGTGGTGAAGCTGTTTGTTTAAAATAAATGATTTATCTTTGCTGAGGGGTGGGAGTAGGAGACTGCTCTGTCTAGAGGGCTTCTTTAGTACTGTTCCCAGTTGCTAATAAGGTGTTTAAGTTGCATAGCATTATTCAGAGCTGAGTGCCATCTCCATGCCACTCAAACTTTTCTTTACCAAAATAGTGACTTATATTTTAACAAAAGTCAAACTGGTTGTAAATCAGCAGACTGTACATTTTGTAAGTGAAATTTGTGCAATCTCGAAAGTAGAATTTCAGCATATTTTGTTAAGATGCACTGAAAGTGCTGTAGTGGGATGAAGATGTTGGTGGATGGGGAGAAATGGGGAGATGAATGGTGAAGCATGTTTATCTGGAGGTGAAAGCAAGTAGGATCATTAAAATATGCAAGCAATGGTAACTTTGAATTCTCTGTTTTTATTGGCTGATCCATGGACCTTGGTTTAGGTTCACTTTTACTTGTTTTCTTTGAAATGCAAACTAGTACACGGCTCATAAGTCTGTTTCAGGGTCATGCCTCAGTTTGTATTCCCTTCTCTTACATTAGATGGTGACACACATTGGTGAGTGGGGTGTTATTTTTTTTTTTTTTTTTTTTTGGTGAGTCACACAAACATGCTGAAATAGGGGGATTTTGTTTGTGTGCTGCCCAACCAGATGAAATACTATTGTTGTAATCCATTTACTCACTTGGATTACTCACAGCACAGAAAAGCTGCATTGAAATTTGCTACTGTCCTACGGAAGATATGGAAAGCTGTTAAACATGGACTCTCGAATATGGGAATTGAGTTGAAACACTAAGTATGCCGTAAAGAAATCAGGAAAGCAAGTTTCTGGACAAGTGACTGTTAGTTGTGGGGGGAGAAGGGAAGAAGTACTTAATGCGGAGGAAAAATGTGTGTGCCAGGAGAAATGCCTTACTGGCAAGTGGGTTTCTTTGCTGAGATGAAGCAACATATGTCTCCACTTTTGACGTTAATTGTAGAGCAAGGTGTGCACATGCACAAGCCCAGTACACTGGACACTTGTCTAACACTTCAAATTTGATGTTTCTGTGGATAGGTCATGTGTTATGCTCTCTTTCCTTAACATGCTCTGTCTTCACGTATTCAGGAAATACGTGTTATATGATGTAAAATGTGTAATATAAAGTATTTAAGTGTTGGTAGAAGTGATTTTTTTTTTTCAAATATAATATAATATAATTTGTATTGACAGCTTTGCAATTAATGAAACTATGCATGGACATAGTCCTTCCTGTTTTGAGAGAGAAAACACGGTTTACACTTGAGTTGGATTGTGGGGTGTTCTTTATAGTTGGATTCATTTGATTCTGGCATTCTAAATTGGCAGAACAGGGGATGTTATGTTATGCTATTAACATGTTCCTTAAGAGACCGTTTTTGGTGGCAAAAAGATAGCAGGAACATCCAGATCAAAGTTGACCCCCAAACCTAGGGGCCTGCAGTATCATGAAAGTTGACAGAATGCTCCTTCAGGAGAAATGTATGTTGCTCGTGCCACTCAATATGATCCTTTCATGATTGGACAAACAATTGTATTGTCAGTAGTTTCAAAGGCAACTGCATGACACATCTTCTAGACTTTCGGGGGATCATAGTGAAGGGGGAACATGCAAAATGGCAAGGAAAGGGAACATATATAAGATGTTTCTGGATGAAAAGTGTGTTGTAAAAACAAACATATTGCCAATGGCATTTAAATATGTTTCTCTTTTATAGGAATTGCCCAAACCCAGTGAAGAGAAGATTAAGTTGATTCTCAATCAAAGTGCCTGGACTTCTCAATCCAGTTCTTTGCCATCTTGTTTGTTTAGACTTTCTGGAAAATCTGAAACTGGGAAAACAGGTCTAATTAATCTAGGAAATACGTGTTATATGAACAGTGTTATTCAAGCACTTTTTATGGCTACAGAGTAAGTGTAAACCTTGTCCTTGGTATTCCATAGGACTCTCTTAATAAACTGTATCAGTTACAAATTAATTCACATTGTATTTTGTGAAAGGCATAATTATTAAAATGGTCTTGGCTACATGTTTCCTAATAAACTTATAAGAGTTTCCTGCATTTAGTAATTATGTACGGAGTGAGCATATAGGAAAGTGTTAACATACAATTTTGCTTGGATACCATTTTGACAGTCATAATTCAATTACACGTTTGTGTATACATTTCAGAGAAGTATTAGTATCAAGTTGTAATGTATACCCCTTCTTAGTAGCAGTTTAGTCAGTACTTGTCAGTTTCCTCAGTCTCTGAAATTAGGTTTGGGCTGCAATATTACATGCAAGCTCCAGGCCCAAGAAGTCTTTTTTTTTTTTTCCTTTTTCCCCGCCCCCCAAACTGTAGTGATGTTGAAATTAATTGTGATATACTATTAAATATTGAGACTAAAACTATTTTGTCTGATTTTAATGCTTCTGGTGTGCTCCTCTGTTCTTAAACTTTAAATAGTATGCAATAAGTAATCTCTTGTTCTAGAGTTGTCTTCTAATTAAAAACCAAAAATACTAGAGAAGTAACCACTGTGCATATAAGTAGGCAGTATATATTTTGGCCTTCCCTGTCAAATTAATGTCATTCTCTTTGCATGAATTATACCATGTTGCTGTCATTTTAAAAAAATTTTATGGACACACATTCTTGTCTTTGTCCTTGCAGTTTCAGGAGACATGTATTATCTTTGAATCTGAATGGGTGCAATTCACTAATGAGAAAATTACAGCATCTCTTTGCTTTTTTGGCTCATACTCAGGTATGTATTAGTCAACTTCATCTCGCTTTTTAAAACTGCCATAATACTCAAGACGGATGAGGCTTGATGATGCAGAGGCATTATTTGCTCTAGGAGAGATTTATTTTGAAAAGTGTGGATGTGATACTAAGAGCTGGGACTAAGTGTAAAATTAATGTGGTTTCTTTGTACCCAATGCTACAACATGACAAATATTAGTTGTGTTTTCAAGGAAGTCCATATGTTTTTTTTCCTCTTTCGGGGCCATTTCTTTGTGCCAGTCTTCTTGAGGCAAGATGAGAGTTTTATGAAGGTGTTTCTTGAACTGTAACCCTAAAACTAGACCTCAAGTAATTTTAAACATTCAGCTGGGTAAGATAGCTTGCATAGGTAAAATATAAGGTCTTGTGCAATACAAATTTGTGTTTTATCTTTAAATAACTTTGCAGATCAGCTTTTAAAGCAACTTTTTATTGGAGAGAAGAAAATAGCTCTATTTTTCCTGCCACTTATATAGTTTAATTTAAAAAGCACATTACTTTAGGGTATAGCAATATGAGGGTAAATAGCAAAAGAAAGGAGGACCAGGTATTTTTGTTGTGAATCATTAACAAAATGCACTATAAATGTATTAATGGTAAAAAGCTTAAAATGTCGCAAGTTGTTTAGTATAATTTGTATAAATTAGCTTACTGTTTTGTTGTTACTTCTGACAGAGGGAGGCATATGCACCTCGGATTTTCTTTGAGGCTTCCAGGCCGCCATGGTTTACTCCTAGATCCCAGCAAGACTGCTCAGAATATCTCAGGTTTCTGCTAGAGAGGTATGGTATTGATTAAGTTAACAGTAATCTGTAGGCTTGTAGGATGCTTAATTTTAACTGAGTGATCATCCAATGGTTAGAGTGCAGGACTGGGAGTCAAGATGTCTGGATTCTATTCCTGACACTGCCTCTTAAGTGATGCATATGCTGTGTGTACTCTTTATTTGTGTCTACTTTTTTGTGTCTCAGTGTATACATTGTTAAGCTAGATACCTACTTGCCTTATAGATATTCTGAATAGAGGTGGGTGAAATTTTTCAGACCAGTATTTTTTTTTCCCAAAAAAAGTTTTGGTTGACTCAGAACTATTTGTCAATTTGGCCTAATAGTTTTGGCCCAAGGAAAGGCTTTTCAGGGCAGTAAACATATGTGTTTCCATCCATCATCCTTTAGACCACTTGCCTGTGGTATGGAAAATTCAGGTTTGGGTCCCCATTCTGGAACAGGGATTTGATTAAGCACTAATCTGAAAGTAAGGACTTGTGGATTCATAACTTTCCTTTGAATCAAATGGAGATGAAGCCAAAGCCTGAGCAGCTTAGCTTTGTGGTGCCCCTTGTGACATGGGGCCACATAGAACTTCCTTGCTTGCTAACCCTATAATGCCAGCCCTGGCTTTCATATGCAAAACAAGTTGTTGTGACACAGGGGGGCTATGCAGTTTTTATAGCACGTTCACAGGGCCTCAGAGAAAAGGTTGAGAACCTCTGTTGTAAATAATACATTCATTAGCTTGCTTTCTTAATCAGTTGTACAGGGCCAATCACTCAGAATGAATAGATGCATCTTAAAATAGCATGTCTCTTTTTTTTTTTTTTAATTTGAACTTTGGTGACATGAGTTCATACTTTCAGATTCCAATAATCATAAACTATCTCCATATAGAGTTGTGCTGTAATAGACGAGTTGTGGTCACTTTTCTGGTGACATTGACACTTGAATTTCAAGTTAATATGTAAAATATTGACAAAACGTTGATAAATTAAGTGACCTCTCGCCTACTTCCTTTATTCTGTTGTACATTTTTTTTTCATCTATATTAAGCAGTCTTAACAGCTGAATAAAATGACATTCAGAAATACATTTGAATTTTTTTTCCAGACTGCACGAAGAAGAGAGAACCTTGAAAGCTTTGTCTTCAGCAAAGCCATCTGAGAATATGATGAATGATGAATCCTTGGCACAAGAAACTGCCAACAAGGCACAAGTGTTTACTGAGGGACCTTGCACAAGCGGTGAAGAAAGAACATTGATAGAGAAAATGTTTGGAGGGAAACTACAGACTAGTATATGCTGTTTGAACTGCAAAAGTACTTCTCAAAAGGAAGAAGCCTTCACAGATCTATCATTAGCTTTTTGTCCTCCCAGTTTCTTGGAAAATGTTGACATGAAAAGCATAACACATTCTTCTGAAGTGAAAGATGATTGCATGGTGCAAACAAGTATTGTAGCATCTAGTCCTGTTGAAGAATTAGCACTTGATAATTCTCTTGCAGTAAATGATGGCTGTGAAACAGTTATCAGTGAAGGAATTCTAAATAACCTTCCTGCTGAGCTGAGCTCTGAGACTATTACAGATACTGATCTGTACCAAGTTCAGGATAGTAAGAACATGTCTCAGAAAACAGTAAGTGAAAATACTCCCTCAGTTACTGACTTGCTGAATTATTTTCTGGCACCTGAGATTCTAAATGGAGACAACAAATATTATTGTGAAAAATGTGCCTCTCTACAGAACGCAGAGAAAATTATGCATATCATGGAGGAACCTGAATACCTCATTCTCACTCTCCTCAGATTTTCATATGATCCAAAGTGTCATATAAGGCGCAAAATCCTGGACAATGTGTCTCTACCACTTATTTTGGAACTACCAGTCAAAAGAACTGCACCCTCTTTAGGCGTGGTATCAAGGGGCTGGTCTGTGGATATTGAATTCTCTGACACTGGAGAAAATCTTGCTAAAAAACTGAAGCCCTCACGGGCTGAAGAAGTATGCTGCCCTGAATTGGTACCCTATGTTTTAAGTTCTGTTGTGGTGCACTCTGGTGTATCTTCTGAAAGTGGGCATTATTATTCTTATGCCAGAAATATCACTGGTTCAGGGCCCTCCTTAGGACTGTGCCATCAATCAAAAACTATGGCTTTAGCTTCCCACAGCAGTTTTTTGGCAGGGGAGCTTTCTCATGCAGTTTTAGAAAATGACATGGGTGCTAATGAGATGTCAAAAGAGTGGTTTCTATTTAATGACAGCAGAGTGACATTTACCTCATTTCAGTCTGTCCAGAAAATTACTAGTAGGTTTCCAAAGGACACTGCTTATGTGCTGCTATACAAAAAACAGAGTAGTAGTAGTGGTTTCAATGCCAATTCAGCAAATGGACTCTGGGTGAATGGAGATCCTCCTCTGCAGAAAGAGCTTATGGATGCTATTACAAAAGATAATAAACTGTATTTACAGGTAAGATGAAAACCTCACTAATGTGATGAGTGACAGTCTCCTGAACTGGCAAATGTGATCGAGTTATTCACTATTTCTGAAGTAGTCAGTTCTTAACATTCTGAGGGTTAATCATAAAATCCTACAGCTCATAAATGTTGCTACACTTGTGCTAATAGTTGATGGAATAAATAGTAATATTTTAATCAAATTTACCAGTAGATGGCATCATGTGCAATATGTTTATAGGACCATGGTGTCCAACACACTAGCTACATATGGCTATTTGGCTGGTTGAGTTGACTTGAATATTGTTGCTAGTTTGCTATAGCTGTAGCTACTATAGTGGCTGGACACCACAGTTATAGGAAGAACTCACATCTTTTAATGTATTTCTGTATTTGTAGGACAGAGGTTCTCAAACTGTCCTTAGGCCACTGGTAATCCATCCAAGATTGGATGATCAAACTGTGTGTGTGTTTTTTATTGCTACCTGCTGAATAGCATTAAAATAAGCTAAATATATATTACATAGAAAGTTGGGGAAATATCCATTTTGCCTTTCTATAGACTAGCAATTTTTTACTATAAATTACACATATAGGTATTACACCATAGGATTTTTAGCACCTGCTGTAGTAATTAAGCTATGAACATGAATGAAACTGATTAGTTCTGTTGTAGTTGCTCTAAATATCATTTCCTGAGATTGTTGATTCTTTCTTGAAACTCTCTTTTATACTGTGCACTGGAAATTGGCACGCTGTTCAGAGGTTCCAGTTTGATATAGGAATCTCCCTATACAGAATTTGTTTCATGGGTCCTGCAGGAGATCAGTGTGCTGCTGCTGCTGCTGCCTGCTGCTGCTGCTGCTGCTGCTGCTGCTGCTGCTGCTGCTGCCCATAGTGCTTCCCAAGAAATACTTCCGTGAAAAAGACACTGCTCTGTTAATGGCGCACTAATGGAACATTCATGGTAAAGGCACAGTTTTACAGTCACTGGCATAGAATGTCAAACCACTAATTTCTCTCTTCCTTTTTATCTCCTCTCCTTCACTGCTATGGCGGGAAGGTTGGAAAATGAGCTGTACAGTATTATGGATGACATTTTTTAAGTCAGTTTTTGATGGCTCTTGTGACTAACTTGCCTTGTACTAATAGATTTAAAATTAATATGACACTTGGCATACTGTTAAACTGCTTGTGCAAGTGTGTTAAGATAAGATGCTGGAGAGTGTGTGTGTGTGTGTGTGTGTGTGTGTGTGTGTGTGTAATCTTGTCCTGTTTGAAGCAACTTAACTATGTCAAACAAATTGTATAGAATCTTCTACACTAGGACAATGGAACATTTATTCGTGCTTCCAGTTGGCTGCAATGTTGTAAAATATATAATGAACTTTTAAAGTAAAGATTTAAAACACAATACATTATTCAGTTCGGAGCACGTGGCTAGGTTCAAGTTTTGCAACCTCAATTAGACGTACATCTCTCATGAAGAGAAATTCCAGTTGTTAATAGTAAAAGGCTCTAGAAATAGCTTTTTACAACCATTCCTTTCTTATCTCTTAATAACACTTTAGCTAGAGTTTGGTATTTAATATGTTCTTAACTTTGGATTCCATTCTTGTTCTGTGACAGGAGATGAATTTGTTGTCACTCAGACATAGCCTGTGTAAACTCTACCTGTTGTTCAGTGTCAGTTTTAAAATTCCAAAAGCAAAATAAATCTGAATTAAGTAGGTCATTCAGTCCAGATTTAATAATTGAGGGAGAGAGGTAAATAGCTTCAAATTTAGAGCTGCATTTTTTGTGAGTCTAAGTTGCTCTTACTGCCAATCAGTCTTTAGCATCACAGAAAGTACCTATCCCAGGACCAGTGTAACACTCGTATGATAGCAATTATGTAACACAAGATCAGAGGTTTCATGCTCATTGGCTCTGTCCCATGTTCTTATGCCAGTGGTCTCCAATCTTTTTAAGCACAAGATCACTTTTTGAATTTGTCAGTCCAGAATCTACCTCAAACCCCAAATACCCCTGCCCTGCCCCTTCTCCAAGGCCCTGCTCCTGCCCTACCTCTGTGCTTGAGGCCCTGTCCTCACTCTGGGTACGTCTAGACTACATGCCTCTGTCGCCAGAGGCATGTAGATTAGGCTACCAGACAGGAAAATAATCGCCGGTGCATTTAAATTTACATGGCTGCCGCGCTGAGCCGACAAACAGCTGATCAGCTCAGCGCAATAGTCTGGACGCACGGGTGTCGACATCCAAGGTATTTGTCAACCACCCAGGTAAACCTCGGTATCTGCATGAGACTTGAAATCTACTACATATTTGAGAGAGCTTTAAAAAATTACAAATAGTCCTGCAGCACTTTAGAGACTCTTATGATACCATCTACATTTTTTGTTAGTCTCTAAGGTGCTACAAGACTATTTGCTGTGTTTTGTGTTTTTTTTGTTTGTTTTTTCCTTTACAGACTAACACGGCTACTCCTCTGAAACTTTTGTATATAATTGAGAGATTTTGCCTGTCTATTGAAAAACTTCATAAAACTAGAACCCCCAAATTCAGCATAAAGCTACTTTTTTATCATAATTTAAAGCAGGGGTGGGGAACCTGGGGCTTGAGGCTCCCACCTCCCCATTGGGAGTCAATGATAGTGCTCTTCTTCCCCCCCCCCCACTGTTCTCTGTAGCCCCCCATGGGGTGGAGCACACAATCTGCTAATCTGAGCCCAACTGACTTTTCTGACCCCAAAAATATTCTCTGTCCATGATCTAAAGCAAGGTGTAGGGGTTGGGTTGTGCTATGAAAATAGAATGTGCCTGGAACAAGTGCTTCTCAAAACCCTACATGATCACATGGCAGGTGAAAGGGGCTGGTAGGGATTCCACCATCTCCTCTTCCACCCCATGACTGCCCAAGCCTTCCACCACCCACCTCCCCGCAGGGATCCTTTAGTGAGGGGAAGGTGAAGCTTTGCTTCCCCTGCATGTCCCCCGCCCCCCCCCTCAAAAAAATTGTACAGGGACATTGCTAGCTGTTCCTTCATCAAGGAGCAAGGGGAAAGTGCAGTTTGCTGCATTCCTCCATAGCTAGGACCTGCCCCAGCTGGGGGATATGCACTCTTCCCCCAGCTGTGTCCTCTGGA
The DNA here is from genome assembly GCF_052426305.1 of Pelodiscus sinensis. NCBI lineage: Eukaryota > Metazoa > Chordata > Testudines > Trionychidae > Pelodiscus > Pelodiscus sinensis. The sequence goes on from NC_143055.1 coordinate 94,438,518, forward strand.
GCTGCAGCAGCCATGGAGAGGTGCTTCTCACCAGGCCCCAAGCTGCTGCAATGAGAGAAGGCAAAGGTAGCTCTGTGTCTGGAGTAGTCTGTATACAGAACCCCTCAACCTCTTGCTTCACCTAAGACCAATGATTTAAATGAAGAAAAACAAGTTAATTAAATTAAGGATCTGAGCAATACCAGGTAAATCTAGTATTATAGACAGCTACTATGCAACACCTCTAATAAAAACTTGGGTAAACCATATGAACAGACACCTAATACTTCATCTGTTTTTTGTTTTTGTGTTTTTTCTTTTGTCCCTGTGCGATTCCAATATCCTGCAATAGTTGAGCGTCGGTTGTCAGTTGCAGCTTAAACAAATGGGTTTCATTTAGCTTTTGAACATGAGGTTCTGTAAGAAGATAAGGTCTGTACTGTCCTCCTAAATTCAATATCACCAGTATTTATCAGAACTTCAGTCGTGTTTATTAGTTACTTGGGGCCAGATTCTGATACTCTTGCTCACTGTAATACTTTGCTTTTTGGAATTGGTCCTGGATACTAGCCCACTACAAGTTGAAAACAAAAAAAGTAAAACTATTTATAGAGATTCAGTTGCATAGTGTAACTTTATTTTTACTTTTCCTAGTTTTTGTGATCTACCTAGTTTTTAAAAAAGCTATTTCAATAAGAACTAGTTTATATGAAAAGTTTGACTTTAGAAGTTAACTGTCTCTGTTCTTTAATTTCAGGAACAAGAACTTAGTGCTCGGACACAAGCACTACAAGCAGCCTCTGCCACATGTTCTTTTCGACCCAATGGATTTGATGACAATGATCCCCCAGGAAGCTGTGGACCGACCGGTGGTGGGGGTGGGGGAGGATTCAGTACTGTTGGTAGACTAGTGTTTTGAGGAAGATCTGCACGGGTTCCAAAACCGCTCCCACTACTGTGTAGGACTATAAACCACTGAACTGCTTAAAATATTACCAAGCTTTTGTTTTTGAGACCTGATCCTTATTCAGTTAACTGTTAATTTTTTTTTGGTTTCGTTTGGTTTTATCTGAAATAAGTCCATCATGGGGAAAAACTACCTCTTAAATCCAGTTGTTTTACTAGCAAGATGTGTTTGGCCAAAAGAGAGAATTAAAAAATGACTTGTATGTGATCCCTAATGATGCTGCATAAAATCTAATTAATGCAGTTAAATCAGTTTACACCATCCCAATTCACTGAATAAAGGAAGAGTTCATTCATATTCTTGTAAAAGACAGATGGAATGAATTCAGGTGGGCATAATTGCATACTTTTTTCCTTCAAGTCTGAAAATCCTTAATGGTAGCAGAGATGATGCACCCTTATAATGAAGGCAATAACTGAAATTGTAAAACATGACCTGCTATAGTACTTTCCAGGATAACAGTTATTCAGATTCAGTATGTTTGCATTTTGAGTACAAATGTAAAAAGTCATTTATACACATTTGCTAAATCATTTTCAAGAAATGTGCATGGTCTTGTAGGAACCAAGTTTTTAACTAGAAATTGCTAAATTTGTAGTATTTCTAATTGTTTTGCGGATTTTTAAATTATTGCAGGAAGTATATCTGCTCTGTATTTGAAAGGAGGAGGTTGTGTATGTGCCTTGCAGTACTGTAACTTAAATACAAAACTTTCTGAGGCTGTAAAAGGGTTAAAGAACAATGTTAGAAATTGTTGTTAATATTAGAAATTAATACATTTTGGAAAGTTATTAAATTTTCCAGAAGTAAAATCTGATGGTTCTAAAATTCTCCTGTTGTCATTATTTACAGTTCAGTAGGGGCATTTTTTTATTTGCAACTTCTCTGGCCTGCATTAAGAAACTGATCACAAACACTGATCCATAGTTGCAAAGCTCTAAATGTTTTGTTCAAAAAACAGCTGAGCTGATGCCTACCAAGTTGGGTTAAGGATTGTCTTGACTTCCCAGCATCGAGATTGCTGGACAAGTGTGCTGACTCTAAAAGAAAACAATCAGAACTTTATGCCGTGGAAGACTATCACTAGTGGTGATGCCTATGCGCTGTCCCTCTTAGGCACTTTGAGCCTCTCCAAGGAACATGTGAAGACCCTTTCCTTATTCCAATGACGTACTGACTGCTTGGCTGTGCTGAGCCATGTGGTAATCTCAAGTCTTATGGCCCCATCTTTTTAGTGATTTTGAAACCAAAAGATTGATTACATGGCCACAAGGGACCATTGTTTTTATCTACTCAGACCTTGTATATCGTACAGGAGATAGAACTTTCCAGAAAGAGACCCTGAGCAGTTAATCTTCATCAATACAGAGATGTTCCAAAAGTCATCTCCTGGGTAAGTCTTCCAGCTTTCTGAAAAGACCGATATAGATTAAGATGTTCAGGAATGATCACTGCCATCTTTTTATTGACAATCTGTGAGGTATTTTGTACTGCACCTAAGACGTTCTTGGCATCTTCTAGTCAACCAAGAATTTTCCCTTTTAATTCCCCCTTCCCTTGTGCTGCTATCTAAAAGAAGATTGGACTTAGGCAAGGTATCTGTGTCTGGAGACAGAAGCAGAGTAATCAGTTCTCTTGTGGATCATGCTAGCAGGGTGCCTCTGGGTTCACTGCTGTTTAAAGAGAAGTTGATTAAAAGGGTTTTTGTTCTAATACTGGAACCTGTCGCAATTCAGAAATCTTTTTAAATGAAGACTACTGTATTGGTGCCTTAGGCCCAGATCCCCAAAAGCATGTGCTCTCCCATTTTGCATTGATATCAGTGGAAGGTAGAAGCCTAACTACCTTTTTGGATCTCTGCCTTTAACATCTATCCTGATTATTTGGAGGTAATGTGTAAATCTAATCTAAATTCAGGTGGTAGAAAGTGCAGTAGGATCCATTTAACTAATATCTCACCATGGCTTAATTAGCGGGGCCATCTTGGTTCCCTTGCAAGAGACGACTCTTGCAGAGTTTTGAATTAGCAGATAGTTCAATGGATTTGCTGAATCTAGCACATGGATTCAGCAGCAGCCAAAGCCCTGAATCCCTTTCAATTGCTGCTGGAGCAGTGCTTCACACATCTCTGAGGACTGGAGCAAAGGGGTACAGCATGCCTGCCTGGCTGCCACTGGAGGCCTACTGCCCCACCTACATCTTGCCCCAGGTCTGCAGTGGCTGTTGGTCCCATTGTTTAGCCTAGACTCTCATACTTCCTGTGAGTCAACCGCTATAGCAGTCTCTCCACATATCTCTATACCTCCACTGTTGCTGCACACCCTTCTTGCATTGTAGAGCAGGTATGTCTAATGGGTTCCTGTCCCCTGGATCATGGTGTTAAACCTTGGAAAAATAAACCTAGCCTGGCTGGAGCCAGGCAGATGAGTCTTTCCCATCTCTATTGTTCTGCTGAGAATTCTTGGTTTTCTTTTTGGAGGTGTCTTATCTCTATTGTTTAATATCTGTTTTTATAGTCCTGTTAAGCACCTTTCACTTAACCTCATGATGTTATACAGAATCTCAAGAAGGTAAATGGATATAATATTCACAAATACAGAAAACACATGTTTTCCAAAGAATGTGAATGATTAAACAGTAATTTCACTTGGGATTTGGTTGAGTTTTGGCAATAGGCTTTCTACAGATTAAATGACTGGTTCACTTTACCTCTGACATTTCTCATATTTAAAATCCAGTTACCTTCACAAAATGGATTGAAAATCTACACCCAACATTGGTTCTCCTTTCCAGTTTTAATTTGTTTTACAGTTGTATTTATCTGGTGAATATTTTGAGATGGCTTTTCTCTCTACCAGTGGTGTGTGGAAAAGCTTACACACACACACAGGAAATTCCCTGCCTTTGGGATTGGCTGACTAAATGTCAGGCAATCTAATGCACAAAGTAAACAAGAGTAATGTTTTTTTCTCTGGATGTTTATCGTGATCTTGGATTATTCAAAACACTTTAGGTTAAAAAAAATTGAAGACCTGTTTTTAAAATGTCTGTTTAAATATGAAACTGTGGGAAGGATCAGTTATGTTTTGTTCTGTAAAAATATAAATCTTGTTGACGTCCTAAAAATAATTTGGATGTCTGTTTTAAGCTGCTCTACAATGTTTTCTGTGTGTGTTTTTTTTTTTTTTAAAGGCTTACAAATTCTGCTCATACTCAATTGGATGCCAAAATCTTGAAGTTTTAAACAACATAAGACATTCAGAATGAATCTGGTTAAGTATAAAATGAAGTAAGATTGAATTACGTGTCCTTGGCTACCTTCTTGTTAACCTAGGATGAGATTATTTTCTTTAAACTACTTAAGGCCAAAATTTCAAGTTAATATTTGAGTATATAGAATAAAACTTTTTTTTTTTGAGAGTGAAGAATCTAACTTTGTCAAAATGAGTGAAATGATGGTAACATTACTGTCTGCTACAATATCCTAGATCTGTCTTGTGGAGCAGTATACCTAAAGTACTTTTTCCTTTCATGAATAAATATTCTGAGTTTATTTCACAAGGCTGTAGAAATTAGTGCTTATTTCTGTTTTCTAAAGTTAAACCTATAGAAAATATCTGACACTTTTTCCTGAGGCCTGCAGCCCATTTATCTGAATCGGTGCTGTATGCATAGTTACACTAACTCTTTAAGATTAGTCTTCACTTCTTTGAGTGGCCCCATGGATGCTCCACTTGAAGTGTCCATCCTAGGGCCACTGGTCAGAAGATTTCAGAGCCATATCTGGCTGGACCGCACATGCTCCTGTGCTGCAGGGCATTCGCGCCCTTTCTAATGTGCACGGTTCAGCAAAAAAGAAAAGAGCCTCTCCTGCCTGCTCCCTGCCCGTGCTTCCCCTGCCTCCCATAAGTCAGGGAGACAGACAGGGCACATTGGAGAACAGCCGGCCGAGGGATAGGTCAATTCCATGGCCGGTGCCAGGATCATCTAAATCTCGCACAGCATCCACTCCACCGCCGGCCTCCCCTCCTCATACAGAGCACAAGCAAGCTATGGCCCCATCGGGGGATAAGCGACCCCCTTCACAATTGCCACCAACGATGCTGCCGGAGAAGGTGTCGTCCCCAGAACAGCGGGACTTGCCAGGATCAGCGTCGGAGCAGACACTAATGGCTGCCACTGAGATGGTGCTGCACACGGCTCTGCAGGAGTGTGTACCATCTGCACCAGACAAGAGGTGGCACGGGGAGGCCCCCACTGCAGGGTGCCAACGATACAGTCGGCACCGCTATAGGACAGTTGTTTTGCAGCACATCCAGGGCTGTGTGAGCTGCCCTGCTCAGTACCGAGAGCGTACTCTCACTCTGCTCAGGCATGGGCATCAAGTCTGCAGACAGTCTCTCCTTCTTCCCCAGACCTACATACCTTATCTGGGGAAGATAACCGTATTAACACAGCGGGAGACCTCTCAGCTGCAAGAGAGCACTTGCTATCAGTATTTACAGAAGCAGCTAGGAAGTCAATCCCTAGGGTTCACTCACTGTCTCCTTCACCAGTACTTTAAGCGGAGCCGTCCCCATCCCCATATCCTTCATCAGAAAGGGGAGCTTACTATTTGGCATATGGGAATCCGCAGTCACCGCGGCGATGATCCTGCTCTTGCCATTGCTATAGATATAGATGAGTTTCTCCACACAGATCTCGTTCTCCAAGCTACTCTCCTGCCAGATCATACCGTAGCAGACATGGGAGCAGATATTCCTCCAGAATATTAGCTCCTGGGTATGACTCTCGCTACCACAGGAGCTATCGCACCTCTGAGAGACAGGGTAGATCACACTCTCATTCTCTCTCGTGCTGCTGCCATTCATCTTCTTACAGACACCATTCCCCACCTGCCTCCACTTGTCAAAGGCCGCAGTCACCGAGACCTCCTCCTAGCACCCCCTCAGTGTCAATTCTTTCGGAATCTGAAGAGGGTCAAATCTCAGACACAGATGAACAGACACCTGCAGCTTCCCCAGAGGATATCCAGTCGTCTTCTCCCAATGATGCAGTTTTTGTAGCAGACTCTTCGCCACCGGATGATACCTGAGAATTTCAAGACTTTTTTCAAGAGTGGCAAAATCGCAGGAGGTCCAATTAGCGGAGGTCCAGGTGAAACAGTATAAGCTGTTAACGAATTTGCACCCTAGACAACAATCTAGGGTGGCATTACCGCTAGATGAGGCAATTCTGGAGCCAGCTGCAGAAATCTGGAGCACACCGGCCTCCACTACTCCATCATGTAAGCAAGCCGAGAAGAGAGATTTCATATCATCGAAGGGCTCTGAGTTTTTTACCCATCCCCAACCCAGTTCATTAGTGGTGGATGTGGGCTTTTTGCTCTTTGCAGAGCTACAAGTAAGGAACTCAGCAGCGGACAAAGATGCAAAGAGACTAGACATATTTGGATGAAAAGTATACTCATCCTCCACGGTTCTCCTCTGTATTGCAAATTACGCAGCACTACTTTCTAATCATAGCTTCTATAACATCGTGAAATTAACAAATTGCTCAAAGAATTTCTGAGACCAATAAGGTACTCCTTCGATCAATACTATGGGAGGGTTACTCATGTGCCAGGGCAGGTTTGCAGATTGCCATGGATGTGGCCGACACAGCGGCGTGAACAGTAGCCATGGCAGTGTCCAGGAGAGGAGCTTCATGGCTCATGACAGCTGTTGTACCTAAAGAGCTGCAATCCAAGGTCAAGGACCTTCCATTTGACAGGATTAAACTGTTCGCAGAGAAGACGGATGAGGTGCTCCACACGGGGAAAGATTCACGGGCCACCTTACGCATGCTTGGGATGTATGTTCCACCTTTCCACCTGTAAGGCAGAAATGGATATTTAAATGAGAAATGTAAAATTATAAATGCAAATGTAAGATCTTGATGTAGATTCACCCTGTAAACATCTGTATAAGTGCTAAAGGACGGAGGTTATCCTTGTATACATATGTCAATGTCAATTCGATTATTGAAATCTTTATAAACTTAAAAATATGCAAGTTTGGCAATGTCTCAAAATGGAGTCTGAAACTCCATTTTGAATTTAGAACTCTTTCTGGTAGCATCCATTTGAGTTATGCATTCTATCAAGTTCACAGGTAGCTGTTAGAGTTTGAAAATAGCAACTCACCTACCTGTTGGAATTTACATAATCTATGAATATTCACAAGCATCCTGTTCTACCAATCAGTTTAAAATATGCCGTAAGAGCATCCTTTAGTGTCCAATCATTTTAAACCTTTGGGTTCATGAATATGTATGAGCCAAAACTGTAAAAGCTTCTGTCACGCAGCAGTTACCGGTTCCGTCGGGGCGTCGGGCTTAGGGATAGGTTAGGTTCTAGAGAGAGAGAGAGAGAGAGAGATCCTTCAAGTCTTGTCCTAAGTCTGATAGCTTTACATGACCGTTCTCATTCTATTTCTTTAGAGAACCTGACGGAAGGTCAGTTCTCTCATTTAGGTTAGGTTAAGGTAGTTTAGCTTTTAGATAGTATAGCTCCCGTCATCGTCTTTGTACGGCAGGTTGCGTTGGTCCACGCATGCCGGCCGTCTTCGTGACTGTCCATCGGGCGCATCGGGATTAGTTTAAGGTTTTATTTTTAGGTTAGGTTTAGGATAGATAGGATCCAGAGTCGTCCATCGCCTGATCCAGTCGCACCGAAGCGTGAGAAGAGGCGTCGAGGACCAGAAATTCTGTGGAAGGCGAATCGATCTCAACTTCTGCTTCGAGGGATCGCCTTGGCTGTTCCTCTCCTGTGGCTAGCAAATAGCCAAAGGATCGTAGGTCGCCAAGCGCCAGATCAGCCGGCGAGGGACACCTGGCAGGTCCTCCCCAAAGGCTTCCAATTAGCCCTAGGGTCGTAGGTCACCAGCGTCCATCAGTCGTCTTCGTCGTAGACTCTATAGTAGGTATAGGGACCTTGAGGGACTTCCCCTCCTGGTTCACTTAGTGTAAGAGGGGACTGACCCCTTAGGTTAATTTGAGGTATTGTTTTGTTAAATTTATTTTTGTAACAATATAGTCTGGTGGTTTTCAGTTTAAAACCAAGTCTTAAGTTTTTATTTAACGCGCCACCTTAATCTAATATCTCACTCTCCGGTGATCAGATACGGCGAGAGGGTCGCTACCTTAAATACCATCCTTTGTGGATTGGTCGGGTTATAAAATTAACTCTTGGGAGAAGTGTCCTTAAAGACCTTCTTCAATTCTGTTGACATACAGCTAACACACCGAAGGCGTTATTTTTCCATTCCAAAGATGTTACAATTGCAACTTTCGTAGACAACAAAACCATCCATATGACCAAAGCCACTCCAAACAGAGGACACAGCGCAGACGTCCTCAGCCATCTAGGGCGAACAGCGCAGTGACACCCAAAGAGCAGGGTTTGACTCCCAGGTCGGGGGCACGCCGAACACTCCTGTTGTGGTCAGAGATTCCAATCCCATATTCCACCACCAACTGCGATCCTGTTACCACCAATGGGTCGCCATAACATCAGATAGATGGGTATTGGAGGTGATAAAATCCGGACTCACCATTCCATTCACATCCCTTTCCCCCTACCACTCCACCTACCCCATCCCTTTTCAGGGACCCATCTCACGAGAATCTCTTACGACAAGAGGCCTATCACCTGTTATCCATCAGCTCAATAGAAACGGTCCCAGAGTGCTTCAAGGGAAAAGGGTTCTATTCACAGTACTTCCTAATGCAGAAGAAAACGGGGCTGGAGACCCATTCTTGATCTATGCCGGTTAAATTGTTATCTTCGAAAACAGTGATTCAGAATGGTAACTCTAACAACGATGACTGGTCCGCAGCCCTCGACCTGCAAGATGCCTATTTTCATATAGCCATACATACTGTGCACAGACAATTCTTGCGCTTTGTCATAAACAATGAGCACTTTCAGTACTGTGTCCTTCAGTTCGGGCTGGCTTCGGCTCCGAGTATTTTCAAAGACCCTCGCTGTTGTTGCCGCTCTCCTTCGTTGTCTCTGAGTCATCATATTTCCTTATCTGAACGACTGTCTGATAAAGGGCACATCACAAGAAGAGACGATGCAGATGCTCACAATGGTCAGACAAGCGTTCAACTCTCTTGGACTGATAGTAAACCAACAAAAGTCAATGCTAATTCTAACGCAAAATATAAAGTTCATAGGGGCAGTTCTCGACTCCCGTGCGGCAAAAGCATACCTAGCCATGGACAGATTCCAGGCAATAAAAGGCCTGGTCAATCTACTCGCCAAGACCCCAACAGTCTCAGTGCATACCTGCCTATGTCTGCTGGGCCACGTGGCCACGGCCACCTTTGTCATCCCGCATGCATGCCTCCATCTGAGAAATCTGCAGCATTGGCTGTCAACTGTGTATGTCCCTGCAAGACATGACATCCACAAGTTTAGTTTCTCCTCCATCCGATGTCCACATGTCCCTGTGATGGTGGTTGAATGCATCAAACATCTTGACGGGAGTACCATTTCACCAGTCTCAACCATCCATTCAGTTAACATCAGATGCTTCACTCATCAGATGAGGCACTCTCATGGGCGAGGAACGCATACAGGGACGGTGGTCTCTCACAGAGAGACATCTTCACATCAACCAATTAGAGCTGCAAGCGATCTTTCTAGCATGCAGATATTTCCTCCCACACTTAAAAGACAAGACAGTCAGGGTGCTGACAGACAACATAGCGGCAATGTATTACAGGCAGGGAGGAGCAAGATCATGCTCCCTATGCGCCGAAGCGGTACGGTGCTGAAATTGGTACATACAGCACAACATCACCATAACAGCATCCTACATACCTGGCACAGCCAATGTCATTGCCGACTCCCTCAGCAGGCGCTTCCCCATAGACCACGAGTGGGGAAATAGGACAGGATGTGCTTCAGAAGATTTTCCACAGATGGGGAACTCCCCTAGTGGATCTGTTTGCAACAATCACCAACAAGAAGTGTCGCCTGTTTTGCTCCAGAGCAGGGGTCGGCAAGGGATCTCTCGGCGACGCATTATTAACCACTTGGAAAAGGGCACTCTTGTACGCTTTTCCCCCAACAGTCCTCATTCCCAGAACACTGGAGAAAATCAGAACGGAAGCAGCAACTGTACTCCTAATAGCACCAGCTTGGCCCAGACAAGCTTCGTATCTGTTCTTACACAGAGGCTGTGTCTACACTGGCGCGATCTGGTGCCAAAGCAGCTGCTCTTGAGCAAAAAACTTGCTGCCTGTCTACACTGGCTGCATGTTTTTGCGCAAGTAAACTGACGTTCTAATGTATAAAATCGGGGTTTCTTGCACAAGAACTCTGATGCTCCCGCTCAGGAATAAGCCCTCTTGCGCAAGAGCTCTTCCAGAAGAGGACAGTGTAGACAGGCAACATGAATTTCTTGCGCAATAAAGCCCTATGGTTAAAATGGCCATCAGAGCTTTCTTGCGCAAGAGAGCACCTACATTGGCATGGATGCTCTTGCGCAAAAGCACATGCCAGTGTAGATGCTCTCTTCTGGAAGAGTTTTTCCAGAAGAACTCTTCCGCAAATGTGTTTTTGCGTGAGAACGTGCCAGTGTAGACGTAGCCAGAATGTCACTACGGCCACCATGGCCTCTGTCCTCATGCCGGGATCTCCTCTCTCAAGAACGGGGATCTCTCCTACATCCCAAACTAGAAGCATTGCACCTGATGGCGTGGCTCCTGACTGTCTTAGACAAGATGAAAAACTCTGTTCTGAACAGGTCAAGTCCATACTGATACATAGCAGGAAAGCCTCTACGTGCAATACTTACCTGGCTAAATGGTGCAGATACTCCTGTTGGTGCCTTCATAATAACATCCAATCACTGTTTTCTCCTTTACACCAAACCCTCGAATACATTCTTTACTTGTAAAATTTGAAGCTTTCGCTGGTGTCCCTCAGAATTTATTTGGCAGCCATTAGTGCTTTCCATTACCTGATACAGGGTTTTTCGGTGTTTTCTCACCCAACTATTAAACGATTTCTCAAAGGCCTGGTCAATATAAGACCACCCCCACCATCCTGGAACCTTGACTTAGTACTGGATACGATTATGTATCCCCCATTTGAACCACTAGCATCTGTCCCCTTGCAGATACTAACTATGAAGACCATCTTCTTACTCACAATTACATCAGCACGTAGAGTCAGCAAGCTAGGGGCGATAATGGCAAATCCCCCTTTCACTTTTTTCTCGAAAGAGTTGGTGATGTTACGATTACATCCAGTGTTCATTCCCAAAGTCTCATAGTCGTTTCACATCAACGAGCCGATCGTCCTTCCCTCATTTTACCCTAACCCGCATGCCTCGAATAAGGAGGCCCTGCTACATACGCTTGATGGAAGGCACACTCTTTCCTTTTACATAGACAGAACCTGTCAGTGGAGGCGAACAGATAGACTTTTGGTATCAACAGCTCAGCAATCTACGGGCACTGCACTCTCCAGTCAACACATTGCCAAACTTACTACCCTGTGTATAACCACATGCCATTCTGTTCAGGACAGACCTCTGTCTTCTCAACCACGAGCACACTCGACCAGGGCAGTGGCGACATCTACGGCCTTTGCCGGGGGGTTCCACTAGCAGATATTTGTAGGGCAGCCACATGGGCTTCCAGCACTTCATTCATGAGACTTACGCTATAGTGCAAAGATGGGCGGCGGATCACGCAGTGGCTTCCGCAGTGCTATCTACTGTGAAAACTAATTGACCCGGAGTGCTTCTTGTTCCAGCTACTGCTGTACAGTCACCTAGAGTGGTGCACCTAAGGGGCCACTTGAAGAAATTACTCACCTGGTGTAGTAACAATGATTCTTTGAGATGTTCCTCATGGGTGCTCCACGTCCCATCCTCCTCCCCGCTCTGGGTTTTTTCTCTTTCTTGTTTCAGAGACCCAGCGGTGAGAGGAACTGGCGAGGGGAGCTGAACTGCGCACATTAGAAAGGGTGCGACTGCCCTGCGGCGCAGGGAGCATGCGCGGTTTGGCCAGATATGTCTCTGAAATCTTCTGACCAGTGGTGCTGGGATGGACCCAACACCTAGAATGGAGTACCCACAGGGCACATCTTGAAGAACCATCATTACTACACCAGGTGATTTAGTAACTTCATTTAAAAAAAACCCAGTTTTTAATGGAGGGGGGGAAGGATGAATCTTTTTGTTACTGGGTTATGTCGCTATCCTTCTCTTCCAACATAGCTGATTGTTTGTTTCTTTTTTTTTCTATGCATCTGGCCCCATGCATTTGTCATCAATTGACTGTAGTATTGAACTGTTATGTATGTCACCTACATAACGAATAGTGGCACTGGCTACTGAATGTATTCTTGCTATAAAATGAGGAAGGGGTGCCTGGTAGCTATTACTGGACAAAGCCAAGCCACTTACCTCTTCTGCCTTGCTCTTTTTTTCTCCTTCACTTTCTCTAACTTCCTTTGTAAGAAGACGAACAGTAATCATAATTGTCTTCAATTGTAAGAAGACAATTAAAAAGTTACTTCTGTTACAGTTCCAGGGATGAGCCATTTTATTCAATCTGCACCCAGTAAACAACTCGTTTACAATGGCAAAATCCTGTCTTCTGCAATGAGACCTTACTTGGCATTCCTTGTTTACTCGTTCTCTTTCGCACAGGAATTTTTTTAAGGTTCATTATGAACTGGATGCCTCCTTGCTTACCTGTACCAGTGCATACAAAAATATATATAGATTTAAGAGCATAACATACAAGGATGATAGACAGAAATGTTGTCTAATACGGCTCAGAACTTGAGTGATCATAGGCTAGGAAATTAACAGGCTCCTACATTTGTTACATTTGAACTAAAAATGTAGCACATCTGGTGCTATTTTTGTAAAGAGAATTTGAGAGCTAAAACTAAACACAAAGTCCACAAACCAGGTTGTTTGATGTAAGGGACAAAAATGTACATGATCTTGAAAAACAGTCCTGCTCCAGCCAACTGTTATAGTAATAGCAGCGTGATTTGACCCTTATGCACAAGTGCAAACTCTGGTCTCCCAAATGCCGTCTGGAATTTGTGCAGCAGAATGTCAGCTTGTAGCAAGGGCTGTGCCTTAAATATTTGTTCAACAGCCTCTTTGGTAGTCTGTGGGGCATAAGATTGCCAATTTTGGTTGAGGGGAATTCCTGGAGGTTTCATCACGTGCCATCTGTAATTAAAGATTAAACTTTTATTTGCTAGAGACTCCAGAACAATACTGGAGGGCTGGCAACTTGAGTTGGGACACCAATAAATGAAAAATGAAGAAGAGGAAGGAAAGGGAGAATGAAGGAGATGATAATGCAGCCTACATCTTGGAGGGGCGCAGGTGGAATTTAAAAGAAAATACTAGCTTATCCCTTAACCGAAACAGGCTACACTGATTTCTAGACAAACTTAGATAATATCTATGCTATGAACTAGAAGTGTGATTCCCAGTTCTCATAGATCTACTTGAGGGCTACTACTGTGATAGCTAGAGCATCTAAAAGTCGTAGTATAGCCATGGTAGCATGTCTGAGGCAAGTGGTAATGTGGGCTAGCAGCCCTGAGTAAAAAGTCCACTTGCAACATGGGTATGAGTAAACTTAGTATAGCTACTTTGTGATGCTGCTTGCCATGGTCTATCCAAGATAGGAGTTATTCCACCAGCTTAGGGCCTCTTGGCACAGGACATGACAATTTCCTAGTTACTTCCCAGTCTTGCACAAAAGTAATGTGATCTAGTCAGTTCTTAAGAACTAGCTAGAAAAGCACTGAAGCTGGCATGCCCAAAGTATGACCTGAAGCTGCCTCTTTAGCCCTGATACAGCTAAAGAGAAATATGAAGAGGATGTGTCCTGACATGCATGTCTCCATCTTGATCAGAGTAGGCTTTCATAGTGTCAAGATCATGCACTATCCTGCCAATAGGCAAAACAGCTTTGACCGAGAAGTAGTGCATGTTGAGGCATAGTGTTGCTTATGCCCCACTACACTATATGGAAGATTATCCTGGTGAGTAGAATCACTTTGATTAGACCTCTTGGGGATAGTAGCAGCCTTTTGACAGGTGAGAAATTGCTAGTGAGTTTGCTAGCTGTTCAGCATCTGTGTGTTGCAATGTGTTGAAGGTGAAATCATTATTATTTTACTATATAACAGAAATTGGTTTCCATTTCTAGTCTTGGGTACCATTTACAGCAGAAAAACTGATGTTTAATCTTAGGTAGCAATTTGTATTTGTTCTAATAAAGCTTTCAGGCATGGTTTTTCTCTACAAAATGTTACTAATATTTTTGACCCAAAATGTGTATTTTTAGTCACTCTACTATTAGTTAATATTTGAAGCATACTTCCCCTTAACTGAAACAGGAAATCCATTCTGTGTGATGAGGGGGTGTGAGCTAGAGACAACACCCGGCCACACAGTGTCAGATGAAGATGAAAAGACTGCAGCAGCAATGGCCAGGAAGGTTGGTAGGTTAGGACTGAAATGCCTCCCCTACCAGTGGTCTGCAAATATATATAGGGAATATCCCTTTGCCCCATGCTTTCAACCTGCAGCTGCTGTTCCTCAGTTTGGAGGCAAAGCAGACAATGGTGTTGAGAGCCTGGTGTTTCTTGGAGCTGTAGTGATTGGCACACACTTACTCTTCCCTCCTGCCCCCCAACAAACTGTTTAGATAATACTGTTTAGAAATGTAGGAGTCAGAGACTAGTTCAGTCTCCTATCAGCAGGGAAATTTGGGGCTTCCTGATGGGCCTACAGGAGAACTGTGAAAAACTTAAACAGCAAATAGTCTAGTAGAATCTTAGATGGTATCATGAACTTCTTCACAACCCACTTCTTCAGATGACAGGAGTACAAACTAATGGTTCTTATCAGCCTCTTCTAACGATGTAGTCTTTAAGGTGCTACTAGACTATTTAAGTTTTTTCCTGTTACAGAATTACGTGGCAATCCCTCTGAAGCTTATCTACTCACTATCTCTTTTTTTTCTTCCTCCCCTCCTTTCCTTATTTATTCTTGAATCTGGACTTCTAACACTCCTGACATCTGAAGAAGTGGGTTGTGAAGAGGTATAAGCTCTATATAGGTCAAATATGGCCTGCTCTTGAATCAGGATGTAATTGATGAGTATGTGACATTTCAGGCAAATCACTTTTGGTGTAATCTACATTACTTTGTTTCCACTGCATCCTCAAATCCTGCTATTAATAGATGGCACTGTATGTGGGGTTAGAAGGAAGTGGAGCAATGACAATTGTGTAGTCATTCTGCTGATGCAGGGCTGGATGGTTCAAAGTTCCCTTAGAGAATACTTAATGCATTCAGTTTCCTGTTCCTTTTCAAAAAGGAACCATGGGCTCTGGTAATAAGAACATGTAAACTACAAGAGGAATGCTAGCTAAGAATGCACTCCTTCTCAGCAGGTGCTGGCCACTTGCATGGTGATGTGAAGGCCAACTGGAAATCTTGCTCTGCTGCTGCCTGAAGGGAAGGTGGTGATGGAGAGAATAAAATTAATTCTTATGCTCTTTAATCCGTGTTGTACACTAGCCTACTTCAGGGAAGCATTTACGAAAATAGAGATGGAAAAATTGAACGAGAGCGTTCTTAGTAGGGATGTTAAAATGTGCGTATTTAGGTAAACGCATAACTGCTGAAAATGTCAGCAGTTACACATTTACATGTGGTGGGGAGGTATGTACCTGAGGAGCTGCTTCCCCCACTCCCGTGCTGCTGCCTCTGCCTCCCCATCAGTATGAACTCTTTGCTACCCCTGCACTGCTGTCTTCGTATCAGAGGCAATAGCATCGAAGGGGGACAGGTGGCTCCATGGAGCCGGTACCCACAGGGATCCATCTTAAAAGCTGGCTTCCTGCTCACACCAGCTTCTGGTGGCTACCTCCGGCCAGTGCTGTAGCTACCTCTGATACAGAGGCAGCAGTGTAGGGGTGTGTGTGTGAGGGCTTCCTGCATGTAACCATGTGCATACACATTTACACTTTCACATCCCTAGTTCTTAGCTCTTAGCTTCAAATTTACCTCTAAAGGGGTAGTAGAAGAAACATGGCAGTATGGAATGTTGAGAGGCAGTGAATATATCAGATTAAAATCTCCCTCAATAAAATGGTTGTCTTATTTCTAGTTATTTTCTATGTCTTGATTGACTTAGTAAGTTTCACAATTTGTAGGTCTCAGAATTGCTGTGTTAAGTGGGTTCTCTTTTCAAACATGTGAATCTGTTTTACTTCAGTGACTCGCTCCACATTCAGTTTCACAAGTTGACTAAATCTAGGCCTGACCCCCAGTGAGAGATCTTCACTAACTTGGATTTAATTTTGGATTCTTTATTTTTTTGCTTCGCCAGCACCTTGATTATTGAGGTTTCTCAGAAAGGGTACCGCGCCCCCCAACATGCTACACAATTTCCACAAACCACCTGTGGGATAGCAACTGTTCTTCTGCATCTAAGAGCCATGGCTAGTGTTGGAGGATATGAAGCAGGGCTCTTGCTCAGGCCCCACGAAGCTAAGTTGTTCAATCTTCAGCTGCAGCCCTGGGTGGTGGGGATTGGGACTTGGCCTCAGCCCCATGCCCTGGAGTTTTACTTTCTGCCTTGGGCCCTACCAAGTCTGATGCTGGCCCAGTGGTCCTACTTGGTAACCCCTGACATCTGCCCGCAACCCCCCCATTGAGAATCACTGTTCTAAAATTTTGTAAATATTGATTCTTTAGTAATAACATGAATCTCCAGAAGAGAGCACTGTTGCCATTGCTGTCTCTCAACTAAATAGGTAATCTCTAGCATGGGAAGTCACATTCTTTAACTATTCTGTATTGCTTTTCTGAGAGACTATATTTCTAAAGTTTGTAATACTAGGAGATGGAACACTAGGCTGGGTCTTGGATTGAAGTTGACTAGCCTGTCCCAATCCATGCAAAGACTCTTCTAAGCAGAGTCTGAAACAAATAACTGAACATAAAACATCAGGGTCTGTGCTAATTGTTATAGCAATCTTGGCATATAAAATAAGGCAGCAGCAGAGGCTCCTTTGTTGTAGATACTCCATGGCCAATTGAAGGACTTTTTATTTAGAAACTGATTGACAGCCTGCGGTATGAATGGCTAGCAGTATGGGTTCTTGAAATAATTAGATAAGGTAAAATGTTGATTGATGACAGAAGTTTTTAATCCTAATTTTGATCTTAGTTCTTGAGGTTAAAACTAAAAAAAACAGAACCTCTGGCTGTAGTTCATTAACATTCACTATTAAAATAGCAATACAAGAATGGCAACATCTTTAAGAATAGATTTGCTGTGTGTATGTTGCCTGACTGGTATCTGCTGACTTTCCTGACACACACATATATATTACTTCTGCTAATTCTGCAGATCCCAAACGGCTGTGTTGAGTTAATGTCATCTTACCGAAGTTAGAATCTTTATTTCATATGATGGAGCATGAACCAGGAAGAGCAAACTTGCCTTTGAGATCGCAAACTGTGACTTTTACAAGGCTGCCAATTAAAAATAACACTCTTGTTACTCAAACTGAGCATATTAAATGAGTCTGCGAGCAACTTAAAAATGAGCCCTGTTGTGCCATTTTTAGAATATTTTTTCAGTGCATTACTGTCTTTCAAATCCATGTCTCAGACAGAACACTTTGTATTCTGCTACCCAGAAGTCAAATTGGGCTGAATACCAGCAGCTCAGTGAACTATCTGTCTGCTTGTCTGTCTGTGTCTCTCTGTCTCTCTCTAATTTTCCTGTGGGATGACAGAGTGGTGTCATCACATCATCTGCATCCTCATGCTGCCACCCGTCTTCGCTTCCATTCTCAAGTCGCTTGCTGTGGCCAGCCTTGTCACCATCCTCTCTTGGCATGGGTTGTTCCAGCTCTAGCTCCCACTTTACGCCCCAGGGGCTGAGCTGCTGGAAGGAGCTCCTGGGGCTGGGTCCCCACCATCATCTGAGCCTGACTCACCCACCCGCCTCCAGGCCATCCCACATCCCCTCCGCCATCTGAGCCCATCCTCTGCCCAGCCCCATCAGCCCTTCTGCTGAGACCCTGCACCTCCTACCCCCTCTCCTGGCCAGACATGGCCATGGCCAGACACCTACTCCCAGAGAGAGGAGGGTTGGTGTGCATAGCTTTCATGTTCTCTGCCTGCAAAAGCTACCAGAGAGAGGGGGGTTGGTGAGCAGGGGGCACAGCCCCCTAGTATTTAAAAAAATAATAATATAGCCTTTAAGATGATAAAATAATTTTCACAGTGTGAATAGTGTAAAGAGATCCCTCAAAGGTGGGGACAATTTGAAAAATAGTACTGAGAGAGACGTGACTTACATTAGTCCTTCTTGATTGAGCATGAAATCTGAAGCCTACTTATAAAGGCATCATCCTGGACGTAATTAGCTAGTTCATTGCTGGTAAGGGATGCAAGGAGAGAGAGTAATGAGTATATAGTGAAGATCTGCAAAATCTTATTTTGAGGCATCGACTGGGTGGGGTTTGGTTTGAGGGTGGTACTTGGGAGCTCTAAAAGTTCACTTAAAAAAAAAAAGCAACAAAGAAAACATTCCCAGCTAAATTTGATGTATTGCTTTAGGGAAGTCATCAACCAGAATGTTTAATTCAGTCTTAAGCATGCACATTAACTGCCAAGTTAAACAGTTCAACAATATCTCCAAGCTAGTGACTGAGTTCCTTAAAGCCAAACCTTTAATATTTACATTAAAACTTGTATATAAAAATAATTCAATTCTGACTCAGCAAGAACATTTTTCTTGGAGAGAGGAATCACACATTTATTCTCCCCTTCCTCTCCTCCCCCCCCCCCCCCCCCAGTACAAACAGCCCCTGCGTTTCTAGGGGACCAGTTATAGGTTTGAGAAAATAGCTGTTTATTCTTTGGTGGTTGGTAAATTTTAATACAGATTCAGTTGTGTGTTACACCTGCCCATTGAGTCCCAAAATCTATCCTGTGGTAACAAAGTGTGGTTAAATCTTGGCCCAGATGAAGTCGGTGAGACCCTTGCTATTGACTTCTGGAGCCAGGATTTCATTTATTAGTGTGTGTGTATATAAGCTTATATACTGAATATTAATATTAGCATGTATTTGTGTTAAAAAATATGGGTACAAATAAATCCTGACTGTAACTCCACTGATCCCAGTGGAATTGCTCTACTGATGTGTTTGGCCAGTCATGTTTCTGAGGAGTTGGTCCATTAAAAAAATTAGTAATGTACAGCTACATACTGGAGCTTATCATTTTCATGTCTACGTGATATCTGATCTCACACAGCCATTACTAGAGCTATGTAAATGTCTAGAAAGAAATTGGTTGCAGGTCTTTTGGGAGACCAATTTATGAACTAAAGCAAGAGGCTAGAGCCAGCACTGCTGTGATCTGTTTCCATTCTGATGCTGACTTCCTAGGTGGCCTTGGACAAGTCACTTTGTTTCTCTGTGCATCATTGTCCTAACTGTGAAATGAATGGCACTCTTCATATCTCATAATATGGCCACAATGGTGTTAGTTGTAAAGCATCTGAGCTCCCCATGGGAAGGGTGCTTTAGAATATTAAAAACTATTTATTTAAAAAACTCCTCCTTTACCAGTGCAACATTAAAAAATGCTAGTTTTGAAATTTTCTAAATGTCTTTAGGGATAAATTAGGGATAAATAACAGCATAGACCACCGTGAGCCAGGGCTGATAGCTGTAAACAAACTTGATGGGACTGCGGGGAAACTTGGCCACACCCATGATAAGTGGACATCAGGATAACTAAAATCATGCTGGACCAAAGATGTTTCTGAACCTGAGTCAGAGGAGAGAGGTTCAACCTGTAGCAAAGTGATGAGGGGAACAAGAAGTGAAAACTTGCATTGGTTGATAAGACCTCATGATAAAAATTATTTAAAAACAAAATTGGCCTCCTCTCAATCCAGCTGATGTCCATAACGAAATTCACAATATATTATCAAGATATGATGATGCATCATATTGCTACACAAGCACCCATAAATCACTCGTCAGTTATATAATATTGATGGTCATAAACATATGATGTTTTTTCTGATCCACAATAGGTGCAGTACAGGAAGTGAAAATCACTTTGCTTGGTGTTTCATATGCAGTTAAAACTGGTTTCTTTTCTTGTCCTATACTTTGGTAGACTTCTTCCTTTCAAAAGAGGTTGGATTTAACAAAACTGTAGGGATAATGAGGTTTGTTAGGACTGGGCTAGCATTGGTCAAATCACAATTCAGAGATTCCCATTAAACTGAACATGAATCACTTCAGGAAAATTAGCAGCTCAGATCACTTGAGTGGCGGCATTTTTGAGTTACCTGATAAGTAATGTCGTACGGCAGTCTTTCATCATGTATGGAGCACTAGGGTTTAATAGATGAGGTAGAATTGTTCTGGAGGTACTGACTTCCTTTTTCTGACTCTTTGGCTTTGACTGTCTTCTTTATTACTGCCTACCAAGTGTCAATAATTGCCTCATTTTAGCAGGAGGCTATCCTCTCTTGTTATGGGAGCAGCCACAACAGAGGTTCTCTTCAGTGCATCTACCCACAAGCCTTGATTAATGCGGCTACTTCCATCCAATTTCTAGCTATATGGGGTCTGCAGAAACTAGGGTGACCAGATAGCAAATGTGAAAAATCAGGACACTTTTTTAATATATAGTTGTACTAGTGGAGTGGAGGGTGGGGAAATATAGTTGTGTCTAAGACTATGCCCTTAATATTGTGATGTCTGGTCAACCTAGGAGAAAGCTACAATGCTGATGGTTGACTGACTCAAGGGATATCCAGTCCAGCAGCATTGTCAGCTCCTCAATTGGCAGTTGTCTGCATTTCTCAGGACCTGTTCTGCTAGAAGGAGTGGGTGTTGGAGAGGTCTTTATCCCTACCTTTTTTCAAAAGGTACCATAGTATCATTAATGTCCCCTCCAGCAATTGGCTAAATGGACCTCAATTTAAATTTTCATTCAAGGGGTCAAGCATTGTAGCTTCCTGTATTGTGGGATGGGGTCAGTTAAGAAGGCACTATACTTGGGGCATTTGACAAAGACTATGCCACTTAATCTTAGAACCCAAGAATGCTCCCCTTACCAAATGACCTGTACCTTAGAAGACACTTCTGATGGAGGGCTATTGTAGAGTAGGGAGTAAAAATAGCTGTAGCTAATGGAATATATCAAGAGAATAAAGACAAAATGGTTCCCTGAAAATAAGAATTTTGTCTTCACTGGATGGAACTATACAGAAATGGTTAAAAACAACAAGGAAACTCCCCATTGGGAATGAGTGGCACAGGGGAAAGAGAAGGAATATCCAAAAAGTTTTGATGTAGTTAAAACAAGCAAACAAAAAACAGTGGACAGTAAAGAAACAGAATGACCTTTTCTGAAAGAAGTTGGGTGAAGATCACTGAATTGGAATATTTACGTCCAGCAACAACATGGGTAAAGAAACTAACCCAAACTAAAACAAAAAACAGGACTGTGTAACACTTTAAAGACTAACAAGATGGTTTAATAGGTGATGAGCTTTCGTCTGGCCCATGAAAGCTCATAACCTATGAAACCATCTTGTTAGTCTTTAAACTGCTACACAGTCCTGTGTTTTGTTTCAGCTGCACCAGACTAACACGGCTACATTTCTACCCCTAACCCAAACTAAAGCTCTGCAACAGCATGACAAAGAGCAGAGGACATCATCTCAGACTAAAATGTACTATGAAAAATACAATCAGGCAGCACAAAGAGACAAAGACAGCCCAGAGCCAGTTTGTGTTGTAACTTTTAATACCTCAGAGAGAAACAATGAAGAAAACCACTCTTCCACATGAGTGGTGGATTGGCAGTGCTCACTTTCCAATATTGTTTTTGGGCTGCTCACCTCCAGTTACTGGTGACGTGGCTTCAGGGAAAAATCTCTGCATTTTTAATATGCCATGCAAGTTGCACAACCCATATGAACCCAAGAGATTATTTCCATGATAACTAGAAATGAGCTAAGACTGCTGACAAAGGACAGTGCTCACCATGGAGAGTTTGTTACATGGTAAAAAAAAAAAAAAACTCAGCACCCTAAACATTGGCAGTCTGCTCTAAGGTGTTTCTGTCTGCTCTAAGGTTTTTCAGTCTGTCAAAATATCTGGATATATAAATCATACTTGGCATAGTAGTATTGGCATGCAGTACAACATTTGAATCAAATCAGCAAAATCCACCAATTTGTTTTATGTTCGCACCCGCTTATTCTAGAAATCCTTCAGCATTATCTACTGATGTAGGATTTTATTGCCTCTCCCTGCCTTCTTCACTCCACAATCCACATTCTGTTGCATTTTAGAACTGAACAAGATGAATTGTATCTTTCCAGGATCATATTTTCTATTCCCACATTGAGCACACTGTGGGAATTTAGTACAGAGCATAAATATCAATATTGTTATTAGGAAAATGACATACTAATTTAATAGAATCAGTGTTTAATCTCTTAGCATATCTGTTAAATTAATATGGAGCATCTGAAAAAGCAGAGTTCTTATTTATACCACCTTTTTATATTGGACAAATGTATACTAGTCTGGGCGGGGGGGGGGGGGGGAGTAAGTCCTATCAGGGAAAGGGCTAATTCTGAGTATCCAGAAGATAAATGAAGGGATATCTGCAACCAAACAAAAAGCAAAATCCGGAGATCCTTACTCTGGGCAGGATCCCCTCCTTCTGTGAGAACCTTTAATAGATGCTAGATGGGAGGAAACTGATTTCATCATGGAGTATCTTTTTCCCAAATTGTTCCCTAGAGCGAGAAAGAGGTGTATCCGTTCTCTCAGTGGAATAGGAAATGGGATTTACTGCAAAGCCCAGAGAGTCTCTGGGATCCACAAGGCATTGGTAGATGGCTATGGCCACCTGCACTGAGCAATATGCTAAAGAAGCCACATTACCATGGTATTTCTGCATCTCACACTCCGCTACAGCCTCCAGCAGTTATATTTCTGCTATGAGCTCCTAGGAGCATAGGCATGTTGCACAGTTATAAGGCTGTTTATACCTCCAGCATCTGATATCACTGAGGACACCCTCTCATGTGTTAGGCCTCAGGTTCTCGCCTGTCTCAAAATGGAATTATGCACTTCCCACCACTGTTAGGGTGCGTCTACACTGCAGGGCTTAACTTGAAATAAGGTACGCAAATTGAGCTATGTCATTTTGAAATAAGATACGCAATTAGCTTATTTTGAAATAGGGAGATTCTACATAGCACTTACAGTAAAACCCCAATAGTCCAGCATCAAAATGGCAAGAGCCTAGTGAGTGAGCTTCAGCAAAAAACAAATCACAAGGCGGCAGCCACAGAAGCTGAACCAAGCGAAACCGGACGGGACCAAGTCAGTCTGCCATTGGCATTGTGTGACACTGAACTGCAGAAGCTGAACCAAGCGAAACCGGACGGGACCAAGTCAGTCTGCCATTGGCATTGTGTGACACTGGACTGTGTGTGTGTGTGTGTGTGTGTGTGTGTGTGTGTGCGTGCGCGTGCCAAGTCAGTCTGCCATTGGCATTGTGTGACACTGGACTGTGTGTGTGTGTATATATAGAACCATCTTATAGTGCCTCCTGATAGTCCGGCACTACCTAGGTCCCAAAGGTTCCAGAAGTCTTCTGTATTTTGAAACAGACCACTCCTCCCTCATTCTTTCCCTCATTCCTCATATAATGAGGGTTACAGGAGTTGGAGTAAGAAGTCCTCCAGCTTGACAGTATTTTGACACTATTTCGAAATAACTGTCTGCTGTGTAGATGGGTACTAAGTTATTTCGGAATAGTGTTGCAGTGTAGACATACCTTAGCCTGGAACATGGGAAGAACTCCTTGTTTGTACCAGTCACTTTATTCTGCAGATGTGGCTGGATTCAGGCACTGGCAGTTCTTTCCTTTTGAGTCTCTGACAACTAATGTATAATGGTGAAACAGCCATCTTAAAAATAAAGTATTTGTATTTAGCAATAGGAACAAGCTTTTAAAGAAAAATGATCTGAAATCAGTCACACTTGTGGGTTATCTTTCTTTAAAAAAAAAAAAAGTTATACTACCTCCTGATGGTGACCTAGATAGGGTTGGCATCTCTTCCAGTGAGTTCTGGCATTTTAGTCCACTTCCTCTTTGCTTTCCCTTTCACTGGGAGACCTGCCCTCATTTGTTTCTCTTGGTCATTCCTGGTTAAACCAGTTTAGTAGGCTGGCCAACACTGAGACAGTCATCTAAGCTAATAATTATGGTATTGCCCCTTATGGAGTTGTGAAGTGTGTGCTGGTAGATGGCTATCTTGAGCCATTGTTTTCCTTATTACCTGGCTGTATCGAAACAGACCTCATCTGATTCCATCCAGTATTATACTGTCAGGACTTCTGTTTAAAAGTGACCTTGCTGAGTCCCCTAAAGTTGAGGTGCTTAGTTGGCTTTCTTTGCAATTTAGCATGACTCTGGAGAGTGCAGAGTAGGGGGGTAGTGATCCAAGTTTGGGTTTGTTTGAGCTAAGAGAAAAGCCCTGAAAAAAAATCAATTTTTAAAAATGATTCTGGGTAGATGTATGTATTTATTGCTCAGTGCTAGAGAGCAAACTATTACTGTGATGCAAGTCAAAACCCTTTCAATCTTGGAATAGTGCATGGTACTTACTAAATCTTTGTGGTATCCCAAACTAAGGCGGGTATTTTAAAAAAGTATGTTTTTGCAGTGTATATGTGCCAATGTAGAAAAATGGCTAGAGGCCAGAGGGTTTCCATTCCTGCTATTTTATATGCTTTAAGAGCTCAACTCTTGTGCTTTAAAATCCAAATGGTTACTTTGAAATTTGGTGTGCCTCATGGGGGGCAAAGAAGCTTGTATTAGTGATTCAAATGTGGAGTTATTGGACTGATGGGTTCCTTAGTTACAGCTCCTTGCCTCCAAAATAGCTTCTGCTGCCTTCTACCGTTAAACAGAGGTACTAATGAGAGGTACGCCATGCCTCCTCAGGCAACAGAGCACCCCCGCACCAGCCAGCTCCTTATAGTGGAGTGGCACACCAGAGCATACCACCTTTCTTTCACCACTGGCTGCTGACAGGCAAGATCTGAGGGCTGAAGAACAGGCAGCACTGATGTGGGAAGTGCAGGGGACAGCATTGATTGGGGGGCACAATTAATTGCTGGAGACAGGGATAGTAGACAGGGTGAGCCCTAGCCAAAATGGCATGCCCAACGAGGAGTGTCTTCAGCACCTCCCTCTCTGTTTGTTAAACTTTTGAATACCTTATTTTTTTTATTGCATTTCTAATCCATTGAATTTGATGCATGGCTTATCCCAGTCATATAAGATGATACATTTGCACTAGAGGATCTGTGAAATTTGCCCCTTGCAACAAACTAAACTGCCATTAAGCTTTTCATTTCCTATGCTGAGCTCCTGAAGACTTTTCTGGGGGATATCTTTTATTTGTAGTGGTGGAAAACAGACTATATTGGAGACAGGAAAAGTCTGTGTTCCATAGTCGTAAAGTCAAATATTGAGGGTTAAGCATGACAAAAGAAGTAACAGTATTTCTTTTATATTACAGGCTGAACCTCCCTGTTCCAGCAGCCTTGAGACCTGATCCCTCCTGAATGAGGGAACTTGTCAGATCAGGGGAGGTCCCCTGCCACTGGCCTCTCACCCTGCTGCTCCTCCCTGTGGGTGGCTTCATTCTAGCCCCACTGCACTGGGCTGCAACCCTGCTGCTTCCAGGTTTGGGCACAGAGGGCTGGCTGGGGCTTTCTGGGTAGAGGGCTTGCCAGGGGACCCAAGGGATATGGGGCTTGTTGGATCCTGGCAGCCCCGCCCCCACAGCCCTGCCTGGCTGGGGGTCGCCAGGCATGGGGCTCACCAACCACAGCTGAACTCTCAGGTGGCTCGCACTCCTCAGCACCAGGGCTCTCTGGTCTAGCAACACCCAGGTTCCTTCCAGATTTAGGAGGTTTAACCTGTATTGCATATAGGGGTTTGATATCTCTGGGACCTTGTGACGAGGCGAGGCAGCCCTGCACTGAATCTGCAGGGCCCAGCCAGGGTTACCTACCTGCAGAGGCCCTCCCCCGCCCCCGGAGTCCTACTGAGCATGCCCAGGCTGCGGCTCAACTATAAAAGTCTGCGGAAGGGCTCAGTCTGGGCTGGCAGCCGGAGGAGAGAGACCTATGCAGGGAGCTCCTGACCAGCAGCGATCTCCTGAGACCCCAGAAGAAGGGAGTGGAGATGCTGAGGTGAGGTGGGGCATCACTGAGGCCGCCCGCCGAGGAGACGTCACCCCAGGGAGGACAGCAAGCCTGACAAGTACGTGGGGAGTAGCTCCAGTGGCCCAGGTAGGAAGTGGCCCAGGGCAGGAGTGGGAGCCGCCTCTCCCGCCCTGGGAACCTTGGTGCGTTTTGGCAGGACCTCCCCGCTGAGGGAGTGGCACACCATCCTGTCACTCACAGGGCCCTGGGCCGGGACCCGGTGGAGTAGGTTGGTCCCGGGTCCCCCTACCTGGGGTGCACCCTCTGCTATAACCCTGTTCCACCAGCGCCAGCCTTGCCTTAAAGGGCTGCACTGAGGTTGTGTTTGTGGCCTCCAGCCGATGGGCCCAGCCTTAAAGGGCCATCCTAAAACTGCGGTTGTTAAGACTTTGCTTATTGACTCAGGCCAGTGGGCCTAGCCTTAAAGGGGCCTCCTTAGACTGCGTTTGGGCGACTTTGCTCATGGACTCAGGCCCGTGGACCTTGACTTAAGGGGCCAGCCTGAACTGTAGGTGCGGATACTGTGTTTATGGATCAGGCGGGTGAGCCTGGTTGTGAAAGGGTAGATAGTGCAGGGAGTTGTGGACGCGGGGTCTTTCCGGGCCTCTTGGTGGGGCTAGAGAGAGTGTCCCATCACAGACCTCATTAAACATGTCATTTATTCAGGGGAGCCAACAGCCATGGTGCACCCCTGGGCAGGGTGGGGGCGGTTCTGCACTCTGAAAGGGGCTGGGCCTCAGACAGAAGGAGTGCACCACACCACACCACACCCCCCAGTCCTTACAGCTGCTTGGAGTGCACTGCCCAGCATTCCAGCACCTTCAGCCACTGCCCCTGTATTGCCTTGATTAGTTGCTATATACACCCCTCAAGTCTTAAAACACCTTGGGCTCGTCTACACTGGCCCCTTTTCCGAAAGGGGCATGTTAATTTTTAAAGTAGGAATAAGATCCTCCGGAAAAGGGCTTTTTTTCCAGAGGATCAGGGCCAGTGTAGACGCTCTTTTCCGGCTTTTCTAAAAGCCGGAAAAAAGCGGCGGACATTTTTATTTAAATGCCGCGGGGGATATTTAAATCCCCCGCGGATTTCCCTATTACGACCTGTGAAATTAACATGCCCCTTTCGGAAAAGGGGCCAGTGTAGACGTAGCCAAATACACTTTGACAATAAAACAAGGTTCGCATCCCAACTGGGCTCTCACTACTTCCCTCACTGGCTGACTGCTGCTGCCTTGCCACTTCTACCACATAAGGGTCTGGCCAAAAGCATTCTAGGAGGATCAGGGAAGACAATTCTCAGAAAGTCTGGAAGGGTCCATGAGATTCTTCTAAGGTCCAGAACATTCTAGGAGGTTAGTGACACATGACTCCACATACAGAATACTTGAAACTTTTTACGTCAAACAGTCTATTTTCCCTTTTGTTGTTAACAACAAAAACGTTGCCCCAGGCAGTCAACCTGAATTGGCCCCTAAACCCAACCCTGTGGGCAAATGTGGAATTCTTGCTAAAATCACCACACACAAAAGTTTGAGTGAGCAACACCATTCTCACACAGACACAGAAATAGGTGGAGTCAGTTCACAGAGTCCTTCATGATTGTGACAGAGTCCTGACTCAAGATTTTTGAATCTTTTGCAACTGAATCTAAGAAAAGAACCTTGAATACAGAGAAGACATTACATTCCATTCAATTTTAGTAAGAGTTTCTGTAGCAATGGCTAGCCTACATAAAAGGATTGTTAATTATGATATAAGGTAGGAGAGCAATTAGGAACTTTGAGGGAAAGTTTTTCATGTTTCTTTGAAAATTTACTGGAAATACAGGATATATTACAACTATAGTTTTGTTTCTTAGTAGCCTGTGGTCGTACGAGTTGGGAAAGTATGAAAAAAATGTTCTTCGCTATTTTCTGTCAATAGCTAGAATTTTCATCATGTACTACTGGAGCAAAGCCTTCTTCTATAGAGATAATGCAATTACTTATTTGCCTCTAGACAAGATCATAACAACATTAGAGATTGCCCCTCTCCTGAGAAAAATCTGACGCTTACCAAACTGAAATGGCCATTATGAATTACTAAGCTTGGCCTGAAAAAGGAAACTAGTTGAATTGGAGTTTTTTAGAGCCCATATGTTGTATGCCACTGAGTAAAATATTGTCTGTCATCTGTTGCTCATAAAGCATGAGTCCTGATTTAAAAACTTAACGTTGACTCTTAACTGTCTGTGTGTGTGGTCTTTGGCTCTGTTACTGTTAGGGTAGATTGTGAAGTGCTGAATAAATATATTTTACAAAACAAACCCCATCAATAAATGAATGGCTGGACAATGTAACCAACTGACTGCCACAAAGTACCACTTAAATGGCTCCTGAGAGACTTGTAACTAATCACTTAGTGCTAGAAGAAATTGTCCAGTTGCTCATCACAAATGGACACTGAATGAACAGTAGAACTATTCATTTTTTGGTAAGGATAATATAGTTATCTTTTCATAGTATTTGTGCTTTGTACGAATAACTTCATTGTAAATAGCTTTCTAAGGGTATGTCTACACTACAGCACTAATTCGAACTAACTTAATTCGAACTAAGCTAATTCGAATTAGTGCATCTAGACTTAAAAACTAGTTCGAATTAGTGTTTTGCTAATTTGAACTAGCATGTCCACACTGAGTGGACCCTGAACCGAGGTTAAGGATGGCCGGAAGCAGTGCTGGCAGGGCATCAGGTTAGGACTTAGAGCGTGGAGCTGCTGTCTCAGGCTAGCTGAGGGCTGTGCTTAAAGGGACCCAACCCCACCCCAGACAGACAGTTCTCAGGGGTTCCCCGCTTGCAAAGCAGTCCTGGCTTGGAGTGCCCGAGAGCCCACACTCAGCACATCACAGCACTCGGCCATCAGCCTGGCTGCACTTGCCGCAGGCTGCCATCCGGGGTGCGGGGGGTCAATTGAGGGGCTTCAGGAGAGCTTCCACCCCGAGGAGCCCGCAGAGCCAGCCCAGTCCTCCCCATCGGGGGCTCGTACCCCATTCCTCCCTCACCTCCTTCCACTTACCCCTCCCTAGCCCCCCTTCCTGATGTATAAAATAAAGGACACGTGTGTTCAAAAATAGAAACTCTCTTTATTTCACAAAAATTGGGGGGGGGGGACAGGAGGTGGGAAAGGGCAGGAGAGAGTGTGGGAGAGGGGAGGGGAAAAACTGGGAGGAGGGAGCTGGAAGGGGGAGGCAAGGGAAAGGAGGGGGAGGGGAAACTCAGGGATTGGGGTGGGGGTCTTGCCGGGCCAACCGCCTCCCAGCATGGCGAGGGAGGGGGCCTCGGCGTCCCCGGGGGGATGGGGTGGAGGGTGCAGAGGTTGAGGTGGGGGGTGTGGACATTGAGGAAGAGGGTGTGGGGGTTGAGGAGGAAGAGGTGGGAGGAGGGACAGTAGTTGGGGGGGCAGCAGGCGCAGGACCAGCACGGGGCACCATGCTCTGCAGCAGGAGGTGCAGGTTTGAGTTCAGTCCTCGGACCTCAGCCAGCTGCTCCTGGCGGAGCTGCAGGTCTGCCCGCATCCAGGCTTCCACTGTGCGGTGCACGGCTCGCAAGGACCCCAGGTGCTGGTCCCTGTACTCCTGCTCCGTGGTGGTGGTCCGGAGCAGGCCGTGGGTGCGGGAGCATGTCCTGGGAGGGGTGGTGCGCCCTGCACGAGCAGCTGGTGCAGCTATAGAGAAGGAAGAGAAGTGGTCAGTTCTCCCTGGGGATGCAGCAGATGATGCCCAGCCCCCTCCCCCCCCCCCACGCTACGTGAGGGCGACCGTGCCCTGCACCGTCAGAGCCGCTGTGCTTGTACAGAGGCCATGGTCAGGATGTCTGGCTCTCCCCAGGACTGGGAGCTGCCCCAAGACTGCACCCATGCCCCTGTGCCATGTATAGTGTGGCGGGGGATGGAGGGGGAGATGTCCCCTGCCTCCGTGTAGAGGGGACATGTGAAGGGAAAGCATCCTGCTGGGTCCTGCCCCGGGGTCGGGAGCATGTCAGGTCTCTTCACACAAGCATGTGCCTATTGGGCCATGGCCCCTGGGTGTCATGCAGCTGGAGCCACCTGCCCAAGGGCGGCATGGCACGTGCTCGCACGTGCACAGGTGTCTGCGTGACCCGTGGAAGGCATGGCCCACGCGTGTGGTCTCTGGTCTCCCTCCCGCCTCCCCCCCCAAACTACTTAATTCGAACTACTTACCCGGTACGGTCTCCCTGGACGACCCTGCCGACTCTGGTGCTGGAACTGCTTGCGGTGGCCCCTCCGATGTGCCCGGGTCAGGGCCCTCCGGTCCCAGCTCGCTGTCCCCCGGGCTGGCACGGACCGCCCCGCCCCCCAAGAGTCAGTTGAGGGCGGGGAAGTAGGGGCAGGGGGCAGCCCCTGCTGCGGTGCCGCCCCTGGTGGCTCTGGCGTACGCCTGCCGCAGCTGCTTTACTTTCAGGCGCACCTGCTCCTGGGTGCGCTTGTGTCCCTTTCGGGCCATGGTGGCTGCTATGCGGCCATAGACAGCCGCGTTCCTCCTCCTAGTGCGGAGATCATGGACGTTGGGGGCCTGCCCCCAAACCTCAATGAGGTCCATGATCTCCGCACTAGTCCAGGAGGGTACGCGCCGTCTTCGGCCCCTGGATGGCCCCTGGGTGCTGGGGGACTGGGCAGGGGACGGCGCACTGGCTCCCTGGCTCATCCTGGGGCCACTGGTTCGGGGCACAGACTGCTGGCAGGGCTGGCTGTGTCAAGTGCCGTCTGGCCACAGTCTACCCATTTAAGGGCCCGGGGCTGGGGGAGAGGAGAGGAGTTTTCCTGGTTGTGCCCAGAGTGGTCACCAGGGGAACCCGGGAAGGGCTAGCCTCCCACTAGTTCGAATAAAGTGGCTACACAGCCCTTAATTCGAACTAGTTAATTCGAACTAGGCATTAGTCCTCGTAGAATGAGGTTTACCTAGTTCGAATTAAGCGCTCCGCTAGTTCGAATTAAGTTCGAACTAGCGGATCGCATGTGTAGCGCCTATCAAAGTTAATTCGAACTAACAGCCGTTAGTTCGAATTAACTTTGTAGTGTAGACATACCCTAAGTTCTGTTTACTCTTTGTAATAGTTTTGTATACAATGAAAATACAACGAAGCTCCCCTCAAAAAAACAAAAACCTCAAACAGAACTATGTGACATAAATCTGACTGGAGCAATGCATACCCTGAAGTATGGCATAACAAAAGTCTAATTTAAAACCAATTTACAGTGAAATGAAAACAGATCAAGTGAAGGCTAGAAACCTGAGGAATCCTAGGCTGGCAGCTTCACTTGAACTAGCCTTGTTATAAAAAAACAAGAAGAAAAGAGACTCCTCCAGAGTACAGATAAAACAACAAAGAGCCAACGTTCATTGGTACATGTACAAACATAAATGCACTTTCATTTGATGTTGTAACTGGGCATAAGTAGTAACACAAAAATTAAAATGGTGTAGTGTTAGATGATAGGAACTCTATTTATAAAATTCCTGTTTTCAAGCAGTTATGCTTTTGGTAAAAATAATTCCCGACTAACACTTTCCATCCTAGGTCTGTGAATGGAAAGAGTTTACGTGGCAGAGTTACTCAATTAATAATATTTAGCACTTATTGTCTCATCTTTGAACTATTATGTAAACATTATAAGTGAGTGCAGGGGACTGCACTACATGTCCTCTTGTCATCCAGTCCTATGATTGCTTGATAAATTAATCTTCACAGCAGCCTGAAATAGGAGAGAGATAGGTAAATCTTTATCTTCTCACTGGGAAAACTGAGATTTGACCAAAGCCACACAGCAGGTCAGTGGCAAAGCTGGGATTTGAGCTCAGGCATGCCTGGCTCCTAGTCATGTGTTTATATCCTAACTCCATTTTTAGAAATGATGGGGGGAAGATATTAGTTCACCTAAAACCAGATTAGGCAGGTAGGAACATAGAAAACAGCTGTAACCTATGCAAAGCGTGAATGATATGTCTTTGAAGTCTGACTCAGGCTTATGTCTAGACTGCAGGCTTCTTGAGCAAGAATCTTTTATCGGAAGAGAGCGTCTGCAAAAACTTCTTACACAAGAGTGCATACTCTGCAAAAGCACATCCAAAAAGCGATGTGCTTTTGCAAAAGAGAGCATCCAGACTGCATGGACACTCTTAAAAGTAAGCTCTGATTGCTATGCACAGAATGGCCACCAGAGCACCTGTGCTTTTTCTTCTTTCCTCTTTTTGCACAAAAAAACCCTCTTCCTCATCAACACACACTTTTTTGTGACAGTGCTCTTTCGCAAAAAGGCATTCTTCCTTATAGAATGAGGAATACCTATGTGGGAAAAAACCCTCTGTTCTTTTGACTTTTTTTGGGGGGTGGGCTCAAAAACACACTTGAGGTGTGGACACTCCATGAGTTTTTGTGGAAAAACAGCCGTTTTCTGGAAAAAGCTCTTTAGTGTAGACATAGCCTCAGTTTGCAAATATATCTTTTAAAGGTGTTGGGATAGATCATAAAACATGCCTATCTTTCCATGTAAAACATCCCAAAGAGTTCATTCTCAGTAAGACATATTCCATAATAAACAGCATTTTAAAAGGCTGCTGAAGACAATGTGTCACTACCTTAACTGAACAGTGGGTATTAAAGTAAGATCCAACAGAGGAGTGTCAGGTTGAACTGTTATTTTCCAAATATGCCTTTGGGCATTCAAAACAAGTGGTCACAAAGGCAAACATGCTAGAACAGGATGGGACACTTAGGTTCTGAGTTTAGGTTGCCTTCAGTTGGGACACAGAGAAAGTTCGCTGGGCATCTTTTCTTTGTACTATTGTGAAATCACTAAAGTCCCATTTAATTTACACATCCCTGTTAAAAACTTCAACCTCTGTCTCCATGTATGCGGGCCTCTGATCTAGTTTCAGCTAGGGCAACAGAGATTCAGGGCCACTTCTATCCAATTTGCAGCATGGCTGCTGTGTACATCAGGGCTCTTGAGCTTCCCTTCTCCAGGCTGTCTGCAAAATTCACCCTCCAGACCTTGTGACACAGTCTGATGTACGGCTGGCTTGGTGGATTTTATTGACCATGTGTGACACAGTTCAGGAAGACTATGCCCAGTTCAGGGAGAGTGTGCCCATCTCCCTTAGGAAACAGGGGAGCACATGTGCAACTCCTGACTTTGTTCTTCCTAACCTGGATCCATATGTTTGCCTTCAGTCATGAGGCGGTACGGCCTAATGGTCAGAGTCAATAAAGCTGCACTTATCTGCAGGACTTTGAGGCCCAATAGTCAGAGTCAATAAGCTTGCCCTGGCTCACCAGGTTGTGCTACTCCCTAGTTAGACTCGAGAAAAGGGGGGAGGGAATTTACAACCCCCAGCAGGGGGTATCCTCTGGACCCCAGCCCAAGGCCCTGTTAGTGGCTGTAATTCAAGCTACTGAGTCAACGGGGAAAAGCTTCAGCCAAAACACACCAACTCCCAGTTTTGGCTCACTGACCACTTTGCTGTCACCTTCTACTGTGCTACTTCCTGCTGTCATCTCTGAAACTGGACTGTAGGTGTCCATCTTACCTCCTGGGATCCTGGGCTGCCTCTTCTTTGGTACTTGTGAACCCTGGGATATTGCTGGGTGCATTCTGATTTGAGTCTGTGCTGAAAGACCTCTGGCCCTGGGCTTCTGTGATATCTTGTCAGCAGCAGGCAGTGCATGTCCTCCCTCTCCGGCAGTCAGCTCCAACTGAGCTAAGCTGATCTCTTTTATACTAGGGATGTAAGCGACTAGTCGAGTCACTACTTGCTTTCCCCCCTTGCTGTCTCAAGGGGTGGGGAGCAGGAGCTGGTGCTGGGGGGAGGTTGCTTAAAAGCCAGTTCCCCCCAGCACCATCTCTGCGGGGCAGTGAGGAGGAGGCAGAGGCGCATCATGGGACAGAGCAGTACTGGCTTGCGCTGTGTCCCAGACTGCTGCGGTTCTGCCTTTTAAATGTAGTAAGAGCTACCAACCTCTTACTACATTTAAAGTGCAGAGACATAGCAGTCCTGGAGCCAGAGTGAGCTGGGACTGCTCAGTCCTGGCTCGTGCCACCCTGGGAGCTAACCCTGCTGCGGCTCTGCACTTTAAATGTAGTCAGAACCGGACATGCAGCGCCACAGCAGGGGTAGCAAGCACACCTCCTTATCAACTAATCAAGTAGTCGAATTCCATTGACTACTCAATTAGCTTATTAACCACTACTTAACATCCCTCTTTTATACCAGTGCACCTGGAACATACCCAGTAATGCTGCCACAGCCCTTAATACATGGGTTAACGCTCTCTTGCCCAGTGTGGGATGCGTTGTCCCGTCACACCATGTCATCCCAAATCCTAATTTTTCTCCTTTTTATCTGGCTCAGGTGTTCCACAGGGATGACGAAGGACCCCTTCAAGGTCATAACAGCAGCTGCTGCAGATAAAATATACCAAGATACCTCTGTCCGTATAGTCATAACAGAAAGCGAGTTTAGATTCAGCACTCCTCTCCTGTGCTCTCCTAAGGTTTTAAACAAGGCCTGCTCACTGCGTTTCTGCTTGGGAGTGCTTATGCATGGAGCCACTCACAGCACCAGCCATGGGGAGCATAGCCTAACAGAGTGAAAGAAATGAGGAGGGAATTCCTCAGTCACATGAATTATGAGCAGAGGGCCATTGCATTAAATACCAGCACTGTTTTCCACAGGTAGCGGTGAGTGTAGTGATTTGTAGCTGATCTCTCACTCTGGACAGTAAAAAGGGCAGAGAGATCACAGCTGCTACTGCCATCCTCAAGCCATCCCAGCTCATATGCTACTGGTCAGTGTACTACAGTCATACCTGCCATAGTTATCAGTGATTGGCATCGGAAAGTGTCCTACCAGAGAGGAAGAAAATATTTCCAGCAATGAATAACGACTAAGTGTGCTCACCAAGAAGGCAATGAGGAAAAAGCTTTTAAAAATGTTATGGGACTTTCAGGAGGATGGGAGCTTCTAGACTATACAATCCCTGGACATTCATAGTTGTGACCACAGCAGTCAATGTTGGGGTCTTTGGGACAACTGCGGGAGTGTGGCATATTGGGCTGCATAGCATTGCCAGCAGATCGAGGGAAATTATTATTCCCCCCAAACTTAGCACTGTGGGTATAGTTACACAGCAAAGTTATTTTGGAATAACAGCCGTTATTCCGAAATAACTGTGCAAGCGTCTACACAGCAATTCCATTATTCCAAAAAGAATCAAAATAATGGACGGCTTATTCCGACTTCTGTAAACCTCATTCTACGAAGAATAATGCCTATTCCGAAATAGCTATTTCGAAATAAAGCATGTGTAGGCACTCCTCTGCTGCTATTTCGAAATAGCTGCTCACCAGGGCCGTTTTTCCTCAAACGTTATTCCTCCTAGAGCTCTATATCAAGATAGCTCGTGTACATTAGGGAAGCCTGACTCGGACTAAGTTTGAGGCTTCCCTGCAGTGTAGACGTGCTATTTCAAAATAAGCTATTTTTGAAATAACTATTCCGGAATAGCTTATTCTGAAATAGCTGTGCGGTGTAGATGTAGGCTGTGAGGCCAGTGGTGACAGATGACAGAATGAGGAGCAATGGTCTCAAGCTGCAGGGATGAGGTCTAAGTGGGATATTAGGAAAATCTATTTCACTAGGAGGGCAGTGAAGTACTGGAATGGGTTACCTAGGGAGATGGTGAAATCTCCACCCTTAGAGGATTTAAGTCCCGGCTTGAGAGAACCTTGGCTCAAATGATTTAGTTGGGGATGGTACAGCTTGAGCGGGGGGAGGAGGGGCGGTGAGGGCAAGGATTGGACTATAAGTGGGCCTGAGAGAATGAAGAAGGAAATGAACACTGAACTGAGTCATGAGGCTGCAGTAATGGCCAGAAACTGTGAGATTTCTCAGCTGTGAGACAGTGTGGAGCAATGCTGGCATATGCTGTTATCATGAATTATCAGCACAGTATACTGAAGTGAAAATGAGAACAGGCATGAGAATAGTTACAGAAATGTGGTTGTGTTACAATAGAATTTATAGGCACCAATAAAAAACTTAGGTGGGAATGTGCGTTCTAAGGCTATGTCTACACTACCAGGCTAGTTCAAAATAAGTTATTTTGAAATAATAACAAAATAATCTTATTCCTATTCACAAGCAGGAGTTATTATTTTGAAATAGCAAGCCCATTATTTCAAAACAACAGGCTTGGTAGTGTGGCTACTCACCTTGTTATTTCAAAATAAGGGGAGTTATTTTGAAATAACTCTCTAGTGTAGACATGCCCTTTTAGAGATTTAGGAATGGTGCAGTAGCCTCAATGCACTCACTATTAAGAAGGTATTGTCTAGACTGCAGGCTTCTTTTGGAAGAAGCTTTTCTGGAAGAGATCTTCCAAAAACTTCTTCTGAAAGAGAGCATCCACACTGCCCAAGCACATCGAAAAAGTAATCTGCTTTTTCAAAAGATAGCATCCATTCATTGTGGACGCTGTCTCACATTTCAACTGTCATTACTATGGACGGAGTGGCCACCAGGGCACTTGTGCTTTTTCCTCTTTCCTCTTCTTTCGAAAGAACTCCCTCTTCCCCATCAACCCACATCTTTTTCCAAAAGAGCTCTTTTACAAAAAGGCTTCTTCCTCATAGAAAGAGGTTTACCAATGTCTGTTCTTTCAATTTTTTTTTCTTTCAAAAGAACATGATTGCAGTGTGGCTTTTCCATGACAGAAGGTTAATGAATTAGGTGCAATCACTAATGAGATCTGTGCTGGTAGGTATAGCTGTGTCTGCACTGACAAAATAGATGTTTCTTTTCCAGGCGTTAGCTCACATGAGATCAAATCTAGTGTAGCTAAAACAGTTATTTTCATACATGTTATCAGGTACCTCAGGTTCTCCATTTGTAAAAGGGGCATAACACTTCCTTACATCAGAGGATTGTGTAAGGATGAATTCATTAATGTCTGAGGCACTCTGATACTATAGCAACAGAAACCATATATAGACATATTATATAATTCTCTTGGTTGCCAAACTAGGATCTTTTAGTTTATATGAGGTAGGCCAGGGTGACTGGTTATTTAATGTGTCCTCTCTAGAGAAGAAAAAATGTTTTAAAATCTCATAATATTGGCTTTATATTACATTGTGTCTCACACTACAGAGTAAAGGCATGCAAAGCACTGGCTGAGGTAAAAGATTTCTCTCATTGAGGTCACAATGCTATCAACTAAAGCATACTGGATCACCATGGTGTGGTTTGTAGAGCTTGTGATGGGAGTTTACTGTAGAAGCTTCTAACATAGCTATTTCAGAACCTACCTAGGATAATTCCAAAGATCAGAAATCAGAATAATTCTGTACTATTCCCTGTGCTGACTTCAGTACAATCCTGCTTAGTGCTCTGTGCTTTGCTCCCCCTTAGTGAGTGTGACTAATTATTTAGTAAGTTTTTGATTCAGTGGTAATAGACGGCATCAAGTGTTAAACTATTGATTCTTCTCTTTTCTCTGTTGAATCCATAAAGCCAAAGAAAGCACACACAAAATTCTTCTTGCAAGTGTAGAATTTAAGAACAGTCTGTTCCTATAAGTAAGCAACATGTTGCAATTAAACATTTCAAGCTGTACAAATGTGCTTGCCAGGCCTCATAGCACTAATTTGCAGCTAGATTTTTTTGGATAATAATACAATTAATGATAAAATAACACTAAAAACCATTTAAAATAACATTAGTGAGGTTAACATAAATCCACAAAAGCAAGGAAATTCTGAGTTTAAAAAAAGCCAAAGTATATTTAACTCAGCCTTATTATGCTTACCAACTACAGCCTATATGATTGTTCATTGGGGAGCCTAAAAATGATCAGTTACAGTACAAACCATGTTATTTTAAAAGTACAGTACTGTAAGCATAGCAGTGCTGTGATACAGTGCGTCTACCTTAATTAAATTTACGTTTGTTAGAACAGAAAGCTTGTAACTACAGCAGAAGTTTTAGAATGAATGTTTGTATTTTGTTTTATCTTTAACTTGCATTAACACTGTCCCATTTAGTTTGTCATCAGCATTTTTCATTGTTCCAACTCAGTTAAATAGGTGTATAAATAACTGGCTCTCCTCTCACAACAGGTGACTTCTGCATAATGCTTCACAAGGGAATGTTTGTTTGCATCTTCAAAACACCATCAGTATCTTCACAGCTCTATCACACCTTTATAACACCTTTGTTTTTAAAACTATGTAAAATAACTATGATACTATCAGTGGGATTTTTTAAACTAAAACATACAAGCTACTTTTGACTTTTTGTTTATAAAATATCATGAAGCAAAACCACGGAAAAATTTTACAACAAACTGTTTACCTACGCTGTCCAAATATTTGTTTAAAACCCTGAGAGAGGTTCCCAAAAGTTAGTTTACTCCATATGAAATTACCTGTATGCTGACAATTCTATATGACTATTACACAGGGTGGAGGGAGAACGTTGTATCAAAGAACACTACTAGCATTGGAAAAGGAACATTCCAGAATTAAGTTTGTCTATGCCCTGAAGTTCTGTTCAGGTATGGCTGAGATTTAAACTTTTTAAAAATTACCACTTCCCTTCTGCTGTTTGCATTGCAAATAAAGTTTTGGCAGCATTTAAGGCTAGGCTGTAGCAGCTGTACACATTGCACCAGGAAAGCTAGATACAAGTAGCTTCTCCAGTGGATACGAGGGGAGAGAACCAAATTGGCTCTTCCTTACATGCTCACCCTTCCAGACCCCATATGTGTCCAGTGACCTTCCCTCCCACTCCTCCTCCGAGATAAACTTTCCCCTGTTGCTAACTAATTTAGTTTGTAGTTCAAGATTTGTTGCAGTGTTGACAAATTGCGCTTCATGTGATGGGATTAGAGGCAGCTGTGATAGGAATTTGGTTTTACCCTTTTTTATAACAATTCTAGGAAAAGCAGTATTAAAAAAGACTACTTTGAAAGAACGTTATTTAGGTGATAAAGTCAAGCAGGAACATTAGGAAATAACAGAATCAGTGTTGCACAGTGTGCTCTTAATTTGGTCCACTGAAATGTGAATGCATGATGGCACAGTCTTCAGTGACATGATTGCATACTAGTCAGACCTTCTTTTCATTCAGTGCAGATAATGGATGGTGCTCAGAGAATGTTTTACAATTTCCTAAATAGTGAGGCTGTTTGTACGGTCCCTGCTATATTTGCTCCAGAAATTGGAAGGCATATGGAGATTTAGTAAGGGAAGAATTAGGGAACTCAGTTCTATAATCACCTCAACGACAGTCTTCTTGCATGATGCTCAGTGAATCATTTAAAGCGAAACTCCTCTGTGTGTAGCTCATTTTCTGGGTGCTCATCTTAAAATCCCATAATTTGAACTAGAGAAGTAAACACTTACAGCTTCAACTGATGCCAATAAGAGCGGTTGATGATCATGTTAAGTGCAATTGCACTGCATTTCCTCCCTCATAATCCAGTAAGCGTTCTCACCTCAGCTTCTGGTACCCCTGCTGTCAGCTGTCTTGAAGGGAGACCCACGTCTCTCTCCCTGCCTATGTCACATTTTCCCAACAAGTCTGATGGCTTAAGCAGGCTTGCTTTGCTATTTCCTCAGAGGCTAGACACAGTATAATTACCCATAAGTACAAGTTACTATACAACTCTTTCTAAGCAACCACATTTATTCTTAAAAGGGAAAGCATAGCACAGAAACATATTAAAACAATAAAAGAAGCTACTTGCACACTAATAAGCTTAACAGAGATCACTTCCTGAACACCACCTCAAGCAAGGGCCCCTGACAGCAGTCAGTCCTTCAAACCCACTAAGGTTTTTTTTCTGGGTTCACAAGTTCACAATGGTCTCAGCTCAGAATAAGAACCCCCATGAATATGTGAGTCACTACTTTATATAGTTTAGGTGTTTGATCTTGGGAACAGGTAAATCAGCAGACAGCCTCTCCTCCGAGGATAATTTAAAAAGGCTGGGTTTTTGCCTAGTTAGAGGCAGGACATGGGGATGGAAATTTACATTCATCTCCTCCTCGATATTTCTTAGGAAATCTCTTTGACACAGAATGTTCCAAAAATTCATTCTGGTCAGCTACAGTGTTCAATGAAGCCTTTTGACCATCCAGCCCCACAATAATAAAGCGATTTAAACTCAATTCAGTAATATTTCCCAAAGATAGTGGAGGAAATTGCCGTATCTGTCACAGCTCAGTACTTCTGGCAATAAGGCAGTATAGTCTGGGGCATAAATACAGAGTCTGGAGTCAGGCAGTCCTTAGTTCAAATGCTGCTTGATTCTGTACGGCCAAAGTCTCTTTGTCTCAGTCTCCTCATCTGTAAAGTGGGGCTAGTGCTCTCATGATACAGCACTCAGCTTTAATGTTTGGAAAGCACTCAGGTTCTGCAATGGTGAGAACCTGAGAAGAGACTACAGGGCAATTATTTTTTTATTCACTTCAGGCTTTGGATAGGGTGCAGTAAATAATGCAAGGAGCACTAATTGGATGATGAAGTAAAAAAATATATCTCATTCCCTGAGCATGGTCTAGCATGCAGGTAGAGACAGGAGTCCTGTAGAAAAATACCATGCGATTGTGTAATCTGCATTACACCACAAAGAGGCACAGGCAACCTAAATTCTGACCTTTCCTTGCTGTAGACTGCTTAATTTTTGCTATCTAAATAGTGCTCTTTTACCACTGTTGCTTGTGAACTATCATTATTATAGAAGCAAATACCTATTCAATTCTATATCCTTTGTGTACTGTATTCTTTTGTTCTGGAAGTTTGACTTCTCTCAAGGCAAATAAATAAGCCCTGTGTCAACAACACTTATTTTAGAACTCAGATTTTCACTTCTACCTTAATCAAGCTGTTTTTGTTAAAAATTATTCTGAAATTAATTCAGAGCTTCATAAATATGGATTTTTAACAAGGCAGGAATTTCCATACAATGCAAATTAAAAATGTGCATAGATCCTCTAATGGCACGTTAGTTGGAATAATATTTGTCTAAGTAGTTTTAGTAACTCGGTTGAAGATCCTAGTGAAGTGGATGTTTGCTAGTGTCATTCTTTGCTATTTGATAATGTCTAGATTGCAGGAGTTTCTCTTGAAATCTATCTACCTTACTTTTTTTTTTAACAATACCTAAAAAGTAACATTAACCATCTGAATTGAACTGACAAAACAAAACAAGGCAGCATGGGATTAAGAGTTTGCCTTGTATTGTTAGCCCATCCTATTTTGACTGTTACAGAAATCTTACTGTGGAGATGAATGAAGTGTGAAGTGTATATCCACGTCAATTTGTAACTTCCATTTTTTTTGTTAAGAGCATCCTTCATTGTTCTTTAATACAGTGTTTTGCATTTAGATCAGACAACCGAACAAAACATTACATAATCAGTTAGCCAGGGAGGTGAGAAAGCTCCCACCCTCTTAAACAGGCCATCACTGAGGCATGATTCCCTACTGGCTCACTTTCTCTCCAAGACCATACAGGCATAATTTTCAATATAATTACATAATTCCTTAAATATTACTCATATATACCTCTCACAATGCTATGAGAGTATTGATAAACTACAAGCTTTCAATACAGATCTCACGTTTTGGATAGTGTGCAGTAAAGAATGCAAGAAGCATTAATTGAATTGGTTCATGAGAGCTGTGAATTAGATTTAGTGAATTTGTCAGGTCTGAGACAGGAGTTGTTTGTGGAGAGCAGTGAACCGTTGGTCAGTTGGCACCAATCTCTGCCAGTTGGCCCATTGTATATAACTGCTTAACGGAGTTATTAAGATATGAAATGCCAGTGAGCTGCAGCTTTTCTTGGCAATGCATAACACCACTAGAGTTAGAAAAATGTAATGAAAAAGTTACTGAACAATATTGTTGGCACTGCCATTTGGAACAAAATTAGAAAAAATGAAGTGAGAAAGACTAGCTCTTTTTACCAAGTACAGAGCACTGTGAGATGGCCCAGGCAAATAAGTCATAATAAAATGAAAATTAAAGCGTTAAGATGTGAAACTTTTGAACGGTGCAATCATAAGAAACTCCAGAGCCCTTGAAATTGGTACTCTCCAGATAATGTTTAAAGCATGGAGGAAGGAAGTTTCCTTGCTCACCATAATCACTCACAGCAGCTAAAGAAAATAGGAGTCTCATCATAAATGTGGCTCAAGTGAAGTACATATCAGGGCCAAATTATGCCTGGCCCTGCATGAGTATATCAGATGGAGAAAGTATGGCGGGATCTTTTTTTCTTTTCTAGTGCACTCAGTCAAAGTTCAGGAATAGAGGGAATCCAGGGAAGGATGTCATCTAGCACAGACAGCCCCAAAGGGATTGAATTTGGGGCTATGGCTCTGACTTCTTTGCTTCAACAGAACAGCCCTGGAAGGAATCTGGCTGCATTATCTCATGAGTGTAACAAGAGTAGATTCCCAAACTTCTGTCTCCAATGATCCTGGACCTTGATCAGGAGCTAGACCATTCTTAGGCATAACAAAGCAAACTATCTGCTAGTGTAAATAGCACAGTTCCATTGCTGTTAATGGAGCTTTATCCATTTATATATAGTTGGCCCAAAGTCCTTAGACACTATTGCTCAGGCAGTGCACCTAATCCTATACTTGGTGCATTAATAACTAGGGTATCGTTTTGTCTATGGAGTGCAGAAATATAATTTTTGGGAAAACAGAGGTGCAGATTGAATCTCTTTGGTCTGGCCCCCTCAGAAACTGACCCGTGCTGAACAAGAGAATTTGCAGAACCATGGTAGATCAATATTGTCTAGCAGCATTACCAACTGCTTACTGGGCTCTTAGAAAACATTTAGGGGTAAATGAGAGCTAAATAACAGAATAAGACACTGAAAGCTAGGACTGGTGGCTATAAACAAACTTTCTGACCCTGCAGGAAACTTGACCACACCCATAATAAATGGACATCTGGCTAACTAAAATCATTCCAGACCATGAATAGTGCCAGACTAGAGAGGTTCAACATGTATATCCTCTCTCTGACAAAGAAACAGCTAACTTAACTACAAGGGTGTCTCCAAATCTTTTGTTCAACAGAATGTGGAGCCTTTTAAATCCATTACTCAGAAGTGAATCTTTAATTTTGGCCAAAATGTATTTGTTTGTATTGTGGTAGTGACTGAAAACCCCAAACAGAATTGTGCACAGCTTTGTACCTATACAAAGGAAGATAACATCACTGTCCCAAAAAGTTGCATAGTCTATGGAAAAAGAAGCTTATGGTGGGAGGAGATATAAACTAAAAGCAAATTGTTGCAATAATAATAAGCTCATAATTTTGAAATTGCAATGCAACACAAAGTTCATGTCCCTAGACCTGATATTTCCTAAAATTTGGGGCTATTTTGCAGCTGTGGTTTTGGTTCAGGGTCACTTCAAATTGAGAAATTAATTTCCTTTTACT
This sequence comes from Pelodiscus sinensis, assembly GCF_052426305.1. Taxonomy (NCBI): domain Eukaryota; kingdom Metazoa; phylum Chordata; order Testudines; family Trionychidae; genus Pelodiscus; species Pelodiscus sinensis. Next base: position 94,482,395 of record NC_143055.1, read on the forward strand.
TCAATTTATTCTCAAGAATCTTACTTTAATAGACAAAAATGAAGCTCTCTAGCTCTCCCAAACTCTATCACCACTGATATTTCCGTGAACAATTTCTAACCTAAATAAAGTAAAATATAATAAATTCACTCTTTCTTCTTTCTTCCATTGTGTAGTCCACTCCTGTACACAGAGTTCAGCTTTCAGCTTTCCCACAGAGCAACCCAGACCACCCACATTAGTGAATACTCTGATCTTGAACTCCATCCACCAGGGAATTGGATAATTGCCTTTTAAAAGAGAGTACTCCTCCTATTATTTGCCCTCTGCGCTCCATGTATCAGATATAGTCTGCAGCACTCAAGGAGTTTACAGATAGGAATAAGAGCAGGTCTGCTGCTGCCATTATAGCTAAAAAAAAAATCTGACAGTAGCAAAAACAATATCTATAATCTATTGTGTAGGGCTGTGTTTTGTATCTAAGTCTAAATGGGAATAGATCTAAAATGTTGATGCTACCACGTGACAAATATCAGATCTGTTTTCCAATTTGAATCCAATTAGAAATTAAATATGAATATGGAAACTAGAAAACCCATGGGAGAGCCAGAGTCTCTTGGGCTCTCAAGACTTCACAAAGTCTGAACAAAGTCTGTACCTGGGGCTCACCTTCTTAATGCATCATAGCAAGCAGGAGCTCACTAGAATGAATTCATACAGTTCCCTAGTGATTTGGAACTCCCCAACATAGCCCCAATTTTAAACAGAAATATTCTGGGGAACCTGCATTTTTTTGTCAAGGAATGAGTCTGTGTGATGTTTTAGATGCTGCTTGTAATGATTAGAACTGGGAGCACTGGTTGTTGGGAGTCTGGAAGTACAGGCAGTCCCCGGGTTACATGGATCCGACTTACATCGGATCCCTACTTACAAATGGGGTGAAGCAACCCCGCACTAGCTGCTTCCCCCCAGCAGACCAGGGAGACACGAAGCTAGCGCCCCCCTCCCCCAGCAGACCAGGGAGACGCGGAGCGGCTTTTCTCAGCAGACACCTCAGCTTGAGAATAAAGGACTGAGGGAAGTGAGGTGTGGGAGAATAAAACTGAGCTCTGGAGAAATGTTTGGCTAGAGTTTCCCCTACAATATGTACCAGTTCCGACTTGCATACAAATTCAACTTAAGAACAAACCTACAGTCCCTATCTTGTATGTAACCCGGGGACTGCCTGTACAGGAAACAGGAAGGAGGGGGGAGGAGAGGAGCTAAGGCTAAGTGAGAGCTACAGAGGGGGAAGCAGCAGCTTTGCAAAGAGGTTTCACCTTTGGTAAATAAAGGCCTGTTGAAGTTTGTTAGTACCTTGCTTGCATGATACAACAGTCTGCCAATTAATAATGTGTAGGAGAGCCTGGACTATTCTGCCTTGGCAATAAATGCCTTGTCCAAAGTGCAGATTTCTGGCCTGTCTCAAGTCTGGTGCCAAAGCCCGAGAGTCATAAATTGTTTTGAACAACAATGCAGATTAAGCATGGTACGTGAGACCACTTCAAAAACTCAGGACAAGCAACCTTGTACTGATATTTCTGTTTCTGATCAGCAAAAATTACAGATGAAGCCATGAAACTGTCAACTATGCACATAGTTTTAGGTACATCATGGGTATTGGGTATTTTACAATAGGAGCATTGGGTATTTTACAATACATAATCAATTGGTAAATATTAGAATGACCAAATCTCACTTTGCTATAAAATGGGTTTAGTAACTAGGGTTGCCAGATGGTTTCAACAAAAATACCAGACACACTTGACATTACATTACAATCTACATTACATCTTATATAGAAAATACCGGACATTTATATTTTCTCAATTTGTTTCCTGAACAGAAAGCTCAAATACTGGAGTGTCTGGTTCAAAACTGGACACCTGGCAACCCTATTAGTAAGAACAACTGATGGGAAAGAATGGGCAGGATTAACCCACATGTCCTGCTCAATGTAACTATAAATAAATAGGCCCTTCACACTGACAACCCAGTGCATGGCGTTCTATTGTGTGGGAAGAAACAGAACCACAATCTCCTGCCTAGTACTGTAGGTAGCATACAGGTGAACTGTAAGTGAATTAGGCTTTATTATTGTATATAGTAGATTTTTTATTAATTGCTTTTGTATTGCATTGTGCTCTATTAATTGCTTTAGAATTTATAGTATTTAATTTTTAAATTGTATAGTAACTGTTTTTAAGGCTTGTAAAACTTAAACAACTGTATTAACTGCTTAAAGCTTGCAATAAATAAGAAAGGGTATGTCTACACTACCACCCTAGTTCGAACTAGGGTGGTAATGTAGGCAACTGGAGTTTCAAATGAGGCCCGGGATTTGAATTTCCCGGGCTTCATTTGCATAAAGCCGGGTGCCGCCATTTTTAAATGTCCGCTACTGTGGACTCTGTGCTGTGCGGCTACACGCAGCACGGACTAGGTAGTTTGGACTAGGCTTCCTAGTCCAAACTACCATTACTCCTCATGAAACGGTAGTCCGAACTACCTAGTCCGTGCCGCGTGTAGCCACGCGGCACAGAGTCCGCAATAGCGGACATTTAAAAATGGCAGCGCCTGGCTTTATGCAAATGAAGCCTGGGAAATTCAAATCCCGGGCTTCATTTGCAACTCCAGTTGCCTACATTACCACCCTAGTTCGAACTAGGGTGGTAGTATAGACATACCCAAAGTGGTTAAGTAGCCCTGGAGTGTCCTAGTTTCCCTTGAATCTAAAATAAATTGAACCACATGACATAACGACACACAATTTTATGTTCTAATGACTGGGAATTGATTAACTATGCCAGCTGCTCATATCCATCTCTGGATATGCTATTTTTAAATTGGTTGTTATTGTTTCAAACTCAAACCATCTTTAAATATCTTTGTGTCCTTGTTCAATATCACATTACAGGTGTGCATTGCACATACAAAAAAGTTGAATTATGTTCTCATTTTTGTTATTCCCAAGCACAGATTAACACAATTATAAGTTTGCAGGTTATCATGGAAAGCGGGACAGTGAAAATACTGGGCTCTGTAACCCAAAGGATTGACAAGCTGAACTCTGTTTCCATGCTGCACTAAAGCAAAATTTAGAAATGCTTTAGGAAAAAAAAAAGAGGAAATGTGAAATCAAATGCAGTCTCAATTGTCTGTGAAAATCATAAAAAATGTCAATGAGCAGAGCAAGGAAAGTGACATTTTTTCTCCACGGGAACTGGGATTCTCTAATATAGAATAAGCTATACAAACACATGGCTTTTCCCATCCTTGGGAGTATTTGGATTGATCAAAATGTAGGAAATTTCTTGCCTTTGGAAGCAGCATTCTTGGCACCAGTCTGCTTATGTAAGTAGCATGCAGAGAGTATTTTCAACTCTGCTTTCAGGCCTATAATGTGACCAGATGCCTGAAATTTAGGAGCATGAAGATAACTAGGAGGAAAAAAAATCCATTCACATGCACATTCCATAAGAGAACCTGTCAGCAGGCCTGTGAACCCTAGAACCGCGGAACAAGAAAGCTGGCATCAAGGTCAAGATGAACTGGGTGAATGAACAGTATTAAGAGCCAATCATATTTTTGCCAAGGAGATGTTCCTAGGCTCATGTTTGTTTTGTACTTCCCAAGTTATAATTCCGGGGAAAGGAGACTATATGCAGTATTTGAGAATCTTTTTCTTAAACTTGTTAGATTTTTCTGATATCATGATTGTACTTTTTGACAACCACATGTAGGGACTGACTCCCACTTGATATGAGTTCTGAAAAAAGAGCAATGCTTTCTACTTATGAAAAGTCATATAGATTCCTATAAAACCCAACCTCTCCTGTAAGAAATAATTTATTATATAAAATTCTATTAAATTCCATAGGTTTATAGAGTAATTTCTATAGAACACTATTGACTTAATTCCTATTCAACTATGTAACTTTCCACAGAAGATAACAAATCTGATTTTCAATGTTATACTCAAGTTTTTGTGACCTTTACATGGTTTTCAGTTAATCACTATTGTTTTAAAATCTGATAGAGCTAATCTATTTGTGACAGTACAAGCTTGAATCAAATTGGATAATTGAGCCTTAGAAGAGAGAGACTAATTGAGGTGGAAATTTTAATATTATTAGGACCCAATCTGCATCGTCTAGTGATTAGTCCAATCTGTGAAAGGACATGCATGACCATTAGCAAGGAGAACTTGCAGAGATGAGGCCTGATTGCTAACCATTAATGCTGATCCTGCGCCATTAATAGGTAGAGGAAGATATCTTTGAAGCCTAGATGAAGCTTTGAAGCACAACATAATTAACCATAACGAGTAATGAAACCAATTGAGCATGGGATTCTCTAATAGTCCAGTGCTTGTAACTAAACTGTGTATGTTGGTTATCCTTTTTTAGGCTGAAACCACAATTCTTGAAGATATATATATATATACACACACACACACAGTGAGAAATATGAAGACATCTTCTTCTTTTTTCAGATTATCAATCCTAAATGGGGGAGAATAAAGAATAATTCCTGTACAGGTTATATCTCCCTGATCCAGCACCATTGGGACCTAACTGCTCCCAACGTATGGAATTTGCTGGACCAAGGGAGGTCCCCCGCTGCCAACTCCACTTTTGGCCATGGCTGGTCATCGGCTGCTGTCGGCCTCAGCTGGGCTGCCCGTCAATGGTCCCAGCTCAGTGAGCTCTGTACAGCCCCGACCCAGCTGCTCTAGGGGTTGCTCTTCCCCCCCCCCCCATTCCCTTCCCCAGATTGCTGCTCAGTCCCTTTGCCACACTGTCATGGCCCTGAATCTGGCTCCCCAGCTTCAGCTCTCCGGCTCGTGCAGCTCTGGGCCTCGGCCAGGCTGCCGCGTTGGTCTGGCTTCCCAGTTTGCGTGGTCCCCCAGCTGGGCTGCTGCGCAGCTTCAGCCCTGGCTCCCCTGCTCGCCCTCCTGCTCATGCAGCCTCACCTCCCCTGTTGGGCTGCTGCTAGCCCCACCAGCCTCCCAGGAGCTCCCAGCTGCCACCGCTCTTGTTGCCTGATTCTCAGCCACGGGGGCTCTTTGGCCCAGGAACATCCGTGATCCTATTGGACCACAAATGTTGTTGGACTGGAGAGTCCCGGTTTAGGGAGCTGCAACCTGTATCACTGAAAGAGTCTGTGGGGGACAGATTTAACTTTCACTAGCCAGTCATCCAAGCAGGAAACTACCTAGATCTTGTCTTAGCTTAGGGCTTCTCTGATGTATTGGTACTTCTGAGCAAAGCTACTGTGAATGGGGAATAAGACAGAGCCAAGGGGCTTTAGAATCCACACCAAGAAAGGGGGCCTCCCAGCTTGAAACAGGATGATCTCCCCAGCTGCTGCACTACTGTGAGCACTTGTGAAATATTTGTTCCAATCAGTATCTAGGCAGAGGAGGGATCAGAGCACTGATTAGAACAAGGCCATTAATTCTGCTCCCAATATTACAAGTGGAAGAATTCCCATAATCTGGGTTCCTTGTCAGTGGCCTGAGGTGCCCATTCAATGTTCTTAGTTGTGATGAAAGGACAAAGGTCAGGAATTTCAGAATGAGGAAATACACAGGGGCAGAATGTGAGGCACACAGAATGTGAAGAGAATAATGTGAGGAGATACAGAAGAGGGTGAGATACAAAGAGCATTAGAGAAAGCGAATGAGGAATAGAATGGAGGGAGGAATACTGTGTGGAACACAGAGGATAGGAAAAATAGAGAAAGGGCTAAGAAAGATTTCACTGAGGGAAAAGTAGTACACAGAATAAAGGAGAGGTGAATCTCTTGGGCGCAGAAATCTCTTCATACCTCTGCCTAAAGAAAGCTAGAGGAAACACTGTAAATGTGAGAGCTGTGCGCTGAAACTAACTCACAGATAAATATAATGATTTTCAGGTAGTTGAGAGTACATTTTATACTTGAATAGATTTGAAATGTCTTGGGTGCATGCTGATAATACTATGATGACAAGGGGCACTTTAAATGAGAGCCACTCTGAGCACATGGGCAGAAATTCCATTTCCATGCCCCCCCTCCCTGGAACTGCTGTGTTGTGGGAAATAAGCCCCCAAATGGCTGCTTATCCTTTGAAGGATGTGTGTGATTTATTATGGTAGGAAGATTTTACTGTCAACATGGTCTCATATTGCAGAGACACTTTCTGAATTAAGGAGAACTTCATGTTTTGTAGAAAGACAAATCTTAATTTTAAATTCAGGTGTACAGGCAGTCCCCGGGTTACGTACAAGATAGGGACTGTAGGTTTGTTCTTAAGTTGAATTTGTATGTAAGTCGGAACTGGTACATATTGTAGGGGAAACTCTAGCCAAACATTTCTCCAGAGCTCAGTTTTATTCTCCCACACCTCACTTCCCTCAGTCCTTTATTCTCAAGCTGAGGTGTCTGCTAAGAAAAGCCGCTCCGCGTCTCCCTGGTCTGCTGGGGGCGGGGAGGGGGGCTCTAGCTTCGCGTCTCCCTGGTCTGCCTGGGGGGAAGCAGCTAGTGCGGGGTTGCCTCACCCCGTTTGTAAGTAGGGATCCGATGTAAGTCGGATCCATGTAACCCGGGGACTGCCTGTATTTGGAAGAATCTGATTCTCATGAGACGAGCTGAAAGAAGAAATGTAATCAGAGTTGAAGCTCTGAAAAGGAATCACACACTCTGTCTTCAGACACAGATTGAAAAAAAGGAAGGAGAAATATGTTGACTCCTTTTTGGTTTTGTTGCCTTTCCTGTGAGTGGGACAGAGAAAATGGGAACTCTCTGCAACTTCCCTGATACAGTGCTGACTCTGTAACTTTACGGAGTGATCACAATGCTGACCTTTTTCCTCCAAGGAAAGAGTTTGTATTAAGGCTGAGGGAGACAGCCACTGAAAAAAATCTTATGTAATAAAGAAATAAGCAGTTGGTTTGGCACGACAGACCAGAAAAGGGCTGACACAGGAGCAGTAATAGTGTTAACCTCAAGCTCCGTGTGTGGTCCACAGCAGTGGTGTTTTGAAAAGCATGGTTTGCCTGCTCTGTTTGACTGAGGAGGGAAGAGAGAAAGAAAACTGATGTCACTGCTGACTAAAAAACAGCAATTAGTCCTGGAGACGCCTTAGATACAAAGAGGTATAGGACCATCAGCTTTTTTGTTAGCCTCTGAGGGTACATCTACACTTTCTCCCTAATTCGAGCTAGGGATGCAAATATAGCCGACTGAAATTGCTAATGAAGCGGGTATTTAAATATCCCGCGCTTCATTAGCATAATCTTGCCCGCACATTATTCCATTCAACGGCTGATTTGAACCAGGAAGTGCGCTCCGGGATGCATTAGTTTGAATCAAACCCCTTGGTTTGAACTAATGTTACTCATTTTTTGAATAACGTGCGGGCGAGATTATGCTTATGAAGCGTGGGATATTTAAATCCCTGCTTCATTAGCAATTTCCATCGGCTACATTTGCATCCCTAGCTCGAATTAGGGAGCAAGTGTAGACATACCCTAAGGTGCCGCAGGACTACTTGTTGTTTTTAAAGTTACAGACTAACATGGCTACCCCTCTGAGACTTCCTATAAACAGCAGTGTGTATTTCATTGTTACAGGATGAGCAGAGGAGACCAGAACAACAACTGTTTGTGACAGAATAAACTTAGAAAACAATAAAATAGTCTTGCAATGCTTTAGAGACTAACAAAAATTGTAGATGGTATGATGAGCTTTTGTGGGCACAACCTACTTCTTCAGATGAATGAAGTTAAGGTGATCAGGGGACACATAAATAGCAAAGAAAGAGAGGGGATGGGGAAGGAAAAAGAAGGGGTAAAAAGATTCATCTATTCTTGTAGGCATGGCAGAATTTAGTGTTGGTTTGGGTTTTAGAATACCCCTCTATCAAGAAATTTTAGGTTTCATAAAACCTCTTCAAATTCAGCAAACTCCTTTGTGACTTTAAACATTTCTTTTTTAAAAAGGGAAATTGAATTTAAAAGATGTATGTATAACTAAGTGGAAGACTGTGCTGTGCAAACAAAAGAGAGTATTGTTTGAAAATAATTCTTGTTTGGTTGGGACCATACCCAGAACTCATATTTTGCCAGACCCAAATGGAAATTGAATCTCAGAGGTTGCAATTTTGTTCCAAATCTACAATCCATATCTGTAATAGAAGACTTTTACAGGCCAAATCTTACTGTCAGCTCTGCCAGTATAAACCAAAAGATACTTCTCTGACTACACACCTGGGCCTACATTTGGAAAACAGAATTTCGTATCTCTCTTTTTTTCTCAGATTCTATTTGGGTTTTGGGGTATTTCTCTGTTCTGTTTTTTTAAAATTCCAACTGAACAGTTAAATTTAGTAGTACACTGAGAAAGGAAACCCCATGAGTTCATATTGCTGGAGCTGCCTGTGTTTAAAATATTGTGATGAGTAGAGCTCTGCCAAACTCACAACCATGAAATATATGTCACAGACTATGAAATCTGATCTCTTCCGTGAAATCTAGTGTCACCCATGAAATCTGGCTAGTGTAGGAGAGGGGCAGGCTGGGGGCTCTTACCATACATTGGTCTCCAGATCCTAGTTCAGAAAAGGCTGGGGAGGGAGCGTACTTCCTCTTCTCTTGCAGGGCCCACTTTCTGTGGCCAAGTCAAACCCATTTCCAGGAAGCTCCCCCAGCTGCAGGTAGCTCCATGGCTGCCATCTGAGACCCTAGCTCTGAAGGCAGCACTACCAGCAGCAGCATAAACATGAGGATGGCGATACAATGATCCCATACAATAGCCTTGCAACCCCTCCCCCAACTGACTCCTGTTGGGTTGGGACCCCCACAGTTACCACATAGTGACATTGCAGATGTACATGTCTGAAACCATGACACGTATTATTTTTAAAATGCTATGTTCATGAAATCAACCAGAATGGATCATGAATTTGGTAGGACCCTAGTGATAAGTTCTGGGATTCAGCAGGCTGTCCACTATAAAGATTTTACTTCAGAACCTCTCTTAATTTAGAAATAAATGCTGTTGTGATTGGTTCCTCTTTATAGATCAGATTATAATTGACCCCTATGCCTGTGAGTGCAGGAAGGAAAGAGGAGGCATAAGCAACAAACCCTATCCTTTGCACAGTGTATATAAAGGTTAGATAAAGCTGCAGCCTGTCATAGATTTAGCTCGAGGGCACCCTGCTGGGGTAACGGTGGACACCTCTTATCACAAGTGCTGTAGTCTCATGTAAAACCAGTTCAGAGTGTAGTTCTACATCTGTTAGTCTTGGGGAAGTGGCAACACCCTTTCTAGATGTAAAGCAGTAACAAAAATGGTAAAGGCAAACCAAATAACACTGCAGCCCACAAAATGGTCCTGATTCACCCAGCAATCCCCGGCAAGATCAGAAGTTAATATCCACTGCAAAGGGAATTTGAGCCTCTGACACCCTTGTGTCCAAGCCAGTTTCTTTCTTAAAACAAAGGGAAAACAAAGTTCCCCCTACTTCTTCACAGGGTCCAGGCCGTAGGCTGTTCAGCCATTCCTCTGGTATACAGCTGCTCTATGGAGATTAAAAAAATCCATTACGTTATCACTTCAAGCTTTTGCAGAAAACAAGAAGTATGGAATTGTGAAGAATGTGCACCAGTCACTGTATTTGGCATTTGAGACAAAGCAAAATATATTTTGGTATAAAAGTGTTGCCTTGGGGCTGGAACTGTGACTTTGAGTTTTGCATGAAAATAATTTTAATGTCAGAAATAAAGATATATTCAAGATAGATTTTTATCAAGGCTGCCATCCCAGCCCCCTTGATTTTAGTCCATGACATAGCTTTCCCTTTGAATTTTATTACTTGCTGCATTTTGCTCCTCTAATTCTACCTAGGAGAGAGAGAGAGAGCGCGTTTGTTTTAAAAAGATTTGGCTATATTGTGCCACTTATGAGGAAGATACTAAAACTATTTGGGTATCTGATTTTTTTTTTAAATCTGTAATTCATCCAGGAATTTAACTAGAAAAATGCCTAAATTTTCTTCAGTTCAACACACTTCCATTCCTATTCTCTTATAACCCATCTCTAATTCTTCTCACAGGAAGCCTAACCAGTGAAAGAGGGGAAGCACATGACAATATATTTTGGGGTTATTGCAACTATTTCTAGAGCAGAATCTGTTCTATCTCTTTCCAACACTTGTCAAGAAGTATATGATTTAGAAAGATTATGATACCCTGAGGAGTTGTCACATGTGACACACTGAAGCAAACTACTTATCTAGATTTTGTCTTCCACATAATTAACTCTATAGTTTTATTTTCCCTTTGTGACTTCCTATGCAAAGCATGATTTCTATAAATTGCTTACAACCAATGGGAAAACTTGGGGGGAGCAAGAAAATTGCAGAGGACACAGTTGTACGATCTTTCAACAGTGTCTCAGACTTCTATCTGTAAAACACTTTTTTAAGCATTTCCACAGAGGAGATTTTCTTTGCAGTGAAAGTGATTGCATCTGTCAACCCAAGCTCTGGCACACAAAGGAACCTGGGTGCAACAAATTCTATTCTTGCGTGATTTCCCTAAGAATCTGTTGTCCAGTAGAACATGCAAAAATCCAGGGGTGAGGGAGGACATTCACACCTGGCACAAATGCAGGTTGGCATGTCAGACTTTTCATTGGGGGTGGGGGGAAGGAATACAGACATCTAAATACTACATTGATGGTGCCTTATCATTTGTCCCTCATTTCAGCTGCAAAGCCCACAAACAAACTTTATCTCTGTCCATCAGTTTCCTCACTTGTAAAAGGAGAGTAATAGTATTTACCCACTCTTGTCAAGTGTTTTCAGTCGATGAATGAAAAGTGTCTTATAGGAGTTATGTATTGACTGTAGCCCAGCTGGTGAGGGCAGCATTCATGGTAGAGGAATCAGCAGTACCACTGTAGCTTAGTATTTTGCACTCTTAGGAATGGGCTGGAGAGCAAAGGAAGATGTAATCAGAGAGCATGGGTTAGATCCATAAAAGGACTTGGGCACCTAACTTCTGTGTCATTTGCTTAAGTCCACCATTCAGGTACCAGTGAGAGCCTCAAACCTCCAGCCCAGCTACTGTCTCACCTTGGCCTAGAGAGGCTTTAGTTTCTCCCACTGTGCATGCACATAGTTGCCTTAGTCTAGGTGCCTGGTCACATGTCTCATGCCTAATCCCCAGTGGGCTCCTCATACTAGGTGTTCCCATGACTGTGGTACCCAATCCAATAGCTGTGCTGGGAGTCCACCTAACTTGGCACAGAACAACTGTGAGAGGGAAGGGGGAAGAAAGGCAATGGAAGTTGGGACCCCCATTATGATCTTGAGCCCAGTGTTCAGGGCACTTGGTTGGTTATTCAAGACATGGAACATGGGGGTTCAGTTTCTGCTCTTTGTCTGATGTGAAGAGGTGATTTGAACTTGGGTTTCCCATCTCTCAGGTGAGAGCCCTAACTACTGGTTTGGTTTTCAGAAGCATTTTGGAGTGGTCTCTCACAATCTCTCCTGCTGACGACATTCTACTGTGTATACATAATTACCTGTATTTTGGCCACAGAGAGACTTTTTAAAAACACTTTAAATAAAATCAGTACCAAAACACAGTGAAAACAAGAAAAAGAATTACAAATTCATAAATAATTGCCCATCCCAAACAGTACAAAGTGCATTTCCAATAGCCTGCTGCTGAATACGTTTATCTAAATTGCTTATGAGCATAATATCTACACAAATGAAGGTGCAAAATCACAAAAAAAATCTAAAAAAAAACCCAAGAACTTTGGCAACCCTAGAATAAACATTTTACATCATCTACTTTTTAAAATAGCCTTCTTTGCTTGACCCAAAAAAAGTTTGCACGACATACTACAGGTCTATTTGTGAACCTATACTTAACAGTAAAAATAAATACAGCAGGAGAAAAAAATCAAGGGGTAGTAACTAAAAACTATCCTGAAGTAAAACAAATAATGGTTTTAACCTGGAACAAGTAAGAAATGTATAAAACAGTCTACACTGTGTCACAAAAAGGACACGGCACAGACTCCTTTGGAATCAAATGATGCACGAACAACTTCATGGCAATAACTCCGTGAAGAATTCTCTATTGGAAATCACTCACCTTCTTTACAATTAGGCTGTGTCCAGACTTAGGGGTTTTTTCGGGAAAAATAGCCTTTTTCCGAAAAAACTTCACCTGCGTCTAGACTGCAGCCGCGTTCTTTCGAAATTAAATCGAAAGAACGCGGCTTTTCTTTCGACGGCGGTAAACCTCATTTCACGAGGAAGAACGCCTTCTTTCGAAAGTGCTTCTTTCGAAAGAAGGAGTTCTTGAATGTAAATAGGGCTTCTTCGAAAGAGAGCATCCAGACTCACTGGGTGCTTTCTTTCGAAAAAGCGGCTTGCTCTTTCGAAAGTTCCACGTGCAGTCTAGACGCTCTCTTTCGAAAGAGGCTTGCAGTCTAGACATAGCCTTAGAGACTTATATACAGTTCATGAGACTGGCTGTCTGGCGTTTGTCACCAGGAGATGTTGTCTTTATGTCGTATTGAGATAATCACAAAGTGTTTGAAAAATGACATATCTTTACCACAAGTATATACACTCATTTATGGCCTAAAAGTAAATTCAAGAAGGCTCAGTGAAGGCAAGCCAGCTGCCCAGCATGCCAACATCCCAACCAATGGCAGGTACAACAGGCTAGAAAATAGGAACATGGGCATCATCAGGAATGGCTCACTCCAAGAGGCAACTATCTATCCTGGTAATACTGCCTCTGTGAAGGGCTGATTCCAATCTTTGATAAAAACTGAGAAACTCAATGAATAGCATGAAAACTGAGCTTGACAGCCAAGATACCCAATGAAAATTAGTGAAATAAATGAACCAGTGGTGTTATACCTGCTGTGATAAGGGAAGAGAGAAGACACCTACAGGTTGAACCTCTCTGGTAGAGAACCCTCGGGAAGCTGACTGGTGCCAAACTAGATAATTTGTTGCACCACAGGTCAATATTGTCTCGCAGCATTACCCACATTTCCACTGCTTTCTGGGATGTTAGAAGACATTTAGGGGTAAATTAGAGCTGAATAATAGCACAGAACACTGAGAGCCAGGACTGGTGGTTTAAGCAAACTTTATGGGATCATGGGAAACTTGGCCACGCCCATAAGGGGATATCTGGATAACTAAAATCATGCTGGACCACGGATATTGCTGGACCAGAGAGTGCTAGACAGTTTAACCTATAGAAACAAGATTGAGAATCCTCCTGGCAGGGTTGTACACAAGGAGTTCATCGAGCAGCCTGGGAACACCCCTCCTATTAACTCATGTTAAAAAAAATCTTCAGGAAGTAAGAGAACTTGATAAAAACAGGGTAAAACCCTGCGGTCTAACAACAAAAGGTTCCCAATCAAAACCCATCCCCCCTGCTGCAACAATTTGATGGGGGGGAGTGGGGTTGGTGCTGATAGCCACTGAACCAAACTGTAATGGAAACCCTTTCAGGGACCAGCAGCCTTAGTTCCAGCACCTATGTTTCCAAGGAAGCTGCCTGCAGACTGTAACAGAAAAGTAGTTACTCTGCTCCAAAAGCCAATGAAACATTGACCCCCTTCCACAATGAGCAAATACAAAATGCCAATGGCCAGCCCAGAAAAAATCCAAAAGAAACATCTAACCCTTTTCTAAAAAGGAATGGAGTGGAATCCAAAACAATTCGCTTTTGTGCCACAACATAGAGGCTATTAAATCATTAATGACTAGCACCCAGACTTGGAAGAGGAGCTGAGACAAACACCACTGTCATTCATGTTTAAATTCGACACTTTACACCTAAGTTTAAACAAAGACATGAATTATCTTACCCATTACAAAGATAGCTTCCCCAATTATCACCTCTAATATCATTAGCTCACAGACATTTACCTTCCTCCCCACCTCCCTTCTGTTCTGAAATTTGATTTGTCCTTTTCATATGTGTTCATTTTTTTTAATTGTATCCTTTGGTATATATGGTTGTGACAATTTTCTTCCACTATTTGATCTGAGGAAGTGGGTCTGGCCCACGAAAGCTCATCATCTAATAAACCATCTTGTTAGTCCTTAAAGTGCTACATAGTCCTGTTTTATGTTTCAACCACTTCCACCTGTGCAATATTCCCTGCATGTGTCCCTCCCGGTTCTATCCCAAAATATCATGCAGTCCAGATCCTTAGAGCGAGTCTGGCTGCACAATAGCCCCACCACTCTCAGCAAAATCTGAGATAGGAGATCATTCAAGCCCCCAGCAGGACTGTCACACTTTGCACAATTTATGTGAGCTGAGGAAATCTGCTCAAGAGTGCTGACATTCAGTCAAAACTGGGACATCACAGTCATGAGTGATAAGCACAGTTATATAGTCAGCATATGCAGAGACTTTTTTTAAATACAAGCTGGAACACGAAAAGAAAGGTCAGAAAGGCTCTTTTGCAACATGCGTAATAGCTTGATAGAAAAAGCATCAATAACCCAGACATGGAACTACCCTGTTCTCTGAAAACCAGAAAGCAGGAGCAGAAAATATTGACATTATTCTGTCTGTCTGTCTGTCTAGCCATACAGTAACTTAATTTAGGAGATAAATCTGGGTGCAAAATCAAAATGGATGCAAAATAAATATCCAAGGGTATGTCTACACTACCCCGCTAGTTCGAACTAGCGGGGTAATGTATGCATACCGCACTTGCTAATGAAGCCCGGGATTTGAATTTCCCGGGCTTCATTAGCATAAGCGGGGAGCCGCCATTTTTAAATCCCCGCTGCTTCGAACCCCGTGCAGCGCGGCTACACGGGGCTCAAACTAGGTAGTTCGGACTAGGGTGCCTATTCCGAACTACCGGTACACCTCGTTTCACAAGGAGTAACGGTAGTTCGGAATAGGAACCTAGTCCGAACTACCTAGTTCGAGCCCCGTGTAGCTGCGCTGCACGGGGTTCGAAGCAGCGGGGATTTAAAAATGGCGGCTCCCCGCTTATGCTAATGAAGCCAGGGAAATTCAAATCCCGGGCTTCATTAGCAAGTGTGGTATGCCTACATTACCCCGCTAGTTCGAACTAGGAGGGTAGTGTAGACATACCCTATGATTTCTTGACCCAGGGAAATCAACCAACATGCAAATCAAACATTTTCAAGGCTGAAATTACATCCCACATTAGGAAAAGGTTATAAAAAACTAATCTTCTGGGGACACAGTAGGTCTGGTCAGGTGCAGGACCGACCCAATCAGTTTTCAGTCTATTTGCAAAGCCTTTGAAAAAAGTTTATAACAGAACAAAGCAGAGATACAGGTTTCCAATCCATCAACGCTCCAAAGTCCCCCCTCTTAGGCAACAGATAAGAACCACTCAAGGAGAACTAAGTGTAAATATCACCTTGCTGATGCTCTCCTGAGAAACCTGGAACAAGTTAGTCCAAAGAATGGTACAAAAATCCTCATAAAACTCAATAGGCAAACCATCATTACCGGGCATGGGCGGTGAATATTACAGGTAGGGGAAGGATGTGCGTTCCCAAACAGCCAGGTGCAGCCCCACCCATGCTCCAGCTATAGGCTCCCTCCAGCTTCCTGCTCTGGCCCATTCTACCCAGGTCCCCCATGCAGTGGCTCCAGCTTTGGTTTGGGCTGGTGCTGGAGCAAGGAGCACCACTCGCCCTCCTGGCATTCCAGGGCTGGGGTTGTGCTGCCTGTCCTCCCAGCACTCTGGGACTAGGGAGAGCAGGGACTAGGCGCAATAGCCTGGAGTGTGGGCTAGCAGCTGCAGTTGAGGGGATTCTGGGCTGCAGTGCAGGGCAGGCAGAAGGAATGCAACCTCAGCCGGAAAGGGCAGGGCCGGGGGCTACATGCTGCCCATGATACCAGGTGTCCATTTAGGACAGTACTGTAGTTAGCTCTGAGTGCCAGATACTGTTCAGCTCTGTCCTCATTCAATGCTGTGTATACCTTGAAACATCCTCCAGAAGCCACCAAGTCCCAGATGGACACACATACTCTGTGGTATCCAGGACTGAGAAAAAATTCACAGAAAAGTCTTAATCCCCATAGGATGTGAAAGTACTTGACCCCACAATGTCTGGACATGCCTAATCATCTTCTGCTCTGCATGTTTCTTTTCCTGTCTGAAGAAAACTGAGTAGGCACATGGCCACAGGTTAAATCCAAACCAAAGAAATCCTGAAATGAAACCTACAGCACACACAACCCCTTGTTTCCCCAAGAGAACGAAGCAACAAGGGGGGGGGGGAGGAGGGAGCAAGAAGTCCAGTAGTTCTTAAAGAGGGGAGACCCACGTTCAAATCCTTTTTCTAGAAGGGGGGAAAATTAAACTTGGGTCTCTTATATTCTACATTAATGCCCTACCCTTTAGGTCAAAGGTGGGCAATAATTTTTGGTGGGGAAGCACTCCAAGATTTTGGAAAGTGGTCAAGGGCCGCACTTTTCAGTGGAGGAGTTGCAGGGTCTAGGATGGAGGCTGGGTGCAGAAGGGCATATGGGGTAAGGGACTGGGGTACAGATGTGTGAGGTCTGAGAGGAAATTTGGGTGAAGGAGGGGGTTGTGACCTGGGGCAGAGAATTGGGGTGTAGGATCAGGGATGGGGTCTGGGTTCAAGAGAGAATTCTGGCCTGAGGGAGGAGTATCGGAGGGCGTACAAGGTCTGGGAGGGAGTTGCGACCTGAAGCAGGGGATGCAGAGGGTTTGGAAGGTGACCTGGGGTGGGGGGAGTCAGGGAGCAGAAGGGGCAGGGGTGCCAGAGGCAGGCTCTGACGGGGAGGCACTTACCTAAGCATCTCACGGCCAACAGCCCTACAGCACCCACAAGGCAGACTGTGCTCCCTGCCTGCTGCAGCACCGATCACTTAAAACTGTAACCTGCTCCCTCCATGTGACTCTCAGCTCCAGGAGTAGGGAGCGGCTTGCTCTGCCCCCATCCCGCAGGCCAATCTATCACCTCCTATTGGCTGGTTGTTTCTGGCCAATAAGACCTGACAGATTGGGCTGAGGGCAGGAGATCACATAAAGCTTCCCCCTCTCTCCAGAGCAGAGAGGCAGATAGAGCAGCCCTGCATTTAAAACAGTGGCAGTTGTGCAACTGAGGGTCCCAGCAGTGTGTCTGTAGGCCAGATCCAGTGGCTTGGTAGGCCGGATTCAGTCCACGAGATGTATCTTGCTCACCCCTGCATTAGGCGAAAGGATATAGGAATTTAACCAAAACTCAGGTGCTTAACTCCAGGAAAGGGTTCATGGCTATGAATCCCAAGTGCAGATAGGCACCATTTTTCAGCCCAGAGCTAGACTTCTAAGTCCTTTTGAAGGACAGAGCTTAGGACCAACGTGTCTCCCATTGGCTAGCTCCCTGCTCAGTGTGCAGGCTTTTGTGGATTGCATTCTTATGTGCCTGTCTTTCCCCATTCATTGTAGACATCTACATCAGAGCTGTGGATTCCACTGGGTAGCAAGGCACCTGAAAGTTGGGTGTTGCAACACGGAGTGGTACAGTGCTTAAGACTTTGTCCATCTAGCAGCTAGCATTCTAAAGTGGTAAATGCAGTACAAGACCATGGACCATGTTTAAGGCTAGGAGGCAGATTTTGTACTAGAATATGAAATAGGAAGACTGTGAAAATGCTGGAAGATTATGCTGATGAGTTCTTGTTTCTAGGGATGAGATGAGTCATCACATTTTGAGAAAATCTACGTATGGAGAATTGGGGGTTAGGAAAGCCCATACAGAGAGGAATTAGTCTGCAAGAGTTAAAACAAGAGGAGAAAACATATGCATAAGAGCTTCAGTAAGGAAATCTCAGATGTGGGTGAGTTCCTAGCGGGGATGCATATTTATTCACTGTTTTGTTTATTGTGTGTTTTTGGCATATCTAAGGGTACGTCTACACTACAACGTTAATTCAAACTAACTTAGTTCGAATTAGTTAATTCGAACTAAGCTAATTCGAACTAACGCATCCAGACTAAAAAACTAGTTCGAATTAGCGTTTTGCTAATTCGAACTAGCATGTCCACATTAAGTGGACCCTGAACCAGGCTTAAGGATGGCCGGAAGCAGTGCCGGAAGGGCATCAGAGGAGGACTTAGAGCGTGGAGATGCTGTCTCAGGCTTGGATTGCCCGGAGTACCCACACTGGGCACATCACAGCATTCGGCCATCAGACCGGCTGCACTTGCCGCAGGCTGCCATCTGGGGAGAGGGGGCAATTGGGGGGCTGCAGGAGAGCTTCCACCCCCAGAAGCCCACAGAGCCAGCCCAGTCCTCCCCATCGGGGGCGCGTAACCCATTCCTCCCTCACCTCCTTCCACTTACCCTTCCCTAGCCCCTCTTCTTGATGTACAAAATAAAGGACAATTGTGTTCAAAAATGGAATCTGTCTTTATTGAACAAAACTGGGTGAGACTGGGAAAAGGAGGTGGGAGAGGGGAAGAGAGAGGGTGGGAGAGGGGAGGGCAACTAAAATGATGAGGGGTTTGGAACAGGTCCCATATGAAGAGAGGCTAAAGAGACTGGGACTTTTCAGCTTAGAAAAGAGGAGATGGAGGGGGGACATGATAGAGGTCTCTAAAAGCAGGAGTTGGGTGGAGAGGGTGCATACAGAAAAGTTCTTCATTAGTTCCCATAAAGAAGGACTAGAGGACACCAAAGGAAAGGAATGGGTAGCAGGCTTCAAACTAGTAACAGAAAGTTCTTCTTCACAAAGCAAAGAGTCAACCTGTGGAACTCCTTGCTGCAGGAGGCTGTGAAGGCTAGAACTAGAACAGAGTTTAAAGGGAAGTGAGATCAAGTGATGGAGGCTGGGTCCATGGAGTGCTATTAGCCAGGGGGTAGGAGTGGTGTCCCTGCCCAAAGTTTGTGGAAGGCTGGAGAGGGATGACACAAAACAAATGGCTTGGTCACTGTCTTCGGTCCATCCCCTCCAGGGTCCCTAGGGTTGGCCGCTGTCGGCAGACAGTCTACTGGGCTAGATGGACCTTTGGTCTGACCCAGTACGGCCATTGTAAGCTCAGGGCTCAGGGTCGGGGGTCTCACTGGACCCCCTTGATTTTCATGCACACCTGCTCCTGGGTGGCCAGGCTGGCAGCTCTCCTGCCCTAGCCGGCCACTTTCTTGTGCCTAGTGCAGAGGTTGTGGACGAGGTCCACGATGTCCGCACTAGCCCAGGCGGGTGCCTGCCTCTTGCGGTCCCGGGCAAGCTCCCGGGAGCTGCCAGCCTGGTCCCGGGAAGAGGGGCAGGGCTGGGGGGCATCAGGTGGGTGGCTCGATCCGTGCCAGGTGCAGGGTCTGCTGGCTAGGTGCTGGCAGGCTTGCACCTGGCACGGGCACCGTAGCCAGCCTGTGCCCCTTTAAAGGGTCCGGGGCCGGGAGGGGGGCAGACGAGTTTCCCTGGTGTTGGCCAGAGTGGCCACCAGGGAAACCTGGGGAGGGCTAGCCTCCCACTAGTTCGAATTAAGGGGCTACACACCCCGTAATTCGAACTAGCTAGTTCGAACTAGGCTTAATCCTCGTAAAATGAGGTTTTCCTAGTTGGAACTAAGCGCTCCGCTAGTTCGAATTAAATTCGAACTAGCGGAGCGCTAGTGTAGTGCCTATTAAAGTTAGTTCGAACTAACGGACGTTAGTTCGAACTAACTTTGTAGTGTAGACATACCCTAATTTATTAAATCCCTTCATTTGTTCTTATGGGTAAGGTCTTATTAAAAGAAAAGAATACCTCTTATTGCAGGGCTACCTAGTGGCAAAGATGCATCATAACATTCAGCAGCAAGTTTCTTATTGGACATTCTTAAGATCTGTTCTCCCTCACCTCTTGCTGACAAGAACCATAGCTATTACAAAGTATTAACTACTGGTTATGGTTCAATAGGAAAAGCAAACAAACAAAACCAAAAAATCCCAAAGGAGCAGAAAGGCATTTGTGTTGTCACTGTAATTATCATAAATTCACTCATCAGACCTTGCCTGCAAAAATAAGACACAAAAATCATAAGCTTGTTTTTCTATTGAGCCACAAAGGAGACACGTTCATAGCTTCAGTACTTCTGAAGTCGCTGCTTCTTTGTCAGTCTGTTAGACACCATAGAGCAGCTTTTCAAATGCAGCCTTTTTAATTGCTGTGCTCAAAATCCCCTACCAATTCACTTACTGTCTGAGTAGATAGTCTTACCTGATTTACATGCGCAAATGCCCATTTGTGCACATAAATGCAAACTTAATTTTGCACCTGTAAAGGCTGCATATGCACTTTTTGCAATAGAAAGTTAGCTATCCACATTTGAACTAGATTCAAATGCAAGACAGAATGACGATTAAATGTATTGCAAGAAGGACGTCTCTTTTCAAGGGTATGCTTACACAGCAGTGTGATTTCGGAATAACTGTCATTATTCCGAAATAACCTAGTCCACGTCTACACTACAAGCAGTCAGTTTGACATAATGTGAAAATAATGTCAAGCTGGAGGACTTCCTACTCCGACTCCTGTAACCCTCATTTTATAAGGAGTAAGGGAAGTCAGAGGAAGAGTGCTCTTCCTTGGACTTCCTGCTGTGTAGACAGCGCCAAAAGTCGAAATAAGCTATTTCAACTAAGGCTACGCAACTGACGTGGCTCAAGTTGAATAGCTTATTATGGCTTTAGCCCTGCTGTGTAGATGTGCCCTAAGGTATTAGATATTTTCACAACAAGCAGTTTAGAAAGGGCTCAGAAAATAGCTAAAATGATCTGAGGGTTGGAAAATATGCCAAATAATGAGAGACTACAGAAATGTAATCCATTTAGTTTAGCCAAGAGAAGATCAAGAGATGGTTTGATCACAGCCTATAAGTACCCAGAAAGGAAAAGATGTCTGATAGTGACAGCTCTTAACAGAAGAGCTGCATAATGAAATCCTATGATTGGAAGCTGCAACTAGACAAATTCACACTTGAAGTAAGGTGCAAAATTTTAACAGCAATTCACCACTGGAATAAATTTACCTTGGCATGTGGTGGATTTTCTATCACTTGCTGTCTCTAAGTCAAGATAGGATATCTTCCTAAAAACATACAGCTCAAAGAAAATATATGGGTCTGATGCAGAAATTATTGGGCAAAGTTCTTTGTCAGCATGATATAAGGTAAACTAAATGATATTAATGGTTCCTTCTGGCCTTAAAATCTATGAATTAATGTATATGTTATAGTTGCATGATAAGTAGAATACTGCATATTATTTATTTATATATTTTTCTCAGAAAAAAATGTATGAGTTCTGAGATCATTACTAACAATTATTATCACTTATTATCTTCACCATTATTTTGACAGCTAGAAAAGATATAGACCATCTTTTTCAAATTTAAGGCAATGAAAATACTTTGACCTTTATGAAACTAAATATAACTGCAGTACCAGGTATTGCTTAGTATATTTCAGAAGAAAGCAAGAGCATTAATTTCTCAATGAAAGTACAGAATTTATGCTCTAAAATAAAAATGTTCAGAGAGAAACATGAATTAAACAGACTACTCAAGCTAGGTTAGCGTTCAGTTATAGAACCCAGCCCAGAAATTGTTATACTGCTTATGAAAAGAAATAATCATGGGCTGCATCTAGACTGGCATGATTTTCTGCAAATGCTTTTAACGGAAAAGTTTTCTGTTAAAAGCATTTGCGGAAAAGAGCATCTAGATTGGCACAGACGCTTTTCCGCGAAAGCACTTTTTGCAGAAAAGCATCCGTGCCAATCTAGACGCACTTTTGCGCAAAAAAGCCCCGATCGCCATTTTAGTCATCGGGGCTTTTTTGTGCAAAACAGCACTGTGCTGTCTACACTGACCCTCTTATGCAAATCATTTGCGCAAGAGGGCTTTTGCCCGAACAGGAGCAGCATAGTATTTCCGCAAGAAGCGCTGATTTCTTACAGTAGTAAGTCAGTGTTCTTGTGGAAATTCAAGCGGCCAGTGTAGACAGATGGCAAGTTTTTCCGCAAAAGCAGCTGATTTTGAGGAAAAACTTGCCAGTCTAGACACAGCCCTGATGATTAAGACAAAATAATTGCCTTTCTTTCCTTATAGCACACTATTTCTTCTCCTGCAAAATATCAGCTCTCCAGACTAGTGGTGTTGTATTCATTCATTAGAAGACCCTATGTTAGGAGCTTTGGAAGATTTGGAAGATTCACATTAGGTTGGACATTTGCCATTTACAGTAAAACACAAAGAGCCTGATTCTGCTTTGTTTCACTTCAAAGGGAGTTATGTCACTGACTTTAATGAGAAAAGGATCAGGCTGAAACTAAATCCGTCACAGCAGAATGATTGTTGGAAATTTAATCATTTGGTAACCACTGCAATTTGTGTTTGTATTAGCAAACTGAATATGATTGATATGAGAGCCAGCACTTAACACTGTTCTAATGGTTATTGCTGAGTTGATTTTGGTTTTTTTTCTTTCCTACTTAGATATAAATGTTTTATGTTCAATATGATTTATTTTAAGAAACTGCATGATTTTTCAGCCAATGGGTGAACTCCTTATTGTATGAGAAGTATTCATTCAGCAACATTTCAGAGCAACACCCAACAGAGAAGAATACATATACATAAAGCTGTAACAGCTGCTCTGAATTGGACCAATGACATGTCTTATGTTCTAGTCTGTGATAGGGCTTATGTATCCTTTACCTTGCTTGAGAGTAAAGGTGTTAAGGCCCATATCCTCAAAGGTATTTAGATATTTGAAGATCTGGGCCTAAATTTCTTCTCTTGGGTGAAAGAAGAGATCCTGTCAGGGCCTTTAAGATGGCATTCGCAGTCAGGCTTGGAAGGAAGAGGCTTCAGCTGTGGCTCATTAAGAGGTAGTTACAAAGATGGTGGAGAATTGTAAGATGACCACTTTTAAAAGAAGAAGCTGAGTTTCTCTCTACAGGAAGAAGAGAGACCTGTGTTAGTGTTGAGGTGGGTGCAGGGACCAAGAAAGGCAGTGCACCTCGCTGATCCTGGGACACAGCTTGGATCCTGATGCACATGACAGTTTTAAGGGGGAGAGAGCCTGAATGAGAATAAATAAGGGTAATTTATACAATGGGATCCAAATTCTGCTCCGTTACACCAGTTATTTACTGTTTATATGTGGTATTATATAAGAACCGCAGTGATGGACAAGAACCCTGTTATGGTAGGTGCTGTGAAAATGCAGAAGAAAGACAGCCCCCTGCTTCAAAGAGCTCATAGTATAAATCAGCAAGGGGCATGCTATGCTAGTGAGTGGGCGCTTCAGTGGCCCTCCTTCAACTCAGTGGGCTATAAGATTGTCATAACACCAAGACAATTTTCTGGTATAGGGTAGTTTTCCTAACTGCACCTACATGCCTAGAATGTGCAGGGTGTGCCAAATGAACCATAGGAGCACTTTGACTGGATGCAGTGGGAGTGTATGTCTCTCTCAGTCAATGTTGTGTGCAATCAGCACATACCCCTTGTTTTAGGTGCATGTCACTTAGTAATACCAAAAAAACAAACATACACAAAACAATGGGGAAGGAAACCGGCAGAATCTGGCAACCCTGCTCATGGGCATTGGTAAACAAAAAGTCTTGTGGGCTGCACTCAGACTCCTCAACAGGCTGTATGTGTCCGTGGGACTGTAGACTGCCAATCGCTGGCACAAATAGTAAAAACAAATAGGATTCTTTGCAATAGCACCAGTGTAGGTGAATGCAACATTCTGCCAGTAGGGGGAAGGGAAATCTTCCAAATACATAGGGATAGTGTAGCAATTCATCCCATTGCTGAAATGGGCCATTGGGTCCATTAGGAACCAGCATAGTAGAGTAACCTTTCGGCAGCTCTTTGTTATATTAGGAGACCAGCCTAGATGTGTGCTTAGCCACAGAGTGGGGCAGCACAGAAGTGGCTGTGTGGCTACGTAGCTTCCTTTCTGATGCCTTAGTGTCTGTGTGCAACACAGTGTCGTAGTGTCTGTGTGCAACAGCATGGCCCAAAAGGCTTTGCAAACTCATAGTAATGTTTTGAATGTACAAGAAAATAATTCCATAAATGGTACTGCAAATTCCAGTCCTCTAAGCTCTTTATGTCTATGACTGCTGACAATGCTTTTAAGCACACAAAGTCTATATAAAATGGAGTTATTACTGTAATGCATTAGATTACAGGAATTCATTATTGATTTCCCCGTTCCTACCCCAAGTGGTGTTCACGACAGTTTTGATGACTTACAAATCACAGCTACCTTCATCTAAAATGGTCATTTTAAAAGTTGCTGACATTATGGTGTTTTGCCAATTTCCATGACATCTGGATATCTTCCATCTGGAAATTGTGCTTTGGGTCATGATGGTGTATGGAAATAACTTGTATGATATATAAGGTAGTGTACTCACTCATCAATAGGTGCCCATAACCCATCGAAATTGGTGGAACTCACACTGTGATATCTTTTATAGTGTACACATATACTCCTGCGTGCCCATAAATGGAATGTCAGAAATTAGTTCCTTGGCCACAGAGTTGCATTTTTCCCCGGGTCCATGTTTCTGGAGCTGAAGGGTGACAAGTGTCATGCAGCTCAATCACAACATAGTGAGTATGTATGCATGTAGCTGTGGGATCTTGTAGGTTGGGATCTTCATGTTTGAACTGAATTCTTGTCAAGCCTAACCCTTATATTTAATGGCAATTTTCTTCTTACTGAAGGAAAGTATGTGTAGTTGCATTGGGCATGGCTGCTTGCTGCACACTGGTTATTTTCTTTACTACTTGTTAGTTACTCTGCAGAAAATGAGAGAGGAATATTTATCAGATGCCACACTGGAAACTGGTTGCTACTGTCAGCTATTCAGAATGGGTGAAATTCAGAGTGCTGGTACAAAGACAGTGCCCCACATAAGCTGCACATAAACCTTCAAAATAGGGCTGCCAGTGACTAAGGTGTACACGAGCGTTTAGCTGATGACTACATTTGAGTGAATTATTCATATTTTCATGTAAATTAGGTCCCACTTCAGCATCCACCATTTGGGAGCTAGTGCTCCAGCCCTGTGGCTCCCTTCCCGCCTAGACCCCGCATTCCCATTCCTTCTGCATCCTACCTCCCTCTCAGATCCAACACTCCAAGCTTGCTTCCTGGCCACACACTCCTCATTTTTTGTCCCACGTTAGGAATGTGGGGAGTTTTGGTTTGGTTTTGGTTTTTGGTTTTTTTTGCTTCTAACTTTTGTGCAGCTCCCGACTGATTTTTCTGTGGGTCAGCAGCTCTCAGCCCGAAAAAGGTTCTCCACCCTTGATTTAATCTTTGAAAGATTAAATACCAGATTCAATAACATTTATTCTTCTGTAATTACTAAAAGCCAACAAAGTCTATCTGATATCACAAGTTATTATTTGTACAATGTGCTTATGACACATTGGCCTTGATGCATGCAAAAATACTAAAAATATATGTGGATAAAATACATCTCACGAAGAAAAAGGGGGAGAGAGAGAGCAAGAGAGATGAACCAACAGCACTGGGACTTTTATTAATGTATCCATAGAAAATGGACCAATCTAAGAAACATTAATATGATTTTCTTTACTGTTATTGATATAGTGATATATTAGGTGCTAGAAAATATAGATTTCATTAACATTTATTTTTATTTCAGAAAGCCATTGGGGGAGTAGGTTATTTGGAATAATAAAGCTCTGAACTCCTCCCGGAAGATGTGATCTGCATGATCTATATTATTTTTTGGGGGAAAAGGGGAGCAGGAGGAAGTGCATTGTTGTTGTTTGGTAGCGCCTTTCTCTTTGTCTTACAAATAACGACTGGGTACATCTTCCCAGAAGGTGCAGACAGATCGTCCTCATCTGAAAACAGTACTGCTTAAGTTAACTTATCTGTCTAGAGTGCACTTGTCTGTCTAGAGTGCTGCACAATCAAGTTGTAAGCAGAATAAATAATCTCCATTAGTAAAGACAGACCATTATACTTTCTCAGATTGACTTCTTTCATGTTCTGAGAGTGGCTGTTGTTTTTAATAGATATTCTAAACACTTATGATCTCATCAAAACATTCCAAATAGGATAGAAGGGACTCACAGACTTACAAACAAGTGGCTGTGTAGGGAATAAAAGGAATAGAAAATAGACTCACCGCTCTGCTTTCAGTTAGATGTTTAGGCTTTTGAGTGTATTTCACATCATGCTCATTAACCCCATTGAGCCCTTCCTCTCTAGGGGCCTAGTTAAGCCAGTAGATGAGGTGGTGTGCACCTTTACATCTGTAAGGAATCCCATTGATTCAACAGTACTCCACACCAGGGTAAAGATTTGCACTACTACATATACCTGTGGCACTGAAGTCAAACGTTATGCAATTAGGGTGCTACAGATTTTATAGGGATATGGATTAGCAGCCAGGGCAAACATATAGGCAAAGACCTGTGGGGACTCGATGGTGACTTCATGGGGCTCTTGCCCAATGGGCCACTATGCACTTCTTCAGAGAAGGGCTTTTGGGCAAAACATGACTAAAGGCATGCAGGACTCTTAGGAGAGTCAAAGAGTTGTACTAAGGTATATAATGGATTATCTCACCCTCCATCTGAAGGCTCCTGAGATTTTCAGTTATCCCTCCAAAGCTTCCAAACCCCTTTCCTCAAGGACACCTCTTAGACCTGTGGAGACAACACTTTGTTCCTCCTACACTACAGGCTTGTACGTGGGTGTGGTGGGGTGACTGCCCACACAGGCCAGAAGGGGTTAAACAAGGCTGGAGGGACTTTTAAGGAGCTAACCAGAGGGTGATTGCTGAGGCAGCCCGATATATAAGGAGCCACTAAGCAGACAGTGAACAGTTAGGTCCTAAACGAGCCAGGGGGACAGGTGCAGGACCAGGACCAGTTCCTTGAGAAGCTCTGTAGAGCAGTTCTGGGAAGGCTAAGGTGAGCTGGAAACAAAGGCTCCAGCCTGATACCTGTCAGGCTGCAGGCTTTGTGACAAGGGCCACGGAGGTGTATGAATCACAGGGGAAGTGGCCCAGAGAACAAGAAGCAGTAATGTTGTAGAAGAGAGCAGGACAAGGCTGCCACCAGAGGGTCCCTGGGTCAGGATCCAGAGTAGTAGGTGGGTCTGGATCCCCCACTTTCTCCTTACATCACACCTGGGCACCAAGACATGGCCCTTACAGATTGTGGCTTGCCCCTGAGGCAGAGGGACTAGACTCGGAGACCAAAGCTGGCCACAGAACAAGCAGAGACTAAGGACTGTTAATACAACCCCCTGAAGAGGGCAAGAGACCACTATAGCCAGGAGGCAGTGTCCTGAAGAGATGCCATGGTCTGGGAGCGATGCAGGTCCAGAACGTGCGCGTGGAGCACAGATGGAGGAGACACCAGAAAGGAGGAGGCACTCTGCTGATGACCAACTAATTCCCTGGAGTTACCAGCAGGAGGCACCATGGTGGTGAGTGCTTGCCCTGTTACAATGGGAGGCCAAGAATTAGCTCATAATAATTAGTGTAATTAAATTCTGGTAATCGTGTTGAATTTCACTGTGATCTCACAGAGTTTACTTTCTTCTGTTCATTTATGTAGGAAGAGCTATAGTGCCTTTAAGACAGAATCGCATAAATGAAATATGACTGGCAAACAACAACTTTAAAAAATTCACATTTGGAAATTAATGTGCAAATCTTTATGGACAATGAATATAATAAAATAATAAACTTTTCCATTCACTATACACCCTCCTAAAGTAGATTATATAAATAGGGATGTTGCTCATTGATTTCAGTGGGAGGTTTGCCTCCAAGTAGACTGCAGTACCTGATTTTAAGTTTGTGGGCACTTAAGTTTTCAGGACTCCTTGAACCAGTCTCCTTTAATACTGAAGATATCAAGTCTGAAGAACAAAGGGCTCAGTAAGGGTATGTCTAGACTGCATCCCTCTTTCAGCAAAGGGATGCAGATTAGGCAGGTTGACATTGCAAATGAAGCGGGGATTTAAATATCCCATGCTTAATTTGCATAAAAATGGCTGCCATTTTTGCCAACTCAGCACTTTGTTGGCAAAAAGAGGCAGTCTGGAGGTTTACAGGATCTGTTGAAAAGCCTTTCTTTCTCGACAGATCCCCCTCTAGACTGCCTCTTTTTGCTGACAAAGTGCTGAGTCGGCAAAAATGGTGGCCATTTTTATGCAAATTAAGCACGGGATAGTGAAATCCCGGCTTCATTTGCAATGTTGACCAGCCTAATCTGCATCCCTGTGCCAACAGAGGGATGCAGTCTAGACAGACCCTAAGAATCCTCTTTGCCCTATAAGGGAGGTATGTTCACAAAGTGGTTGGTGGCAGAGAAAGCTGGAATATTTTGTGCTCAGATGTAAGTTTCAGTCATTCTGTTCCCATTATGTGCTGGTCACACATAACAGCAGTGTTCTGCTTGCTGAAAGAGTATGGCTGAAAACATTGATTATCCAAAGGCACATTGATGGTATCATAGTCATGCACCATTTCCCACATAGTAACTGGGATCTCACCACTGAAATGCACTCAAAATTCTTGCATAGATGGAGGAAAAACTTTAGTAGGGACACTGTGAAGATAATAAAGAACACTTTGTGCATGGAGTTTCAGGGATTGGAGGGAAAAGCAAGTAAAGAGCTTTTCAAAAGCACCTTTTGGCTTTCAGTGGAACTTGTGCTTCTAAATTGTTTAGGCACTTTAGAAACTTTACCCCATTTTTTTTAAATTGCCCTTTTCCCTTCCACCAATTAGGGTGGCCAGGTGTCTGGTTTTCAAACAAACAACTGGTCAAAAAGGGACCTATCCCAACCTGGTGAAAATGAGCAAGTGAGGGTAGGGGAGAACAAACAGCTGAGCAAGTGGAATGTAATGAGTGGGGTGGGAGCTTGGAGGAGGAGGGCAAGAATGTTCTGTTTTCTTCAGTCAGAAAGTTGGCAAACCTGCAAATGCCATTTAAGCAGCGGTTTGTGATTCTTTTAGCCACTCTGAACTCATGTGCTAGAGCAAAATCTAAATAGGGGCTATTAAATATTTCAAATTTAATTTCTATAAAAGCAAAATAATTAAACTAGCCATTAGGCCACCACCTGCTACTAATAGGACAGCCATTGTTTTAGGGTGTGTCTAGACTAGAGGGATTTTTTGAAAAAAGGCTACTTTACCTGTGTCTAGACTGCTGCTACGTTCTGCCAACAGTAAATCGAAAGAATGCGGCAGTTTTGTTGACGGCGGTAAACCTCGTTTTACAGGAAATAACGCTATTTTCGACAGAGATCTGTTGAAAAAAGGTATGTGTGGACACAGGGAATTTATTTTTTTGAAAATAAAGGCCTCCAGGAAGAACCCCTGGTGGACACTCCTGCCAGAACTTTCACCTCTATTGTTCCTGCCTGTAGCCATCTTTAAAAGGCACAGGCACCCAGGATTAGCATGATGGCAGCAAGCCAGCTCCAACCAGGACCCTGACTATTTGGCTCTTGCTGGAAGGCCTGCTCAGAGCCATGTTCCAGGAACAAGTCCCCGAAGAACCCCCTGGCCCTTCCAGAGATACATCCCTGCACCAAGCCATGGGCACCAAACGCTGGACACCCTCCTGGTCTGCGCCTGAGATCAAAGCCCTCTTGGAGCTCTGGTCTGAGGAGGAGTCTCTTCAGGCTCCTCAGTCCAGGAGGAGAAATGTGGACATTTATGGCTGATGGCCTTGCCAAAAAAGGCCAACCTCCCCCCTTCCCCCCCCCCCCCCCCCCCTGCACACTAGACCAGGTCAGAGCAAAGGTGAAGGAGCTGCGACAGGGGTATGTTAAGGCCCGTGAGCACAGCTCCTGCTCTGAGGAAACAGCACACTATTGTGCATACTGTGAGAACCTGGACTGGATCCTGGGGGCAGGGGAATCCCTGTCTCCAGAGAAGGTTGTGGAGTCTGGGATGGAGACCCCGGTGAAGCAGCGGCCACAGCTCCAGGATGACACCCCAGAGGACCAGCAGCTCCAAGACAAGGAGGAGGAGGACACCAGGAGCACAGTGACCGTCACTCTGGAGCCGGACACCTAGACGCAAAAGGCCTCCCAGACAACTTCGGACACCGGGGAGGGGACAACAGGTGAGTGCTGTGAGGGTCCAACATGCACAGGGCAGGGGAGGCGGGAGCAAAGTGGATGGTGCAGTGCTGTGATGTGTCATGCTGATCACAGCCTGGGGGGGCCCCCACACATGGCCAACTGCAGAGAGGGCCGTCCTACCGCTGCACCCACATGGGTGCGAGGCACCACCCGCTCCCGCAGACAGTGATGCCAGGTGCAGGCATGGGGTTGGGACCCTGGGATTGCCACACAGTTTCAGGCCTCTCAGCAACCTGTGGGAACCCCAACTGTGGCCTGACGCTTGTCTGTGCTGCTTGGCTATGGTGTGTGTGTGTGTGTGGGGGCAGGGGGTGGGGGAGGCAGGATGGTGGCCTGCACACCTTCTGGGCTCCAGGGAGGCTGTGGCTGCTGGCCAGGTCACACCCTGCCTTGCTGAGACCACGTGAGCATCCTCTGACCCTAGGATAGGCACTGCCTGCTGAGAAGGAGGGCATGCCCTCTCAGGGGAAGTGTGAGCATGCATGATTGACGACTTTTCCTTCTTGTCCTCCACAGTTGGACCAGCTGTCCAGGAGGGGAGTGCCACACCTGTCCCACCACCCAGACGGCTGCATGGAACCCGTCGGCACTGGCGTACATACTTGGACCTGATGCACCAGCACATCTCAGTCCTGCAAGGGATGCAGGAGAGAATCACACAGAGGATGCAGGCATAGGCAGAGTGGCGCAGTCGCTTGCTGGATGAGTTTGTCCAGCAGCGCACTGCAATTTGCGCTGCTATCCGGGAGGTGATGGCCTTTCCTGGTCCTGGGCCTATTCCTGCTCCTCCTGCTCAGCCTGCACCTCCCTCACTCCCTGACCAGTCCCCCGCCATTCCAGACCCAGGCGCAGCCCCACCTTCTGCTCAGCCCCCTACTGTCCCAGTCTGCATGCACAGCCGTCTCCGAGCAGGCTCCTGCATCCGAGGTGGCAGGAGCTCTTCATCCAGGCGGCACCCTCAGCCCTGAGCCTCCCTTCCCCCATTCAGGTTTACATCCCCCTTCCCACCTGAGAGAGTCAGTAAGGGAAGCACTTTACTTTGTTAACAAAAACTTTATTTTTCTTTACGAAACAGTGATATAGGTTTTGTAACATACAACAGTGCAATAAACTGTAAGCATTTTGTCAAGCACACCTGTCTCTATTCTCTGTGTGAATGTGTACAACGTGGGGCAGGCATGGGTTTTGGGGGGGAAGGCACTGGGGGCATTGGGCACACCCACATTTGGAAGGCCCTTGGGAAACTCATCGGGCTCCTTGGGAGAATCCATCAGGGCTTCCCGAATGTGGTGGGCTTGACGGATGGCCGCAAGTGGGTGTCCTGGCATTGTAGGGCAGGGGCGAGCCAGGCACACAGCTCCTGGAATGTGGAATTCCACATACAGAAGTTTCGGAGCCAAGCCTCGTCATCCCACTGCTCCCTAACAAGATGGTCCCACCAGTCTGCACTGGTGTCCAGCCTCCAAACTCGCCTCTCCAGGAATAAGTTAGGTGGCAAGGGCAGCGGGGCTGCAGCTCGAGTGAGGGGCTCAAAGCTGGGCTCTGAATCCAGCTCTGCCATGAACATAATGATGGTCTCATGAACATGCAGCAGAACTTCCAGCATCACAGTTTGAGGCCATTGCCTGTCCAGGGGCAGCTCCGGCTCCATGGCAAAAAAACAGTTGAAAGCACAAAAACCAACCAGGAAACAAAATGTTGTGGTGTCCCACAAAGCAGGGCACTCAAAGCAAGCACTGCAGAAGCTTTGCTGTCCCTCTAGTAGGTAGGTAAGCCAGCTGCAGGAGCAGAGCAACAGCTGTTCAGGGGGGTCCCTTAAAGCGTGCGTCTCTGCAAAGAGCATGCTGCAGGACCCGGAAGTAAAGGCTGCCTCCGTGCCCTGGCAGAAGTGCTTCCAGGTGCACTTTATTCGACAGAGCATCCAGGCAGTCTGGACGCTCTTTTTCGAAAAAGCGGATCACTTTTTTGATCTGCTTAGTGCAATCTAGATGCTGTTTTTCGAAAGAGGCTTTTTTGAAAGATACTTTTGAGAAAGCCTCTGTCGAAAAAGGCGTGTAGGCTAGACATACCCCTAGAGACATGGGAGTGTATGGGGGGAAGAAGTCCAAATGGTCCAGAGATCGCTGTGGGGAGGAGGGGCTAAACTGAACAAGCATATATATTAAAAATAGTAGAAAAAGTTCTTGGTGTTTTCCCTAGTATTTTCTCTTAACCTTTTACTAGGAACTGTGTTTTAGAATGGAAGGACACATTGCATATATCCTCACAAAATCAAGTTTTTAGATTCACTTTTTAGGGATTCAGAGTATTTTTCTTCAGGGTATAATGTACTTTGTGAATAGCTCAAATCATGAGGATTAAGGCCTTGTGTCTTGCAACAAACCCAGGAATACATCAATACAGGCAGTCCCCGGGTTACGTACAAGATAGGGACTGTAGGTTTGTTCTTAAGTTGAATTTGTATGTAAGTCGGAACTGGTACATATTGTAGGGGAAACTCTAGCCAAACATTTCTCCAGAGCTCAGTTTTATTCTCCCACACCTCATTTCCCTCAGTCCTTTATTCTCAAGCTGAGGTGTCTGCTGAGAGAAGCTGCTCCGTGTCTCCCTGGTCTGCTGGGGTGGGGGGGCGCTAGCTTCGCGTCTCCCTAGTCTGCTGGGGGGAAGCAGCTAGTGTGGAGTTGCCTCACCCCGTTTGTAAGTAGGGATCCGATGTAAGTCGGATCCATGTAACCCGGGGACTGCCTGTATACCAAATGGACTGGTAGCACTTTATAGACTAACAAAACATTCTCTCCTATTTATGTTGGGTCTGCGCATCCTAAACTCAGAACTCCAGCCATCTGAAGAAGTGAGCTGTGTCCACAAAAGCTCATAATACCATCTACATGTTTTGTTAGTCTATAAAGTGCTACCAAACTATTTGTTCTTTTTTTTCTGTACAGACTAACTCGGCTTCCCCCTGAAGCTTATCAATATACCAGTATGTCCTGCTCCTGAGCTGCCTTATTGCTATAAAAGGTGCATAAAAGATACTGAATGGCATGAGACAACTGCTGTTACTTTGTCTGAAAGAAATTTCAGCCCTGTCCTAGCTAACAAAACAATTATTTTCAGTTCAAAATTATGCCATGATAGTTATATTAAAAAGGTAGAAACAAAAAATAGATGGGCTAAAACAGGAAGGTATTTAGGCACCTGACTCTGAATATAATCAATGGGAGTTAGGTGCCTAAATATTGTACTTTTGAGGATTGGAGCCTAAGTGTTTCACTTTTTAAAAGCAACATTACTTCAGTGAAATTATGAGAGGAATTCATATGGCCCTAAAAGGCCCATTGAGCAGTTCCCCATTTTTGTCACCTTGCTAATTAGCGCATCACTCCCAGAAACTCCCTTTACTCACCATCAGGGCTGGACTGAGCCATTCCAGTGCCCAGGGCAGATAGTTTAAGTGCTCCCTGGGTTGGGGGAGGGCGCATGTGCGGCCCCGCCCGGCATGTGGGGGAGGGTGCGTGGAGCTGGCGGCAGCAGGACGCACGTGCCCGGCCCGGCTACTGCCGCTGGCACACAGGCCGAGCGTGGCCGTGCAGGGCCTCGCGGCTGCGGGGGGAAGGGCGCTGCTGGCCAGCGCTGCAGGGGTTAATGCGGCACCCGCCCCCAGTGGCCACTGCAGGGTGGCTGCTGCAGCCCGCGATCCGAGAGCCGGGTGCGCAGTGCCTGATGGTGGCTATAAGGGGCACTGCGTGCCCCTTTACAGCTGCCATCAGGCACCCCCCCCATAGGTTGGGGCTCCAGGCTAGCTGCCTGGCTAGCCCATGCCTTAATCCGGCCCTGCTCACCATGAGATCTACATAGAAGATTACAAACATCTTGTCTGTAGAAGACTTACAGAACTGAGACCTGGATCTACATGGTGCTGATACCAAAACTTTCTAATACTTTGTGTGTAAGAACCAATCCTGTGAATCGTTGAGTGCCCTCAACTCCTGCTGAAATCAAATAGGAGCTGAATGTTCAATACCAACAAGATCTGGTGTATGAATAGCCCTGTTCTGTCAGTCCCAAAGGCTTCTCTGTATCCCCGTGTGACAGGGTGCCTGCCCTGCACTGGGCCTTTAAGCCCAAGGCTCAGGCCTTGAGCCTTAGGGTGGCTGGAAGAACCCAGCTGAAGCAGTTAGGCTAATGAGACCCCAGCTGTCAGAGATCCAGGGAAGCCCGGGTGGCTAGGTGAGCCTAGCTGTCAGCTATAAAGGGAGAAGCACAGTTTGCTGGGGAGAGCCAGTGGAGGGCTGACTGCAGAGGAAGTAGGAGCTCCTTGAAGGAAGACAAGCTGGGGAGAGCCAGCAAAGGCTGGAAGTAGGCCAGCCAAGATGCCTCTTGACTAGGGGCTGGAGACAAAGACTCTGGTTTGCGGGCCGATCAGGAGGCCGACTAGGTAAGCAGAGCCGGGGTGACAAATGCCTATGATGAACAACCCATACAGACTGTAACTTACCCTGAGAGGGGCTATATGAGGACAATCAGGGGGCACTGAGGCACAGTGGGGGGGGCTTGCACCCATGTCACCCTGGATAAATCTCATATAAGTATATTTTGTTTTTTGAATTGTTGAGTGTTTTTGCTAGTCAAGCAGTCCACTCAATGACACTGACTAGGACAGGATTCCCTAGCTTTGGTGGCATTTTTTTGGATTGTTACAGCAAAAATACTAGCTAGCAATTGGCACTAAGGATTCATAAGTGACATTTGCCTATAGCGCCTATGTACATAGCTTGTTTTCTCCCTTCCATTTGTCTTTCCTTTCCAAAAGCAAATTGCCTTTGCATTATGTATAACTTCAGGCAGACTGCAATAGAGAGTTCAAATGTTTCTGTAAAATATGAGAGGTATGTTCTGAATTGAAAGTAGAACTCATAAGGAATCAATTTTACTATTTTTTTTTTCTTTTTACCCCTTTCTTTGTCTGCTTCCCCAATCTCTTCCCTAGTTGTTTTGGGTGGGTTACATTCAACTTGTTCTCAGGTTCAGTAGTGTAATCAATAGAAGAAATGTTCTCAATCTGCCTGTGCCCCAGTCAGAGGGTGACTGCTTCCCTGGCATCTGCTTGTGGCCTGGAGGTGGCCTTGTAAGTGGCCCCTTGCCTTGATTTCCCTGTTCTGGGCGCCAGCAGTTACCTTCTTCTCACGGGCTGATCACCTGCCTGTTATGTTAGACAATGCTCCCTTCCTAGGGTGCCTTCTGAAAAGCTGCCACAAGCCCACCTCAGTCTCCCCGTCAACGGTTCCTAGTAACTCCAATGAGGCTATAAATAGCCCTGGTGAAATTAATTTATTCAATAATTTCCACAATCCAGAATTTCCCAGCACAGTGCAAAGAGTACCAGTCCATTTTTCCACTTCCAACAGTCTATCGACACAGCAGCCACATCTCTGGCACCTCTCATTAACTTAAGCTTTTTGATATCGCTCCACCTCTCACCATGCATTAGCTCTCTGGTGTGACTCCTGTGTCTCTCACCACACCTGTTCCCTGCCCACTCCCTCTGGTGTGCTTCTCTGCCCTGCTTTTTGCTTTCTATGTACCATTCCAGCTCTTCCCCCAGAGACATCTGCAGACACATTTCTTCATCATTCTCCAGTCTTCCGCTATCTCCAACTCTTCCTGGCCTGATTACAAGTGGCCCCCTCTGTCCCCACCACTTGCCTTTTCGCCTTTCACTTCCTGAGCCTGGACTGACTCCACCACTCGATGAGGGAACTCACTGCTCTACTTCAGGGGCATTCCTTCCCTGAACCTCTCAACCCAGCTGTGCTCGTCTTCTGAGCTGTCGCTCTGGATTCCATGCTAAATATATGTGTTGGCAACTCCTGTACGCTACACAGAATGCTTGTTACCAGCACCACACAGCCATCTGTGGCTGTAATACATACTGGATTCAATGTACTGCTCAATTATGGGGCATACTGAAGTACTGCTAACTCTCTTTTCCCCTTTTAGATAGTAATTTTTTCTGCATCTAATACCATAAGGAGAATTAAATATAAATAATGCATCATTAACATATTCAAGATACATATAAGAATGTTAAATAAAGCAGACTTCTTAGTTTGTGTAAAAGTACACAGTAAATCAGTCTCAGCAGAGCAAAACTACCATAAAATCTAATAATGGATCAACTTAGTTCATTTTTCATAAATAGAGTCGAAGGTAGCATTGTTATACTGAGATGAAGTGAATTGTGGTTTCAGCCACTCAGTTTTCACCTTGTAATCAATTCCACCTTGAAAGACAACATACTGTGAATTTCATAACAAGATGCCTCCAATATTTTGTAGACCTCTAGAGAGCACAGAAAATGCCTTGCCCAAATTTGTGCTTATGTGGAAGTGTGTTGTAAACTCAAAAATAAGCAGGTTTGAAGTGTTTTTTTTCATTTTGCATAGAAAATTTTGCAAAACTGTAGAAAATTATTTTGAGGGAGTTTGTTTTTGCAATCCAAGTTCAACATAGATAACTTTCAGTAGGAAGACAGAAGCCACCTCTATTTTTTTAAATGGAAGCCTTGTTGCCATGAGGTTGAATAATAGCAATTTTGGGGGGCCTAAGGGCAGACCAATTTTTCCTCAGAACATATACTAGTGGTGCAGACTCAGGATATGTTTCAGGGTAGCTTGTTTATTTACAATGGACATAAGTCCTGTTTCCTTGAAAAGGGATCATAACAAACTGTATTCCCTTCAATTTTCTCTTACAGAAACTCCATCTACCATCCACTGTCCTTTCTTTAAGAAGCTGTTTTCTTAGGCCTCTGACACCCTTGGACTCACATTCTGTTTAGGGACACGATTTCTTGTCCTTCCCTTAACCCCTGGCCTTTCTACCTAGGTAACCCCCTAATCAAAGCTATTTATCTAGGACTATGTACTGAGAGATGCTCTGGCCATTATCTGTCTTTGGGTATGTCTACACTACAGAGGAGGATCGAAGCTGCCGCTGTCGATCTTCCAAGGTTTAAATTAGCGGTCTAGTTAAGCTAGAGAGGGGCACTCTGGTCAATGCTAGTAACCCTGCTTTCATGAGGAGTAAGGCAAGTCAAAGGAAGAGTGTTCTTCCTTTGGTTTCCTGCAGTGTAGATGGCACCAAAAGCTGAGTTTAGCTACTTCAACTTCAGCTATACAATTAATGTAGCTGAAGTTGCGTAGCTTAATTCAACTTTGTGATGTAATGTAGACATACCCTTTGTGTGGCTCCTTTGCATCACGAAGAAACCTTAGAAAAAGGTTCACTGCCTAACAAAAGGTTGCCTTACTCTTCTACACAATTCCCTTAAGAGCTGTTTGGGTGCAACATGAGTTTCATCCTGGATGCTTGTATCTCAGTGTGTAGAATATTAGCACCTGTTGCCACAAAAGTATATTGTAATATTCACCCTTTTAAACTAAGTATTTTGAAATGACCTTTATTAAGACTATTGGAATTGCAATTCATGTTTTCCTGTAAGTTCCACGGATTTTTTATCTTTAACAAAGTAGCTGACTTAAGTTTGCATCACTTTAAAGTATTTGCATCATTTACTACTATTTTAATTTGATGCAGCATGATCCAAGAAGAAACCCAAAAGGCTGTCGAAAATTATTGCATAAATGGTTGGGACTTAGAATTTGAGACAAATGATTAGGAAATCCGAATAAAATTAAATTAAGCACAAGATTGTATACTACAGAACAAATGGTGAAATGAAGTCCTTCATAGTGGAGTATAATGATCTCCTGTAGACGTAGTGAATCAAATTTCAGAAACCATTTATTTGCCAAATTTAGCCTTTGTGTCTGTTCACAAATTGTCCCTGGGCTTGTGGCTTTTATTGATTTGTTTACTATTTGCCACAGTTGGATAAATGTGATGTACAAACAAATGTCAATCTATGGATTGCTAGTAAACTGTTCATTGTGAGTATTCATTCACATAATCAATATTCAATATCTGAGCTGTGTTACTGACTAATACAATGTCTTTTCTCTGATTGGATGACCTAACCTTTAGGAATGAATGTTTTAGATTTCATATCCCTGGTCCGTGGGATAGGGACAAGTTTTGACTGCACAAGCACACTGCAGAAGTCTTTTGTTTTAATTAAAAAAAGGTTTTGCTTAACACCCCCCAACTTGTTAGCAGGTGTTAATTATTTTATGACAGGACCAAGTGGCTCATTGTACCATCTAGATATGAGATAAGTGAGTGTGGTTTCTCTGTAGAAAAACTGTTAAGGATGTTCTTAGGGAAGGACCTTTGGGCATCCAACCATGGAGAGAAGTTTTAAACTTCACTTTATGTTATAGTGATGTTAAACTTATGTCCCCAAAGCCAATAACTGCTGAGCATTGATTCTAGTGGGTGAAGTTTCAATTTAAGACCATCTTAGGAAAGGCATCTGCTCAATGTTCACTCTCACTTGGTGGTAGGTTCTCTGATGAATTTTCAGTCGGGTTAAGAGAGATCTTTGCCAACCAACATCTTTCTACTGGCTCCTTTCTTTGTGGAGTTTGACTGCTTATTCATAATGCAGTGCCAATAAGTCATTGTGGATTTTTAAATCAAATCATGTTTAATTTTTTTAACCTATTTACATGATTTTTCTGTGAACTTTATAGCTTCTTATTTTGGATGTAGGGTTTAATCTGTTAGTGAGGAATATCAAGACCTTCAGATAAAAGCATCTTATCTCATTCTGGTATTTTAGCACCTTCTACCCTTCAAACATTTTAAGTTAATCTTCCAATTCCTTATTTATTTTCAAAATACCAGTTACAAAGCATTGCTTAAGCATGGGGACTTATTACATAGGGGAAAAATAGCAATAAAAATGTTAGTTGGCAAAGCACATAAGTATAATTATATTATAAACCCAATTATCCAAATTGCTCTATTATATGAAAAAGTTCTGTGACCAATCTTCTGACACATGATTTTCATACTGAAATACAATAACCTCAAAGCTATTTGTTTTTATTGCAAACTCTTTGGCTTTTTTACCCCTCACTCAGTGCCCCACTTTGCAGTAATCTTCTCTTTGGCATAGGAAAGCTGGACATGGCTCTTATTGGAGCTCTATTTACCTGCCAGCTGGTGTCTCTAGGGAGCAGTGCAGTGCTCTCTTACTGTCTTGACCATCCATGGAATTTGGATACAAAGCCCAGATCCACAGGGGCTTAGGGTACATCTAGACTGCATTCTAAAATCAAAATAAGATACGCAATTTGCACTACACAAATAGCATATCTTTTTATTTTATTTCAAAATAAGCTATTTCAAAATTTTGGTGCCAAATTTCAAAATAAAGCTCTGTTTCAAGACATCCCTTATTCCTCATTGAATGAGGTTTACAGGGATGCTGAAATAGCGCGTCTATTATTTCAAAAATTATTTTGAAATAGTGGATGCATTCCTTGGATGCGGGGTAGCTATTTTGGGATACCTCCGGTATCCCTTTTAGATGCTGAACAACATCATCTGTAAAGCCTGAGTTAGGTGCCTAGGCTCCCTACACAATAAATGGGGACAGATAAAAGCTTAAGAAGAGCAGCATGCCAGGTAGGAAGCAGCCTAAACTAGCCAATGGGAAAAGCCATGGAGAGGGGTGTATCCTAAGCCCCACCTCTTTCAGAGTATGGCACCTATAGTCTAAACTAAAGGGAGGTGTCTTCCTCTGCTTGGGATTCACAGCTGGGAATTTGGGAATTTCTTCCCTGGTGTCAGGTGACTTAGGTGCCTAAGCCATTTCTTGTGAGGATGTTAGACACCATCCTTGCACCCCACAATATGGGTGGGGCTGGATCACTGCATTTTCACTGTGCCTGAACTGTAAAATGTTTACAGCAAGAGAAAGAAAAAACGCCAATTTCATTAAACTTCAGCAGGTGCAAAGCTATTCTTTGTTGGGGGGAATACATCCTGCTGATTGATTTATGTATTCATTTATGACTTCATTGATGGCAGGGAGTTTCTACAAGACTGGCTAGCCAACTTATTGCTCCTTCTACATTGCTTTATCTGGAGGAAAAGGGGACATCCTTTGCATGATATAAGTGTGTTAACCAAATCCTGCTGGCATAAATCAGATGGCTGAGCAAATATTTACCTGTAAACTACCGCTTCATACCTGAGAAGGAGTCTTCTACCAAAATCACAAATTAATTAAATGTTTTACCAATCCTGGAACAAAAATTGTGCCTGTTTATATAAGTCCTGTATGTACCCTTCTCTTTATTTCCCCATAACACCAATAAAAAGAATAACAAGAATTATATCAAAGTATAAAATGTAAAAGAACAACCAGTAAACAATCTTGAAGTCCATGAACATGAAGTCATGTCTTGTTTAAATGTCTGTTTTTTGTATTATTTCTTAATCTTTTTGTCAGACAACCTACATTATTTGGAATCTGAAAAACACTGGCTTAAGTCACCAAAACTAACCAAGGAATTTTTTCAACTGTACATGAAATTCACCTGGGAAGATTCCTGAATTTAGATGAAAAATATCTATGGTGAGAACATACCTACAGGTAACATTTTTTTGGTGTCTAAAATAATCTGGGTTTTGCACTCTTACATTGTATCATGCTATACATCAAGCCCCACATTTAAGTATTTATATTTCTCCAATGAATCTGACTTGCATTAATATTGAAAGCCTTTCTCCATATTTCTGTACACATTGTTTTCTAAAATATAATATAAGCCATACAATGTTTTAAAGATCTACATCAGGAATTTCAGCAACATTACAGCTCGCAATGTGTAACTCTAAAGACACAGTCAAGCTTTTCATGTGATAAGTAACACAATGGTGACCTCAAAATCTGTTGTAAAGTTGTGCAACAGAAGAATTGCTTAACCATTGGAATGGAAAATGAATGGAGAAAATAAAAAAGCAAATCCATCTTAAACTTAATTTCCTCTTCTGCCCAATAGCTTCCACTTGGAAAATGAAATTAATTATAGTTGGATTTTGTCTCTATGTACTTCGTAAGGTTATACCTGCAAGTATTCGGTGCTGAATTTTGGAGAACATTTTTAACACAACTTAGATTGCATTCATAAATGAACAGAAAAGTCGAAGAGATTAGAGCATCATGTTATGTGCTCACAGAAGCCTGCTCCATTCAAGAAGTGAGCAAATGCACTCTGTACCAACTGGGCATCTAGGAAGCTATCATCAGAGTAGCCATAGGTTTGAGCGCAATACCGCCAACTAGCTGGAAGGTGACAAAAGCATGATACCCATGTGGTCATCCGATCTACAGCAGAGAGTAGGGATGACTGGTCAGTCACATATCAATTCAATTTAGTTCTATTCATGTTTCTATACTGTATCCATCTCCATCACAGCTGAGCTCCAAATAAAAAATATTATGGGCTATCACAGCTAGTGTAGAAAAAACTTGAAGCAGTGATTAAGCTGAGAGCCAACATTATAAATAATTTTAGCAAAATCTTCAGTTAGTGGCAATTCCATTTTAGCTGCTTCATTATTCATTATCACTATATTAGCTAGACATAGATTGAGAATCTCTCCATTAGCATTAACCTTCTATGAAACAAATGGTTATATAAGAACACAAGAGCCACCATACTGGCTCAGAGCATGGTCCATCTTGCCCACTATCCTGTCACTGTCAGCAGTCATGCCAGAGCTTCAGGGGGACTGTACAGAACAGGCCATTTCTGGAGTGATCCACCCTTGTCTTCTACTCCTGGCTTCTGGTACTTACATGATTAGTGATAGAGATGCAGCCGTGTTAGTCTGGTCTAGCTGAAACAAAAGACAGTCTTTAAAGTGCTGCATAATCCTGTCTTTTGTTATGTGATTAGGATTGTTCTGAGCATAGTTGCATCCATGGCCTTCTTGACGAATAGCCAATGATGGACCTCTCTATTATTTATCCACTCCTGTTTTGAACTTAGTTGTACTTTTGGATATCCCAACATCCCGATGTAATGAGTTCTACAGGTTAGTTGTACGATGTGAGGAAAAGCACTTCCTCTTGATTGTATTACATTTGTTGCCTATTAATTTCATCTGGTGACCATTGGTATCTAGTTTTG
The DNA here is from genome assembly GCF_052426305.1 of Pelodiscus sinensis. Classification (NCBI taxonomy): domain Eukaryota; kingdom Metazoa; phylum Chordata; order Testudines; family Trionychidae; genus Pelodiscus; species Pelodiscus sinensis. Next base: position 94,524,736 of record NC_143055.1, read on the forward strand.
TATGGTGTAAAAGGATAAATAGCATGTCTCCATTCATTTTTACCATACCATTCATGATTTTATAGACCTCTTATCCTCCCTCCCCCATCACCTCTTTTCTAAGCTGAACAGCCCTAACTTTTGTAGCCTCTCCTTACATGGAAGCTTTTCCATATCCTTGATCATTTTTCTTGTCCTTCTCTGAACCTTTTCCTATTCCACTGTGTCCTTTTTGAAATATGGCAACCAGAACTGGACAGAATATTCAAGGTGTAAGTACACCATAGATTGAAATAGTAGCATGGTGGTATCTGTCTTATTTTCTGTATCTTTCCTCATAATATAATGTTAAACTTTTTGACTGCTGATCAATGTTCCCTCAAAATTTATTCTGCACATAAATGGAAAAAATTAATGTGCAGCTGTGCACCACCAGTAGAAACACATGCTGCTACCTCTGGGTGGCTGTGGGTGCTCTGCTAAACAGCTGGTCAGTACCTGAATCTCTTCGGGTGGCTGCTCTGTACTGAGTGGAAGTTTTCAGAGAACCATCCAGTTTCTCTAAGATCTCTTTTTTGGTAGTAAGAACTCATTCAGAACTCATCCCTATATGTGTATAGTTGAGATTAAATTTAATGTTGAATGCAAAGTAATGCACAATGGAAAAAATAATCTGCCCTTTTTGTGGCCCACTCAATGTTAAGAGATTCCTCTAACTCTTCAGTCTGCTTTGAACTTAACTTTCTTGAGGAATTTTGTATCATCTAAAAACTTTGCCACTTCATCCCCTTTTCCAGATCATTAATTAATATATTAGACAGCACAGGCCCCAGTACAGAACCTTGGAGGGACCCTGCTGTTCATCTCTCCCCCATGTCAAAACTGACCATTTATTGTTAACCCTTTTTCCTATCTTTCTGCTGGTCAGTGATCCGCGAGGGTATTGCATATCCTATGGTGTCTTAGTTTTCTGGAGAGCTTTTGGTGAGGGAATTCAAAACTTCTGGGTAAATGCCACCTGGTTCTCTTTAGTTGATCAATTTGTTCCAAAAACTCTTCTATAGACACATCAGTTTGGGGCAGTACTTGAGATGTGTCACCCAAAAAGAGTAGCAAAGACTTATCCAAGAATTAATTTACTTTCTCTGCAATGGCTTTGTCTTCCTTGAGTGTTCCTGCTCCGGGGGCAGGGTTGGCACTGGAAAGCTCCAGGAATGAGGCAAATATTGGGGATAGAGTGCTGGCACTGGGAGGAGTTGGGTGCAGTGCAGCTCTGGAAACAGGAGGCTGGCACTGGGGAGAGGTCTGGTAGGGGGGCTCTAAGGGGCAGGGAGCTGGCACTGAGGCATTTGGGATGTGGGGCTGGCACTAGGGAATTCTGAGGGTGGGAGGCTGGCACTGGGGGAGTTGGGTGCAGGAGACTCTGGGGTCAGTGGCTGGCACTAAGGGGTGGGGGGCACAAGGGGTTATGGTTGGTCCTGCAAGCTCATGGAGCCAGGGTGCACCTCAACCCAATCCCTCAGAGCTGCTGCGAACAGCTGGCTTCAGCTGCGGCAGCCTCCCAGCACGTGGCAACTGCCAAATTGGAAGCTGGCTGTTCCCAGTGGTTCTGGGGGCTGGGGCTCTTGGTGGGCTGGTAATATTTTATTTGCATATTCATTTGCATAATGAATATGCAAATAAAATGTTAGCAGTCTGCCAAAAGTTTGTGAATAGGTTTACTAGTCCATGGTATAAAAAAGGTTGGGAACCACTGATCTAGGGGCTCCACTTCCTGCTTCTGATGTACTTAAAACAATTATTACTGTTAGTTTTTGTGACTTTAGCAAGTTGCTTAATTTTTCTTTTGGTCTGCCTAATTATACTTTTCATTTCACTGGCTTATGCTTCTCCAACTATTCTCCTCACTAAGATTTACTTCCAGATTTTAAAGGATACCTTTTTTTCTGCTAATGGAATCCATTACTCCATATCTGTTCTCCAAATAACCAGTTAATAGCCAAGTGGCTCATCCCAGCCATCTAAACACACATGGAACCTCAGGAAACGAAAATCATCTAACAACAATGAATTGTTCACATACTGTTACCGCAGAAGTAGTCAGGTTAGTCTTGAACTCAATTTTACATGCAAAATGAGTCAATAAATCATCATAGGGTTGATTACAGGGCTTAACTCGAAATAAGCTATGCAAATTGAGCTACATCAATTGTGTAGCTTATTTAGAAATTGGGAGTGTCTACACAGCACTTATTTCAAAGTAGAGCACTCTTCCTCCGACTACTCTTACGTCTCGCACTTTTTCAGTAATGATCTACAAGGACAAAGGGTATGTCTACACTACAGCGTTAATTCGAGTTAACTTAATTCAAATTAACTATTTGAATTAAGTTAAGATAATTTGAAATAATGCATCTATACACAAACTATTTTGAAATAGCATTTTGTTGTTTCAAAATAGCGCTTCCACACTGAGTGGACCCTGAACCAAAGTTAAGGCTGGCCGGAACCAGTGCCGGCAGGGCATCAGGTTAGGACTTAGTGTGTGGGGCTGCTGCCTGAGGCTAACTGAGCTCCATGCTTAAAGGGACCCTACCGCTACCCCGGACAGGCAGTTCTCAGGGTTCCCCGCTTGCTTGTCGACCTCAATGAGCAACAGCAAAGCAGTCCTGTTTTGGAGTGCCCAAACTTGGGACACCACAGCACTCGGACACATGGAGCCAGAGCTGCCTTTGGGCATGCCGGTGTGTCTCGTGGGGTCATTGCCATCATCCCGACTGCACTTGCTGCAGGCTGCTGTCCGGGGGGGGGTTTATCAGGGGGCTGTCAGGATCCAGGAGGCCCTGCAGGACAGCGTCCATCCCAAGGAGTCCTCAGAGCCACCCCAGTCCTCCCCACCGGGAGCTCGTACCCCATTCCTCCCTTGTGTCCTTCCACTTACCCATCCCTAGCCACCCTTCCTGATGTCAAACAAGACGTATGTTTAAAAATAGAAGCTGGGTTTATTGAACAAAACTGGGGGAGGGGGAATGAACCACTGGGGAAAATGAGGTGGGAGAGGGGAAGAGAGAGGGTGGGAGTGAAGGGGGGAACCTGGGAGGAGGGAGGGGGAAGAAAGGGGAAAAAGTAGGAGGGGAAGCTCAGGGCCCAGGGTTGGGGGTCTTGCTGGACCAACTTGATTTTTCATGCAAACCTGCTCCTGGGTTCACATGTGGTCTTTGGTGGCCAGGCTGGCAGCTATCCTGCCACAGACGGCCACATTCCTCTGTCTAGTGTGGAGATCATGGACTTTAGGGGCATCCCCCCAAAAGTTGAATAAGGTCCATGATCTCCACCCTGGACCAGGAAGGCGCCCACCTTCTCCAGCCCCTTTCAGGATCCTGGGAGCTGGCAGACTGCTCCTGGGGAGCAGTGCCAGCGGCTTGCTGGCTTATGTTTTGGGGACACTGGGTCAGGGGCCCCAGTGGCCGCTGCTGGCTCTGGGCTGGCAGGCTTGGAGCTGGCACAGGCACTGTGGCCAGGGTCTACCCCTTTAATGGCTCCGGGGCTGGAGGAGAGTAAGTTTTCCTGGTTGTGCCCAGAGTGCCACTAGGGCTCTCTGGGAAGGGCTGGAGATCCCCTATTTTGAAATAAGTGTCTACACAGCACGTAATTCGAAATAGCTATTTTGAATTTGGCATTACTGCTCGTAGAATGAGGTTTACTAAATTCAAATTAAGCAGTCTATTTCGAATTAATTTCGAAATAGCAGTTTGCCTGTATAGATGCTATTAAAGTTAATTAGAAATGACAGCTGTTATTTTGAATTAACTTTGCAGTGTAGACATACCCAAAGTGGCTGAAGATGTCCAAGTGCCACTGCTTACATAAATGTTAATTCTACGAGTCCATCAGATCAATGACTGTGTGGCCCGGTGTCTGAGTAATAACCTTCCTAGAATATTCCATAGCCTCACTGGTCCTGTATTTTCATGGGCAGATCCTTTCTTAAGGGCACTTCACAAAAGACAGAATTTAAATTACATAGAATTTTTTAAGCACAACTGAGTATATTAGGAAAAACTAGCTAAAACCTAAAATTTTGTACTTTTGTTCAAATGAAACAGCTTTGGTAAAGACCTTTATTGTTTAATCATAAGCCCTGAATTATGCTACTCAGTTTCTCAAAATAGATTTCTGCAGTGGTATATTATTTCACTATAGCTATGCTGGTATAGCTCCTCCACGTGGATACTATTTCAGAATAAAAATGACCTTATTCCAAAATAGTGTCCACTTGGGGCAGAGGGACTAATTTTTCTACTACAGTCATGCCTATCAATTTCCTCATGTGGACAAATCCTAAACCAAACCTTATCTATGGAGCTACTAATGCACTTCATCAATGTTCTTGAACTCTTTGGTTTTGCTCATACAGAGATTCCAAGACTGGGCTAGCTGGTTACATGGTATTCGTTCCAGTTATTTCCACATCTTCCACATAAATTGCCTTGAAATATTATATTGCATGATTTTTATTTATCTGAATATTACTGTAGGCAATTGATGTACTTGCCCCAGAAATTTCATGTCATATAAGTGTGATACACAAAAGTAGGAAAAGAAATGGGTGCACATGATCATAAACAGAAAGGGATGTAAGACAGATAGTATTTTTAATAAGATATGGTCTGTCTATCTAGATGGAAAACATTTGAAAATCCCTGCATAAGCACTCTGCATTTTCTTAAATACAACAATTCAGCAAGCCATTTTTGTTTAATTTTTATGCCTAGCTGTATAGTGGCAAGACAAAACAAACAAGTTGCGCAATAAGTGTTACATTTTCATTATTTTCTTGCCATGTGCCATCCCAATATTAACTTCTAACTTCTCTTCCCAAATCTTCCTACTGCTATGAGTGATTGCTATCTGATAAGCCTAAAACTTGAACAAAATTTCCTTTTAAGAAAATGTAGTTTATGAACTGTTAGAGCAAACCAGTGAAAGACCCTGCATGGTTTCTAATGCAAATTTTACATTTATAAGATCAGTTGCAATTTGAAACCGCAGACCCTTTTGCTTCTTAGGGGCAGGTAACTTGCTTAGTTGGATCATCCATATAGATTGTTTGACTGAACTAGATTTTGGAGATCTTCGGAATGCTAAGACCCCAAATAGGGACTTTAATGATGCTTAGAGTTTGGTCAGATGCTCTGTAGAAAGGTGAATGAATTCCACTTTTAAGAAGGAATTCTGTTATTTCCTCCTAATGGGTATTTTTGATAATAAAAGTTAAATACATCTGGCTTTTACGTTCTGGCTATCCTACAACCCTGCACTCACTTTCAGGATATTTAAAGGAGCCTGAATACCTTATGATCTTTTCAGTTTTCACTGGGAAATTGTTTTAGAATGTTGTAATTCTAGGCAACACCTTTATAATGGACTGAATCAAAACAACAATCTTAAAACCAAACCCAATATTAGGATTTGAATTGAGCTCTAACTTTTTAAGAATCTTAAGTGCTCACGTTATTTTCTCATGTAGTCTCATTGAGATGGATGAAAGGACTATTTGTGCAAATGAGGTGAAGAAAATTTGAGCTGTAGAGAAGATTGGTAAAAACAAGAGTTCATTGATTTCCTTAATGTTAAAATTATGTCCTCTGGATCTATACTAATTGCTTTTTCATTGAACAATTATTATTCAGGTTGCACCTATCTTAAAGCAAACCTGCAAGCATTTGAGAAAATGGCTACTTGGCTAGTTATAAAAATTTAAGAGGAAATCCTGATAGTTTTGAGATCAAAGATAAAACTCCCATTGACTTCAATGGGTCAAGAATGTCACCCTTTTGTCTTTTTGCTACTTCTGTAAGCAGCTCTGTGAAAATGCTTCATGTGCTATTTTGTAACTTAAATGCAGTATACTTCAGTGAAATACAACAAATATCACAATGCTTTCTACTGCAGTGGCACAGTAGAGGGACTATTTCTCTGTAGTGTAGTGGAAGCACACTACCATTTAAAAAAAACAACGAACTGACCCTTTTCTACACTGTAACTAATTGGTCCCACTTATGGATGTAAGCAACCATCTAAAAAGCATTAATTTGTATGCATAAACCCTGGTACTACCAACAAAAGATACCAAGTTTACCTGTTTATTCACTTATTAAAAAAACTGGCAGAGTTGTCCTTATTTTATGGGACATTTCAATTTTTAAAAAGCAATTTAAAGTTATCATGAGATGTTATGCATAAATAAAACAGACAATCTTGAAAATTTAGTCTTTTGGAGACAGGTGTTTTGTTTTTAAGAGTCTGTCTCCGTTTTGGCATGAAGGAGCTTCTATATATTTATTTCAGGGACAAACTCAAATGCCTTCTGATATTCTTATACTCTATTTTATTCATTCCACTTTCATCTTTCACGGCCAGAAGACTCACCACTCTCTTGACTAAATGACTTACTCCTGCAAGAGGTGAACATATTTAACTTTTCCAAGCTATTCACTAAAATTTTTAATTTGTCAGGACAGTTTCAGATTTGCTAGGAAGGTTCTCCCATTGGGTTAAATTCAATGTAGTTTTTATAATTTCTTGTTCTAGAAGTTAAGGATTTTTCTGTGAGTTTAAAAGACAGGCAAATTGTCATTATGTTTATGTCTTTTATTCAAGTAGCCATAAGTTGGCAGACTTGCACTTGGTACAGAAAGGGGCTGCCCCTTCAGAAGCCTGTAACAAGCACAACTCTATTACTTTCAACCTGCAGCTGGTCTTCTGTGCCTGCAAACTCAAACTTCTACAATCTATGGTTGCAAAACGAACAAACAAAAAACCCAACACTCTCCCTCTCCTTCCCCGCCCAGCAACACACGCTTGCCAACAGCCAGTTCGTTAGGTGTTGCTTTAAATGGACAAGAGTCGCGCAGGAGACTTTTCCAAGAAGAAAGTTTCTCACCCTCTCTGATTTCTCTCAGGCCTCCTCCAACTTCACCTTCCTTTGCAGCTATGCAGCCACCCCTGTAGTTCCCCTTAGCCAGGCTGCCCGTAAAGCAGACATGGGCTGTACCATCCTCCAAACTACAGATCCCAGGATCCCTCTCCGAAGCCCAATAACCTTCCTTTCCCCCCCCCCCCCTCCCTGTCCTTGTTGGAAAAGCCTCTGGCTGAGTTTCAGAGAAAGTCTCAGCTCCTCCACTGTGGACGGGGAGGGCGAGGCGGCCCACAGAGGCCACCGGTGGGGAGGAAGGGTAAGGGGTGGGGAAACTGTGCTCAACTGACAGCAGCAAAGGCCGCTGGTGATGGTAGCAGAGGGGGTGGGGGAGGCAGGACACTTGAATACCAGGGCAGATCCCTCCCTCCCGGGCCAAGAGGGAGGGCCCCCTCCTCCCATCCGTGCCTAGTAGTCTATGGGGCCGGGGTTCCCCCTCCCCTTCAAGTCTCTGCGTTCGCTCAGCCGAACTCTCCCGGGAGCAAGATTCCAACCCTCCGAACCGCAGCGCTGCCGGGGTGGAACTTTGCCGGGCTCCAGGTTCCAGCCCCGGCGGGAGGGGGGAGCCAGGGACACGAGCGCTGCCCGGCCCATTGCGCCCTCCCAGCGCGGCAGCAGCTGCGGCGGGAGGAGGAGGCGGAGGAAGGAGCCGCGCTAGGCAGCGGCGCTGAGATTTGCCAGCGGGCAGCCGAGGCAGAGCAGTCAGGGAAACAAGACCTCGCGCGGAAGCTGCAGCCCAGTCCGCGCCAGGGCTGTTCCCCGGGACGCGGGCGCTGAAGTTGGGGCGGCGCCCGTTGCTGCTCTTGCCTGCTGCGTGTGTGACTCGGTGGCCGGCTCGGGCAGTTTGGGAGGGAGACACCCACCTCCGCCTCCTTCGTTCCCTCCCCCCGGCCGCCTCCTCCCCTTTCCCCGGAGCCGGAGGAGGCCGGAGCGGGCGCGTTGCGGCGGCTGCTGCTGTGTCTCCGGGGTCTCTCGGCCCGGCCCGGCCGCGCCGCTGCTACGGACCGAGGAACCCCCGCAGCGGGAAGACGGCGCAGCCATGAGCGGCGGGGAGGTGGTTTGCTCGGGCTGGCTCCGAAAGTCCCCGCCGGAGAAGAAGTTGAAGCGATACGTGAGTGCATTCACCCTACGGCTTATCCCCTGGGCGGGAGGGCGTCCCCCCCCTCTCCCGTCCCGTGGTGTCTCTCCGCCGGGTGCCTTCGCCCCTTGCTGCCTGCTGCTTCTTCCTCCCCGCCCGGCACCTTTACCCCTGCGCTCGCTCCTTCCCTGCCCTCCTTCCTCTGCCTTTGCTCTCTCCCGAGCGGTTGCTAGCATGGTGGGGTGACTGTGTTGACAACAGAGACTTTTTGTCCACTGGCACCGCACAGCCTCTTCGGCTTTCCCACCACCTTTTAAAAAAAACTGCTACGTCCGTAGTTCAGTTTGATATCAGTGAGGAAAGGCCCCTGAGCGGCCAGGTCTTTTATCTTGATTTTATTGCCGTGCAAAGGGAACGTGGGGCGGAGTTGTTCCCTTTAGACCCTCTCTTTACTTCTGTCTTTTAAATGTAAACACTAGGTAGCCTTTTCTTAGAGTCACTGTACAGAAGTCCCTCTACAGCGGGCCTGTTGATACTGTTAGTGGAAACTTGTTCCTGGCATTGTAATTGACCAAGTTTTTGCAACGGTCTCTTCTGAAGGTATCTCAGAAGCACTTTTCTTCTCTTGAGTACACGTCGCATGAAAGAACCGTTTCCCCCTTGTGATAGAAACCCTTAGCTTGCAAATTGAAAAGCAAAAAAAAAAAAAAAAACGAACAGGAAATGTTTCCTTTTTATAAAATTCCACAGTTGCTCCTAAGTAAATAGTCCAACCCTATAGCAGACATGACATTTAAGTTGCATGAAAATGGTGTTTGTTTGCTGAGAGAGTGAATTTTTGACACAGGGACAGCAACGGTGTCTAGCTTTTTAAGGCTTTTGGAGACGCTGTTAAGTCACGTAGGAGGGATGAATGGTGCCAGAAGTGATCTTTGCCGAGGGCCTTCCCATGGTACCAAAGTGGCTTGTGATCCCTATAATTGGTACAAGGTGCTGTTTCTTCACTTAGCTATTTTTAGGTTTCATTTACATAGAAAATGGATTTTGAAGGTGCCCCTTTTATTGAAGCAGACAAACTATTTGAGAATCAGCAAACACAAGGTTGCTATGTCGCAATATTTCTTGCTGTCTTTATGAGTAGGTTCCACAAAGGCAAGATAGAAGTAAACTTTAGTTGTTGTCATTGAGTTTTTAAATGAGAAAGAATTGGTTAAACAGGACTGTCCTGCGTCTTCAAGTAAAAGCTCCTCAGGACCCAGTCCTGTCCTATTGGAGTGCATGGCAAAAATCCCTTTGATTGCAAAATCACAGAATCAGTCTTTCACTAAGAATATTGTTATATGACGTATGCAATCTTTATACCTTTGCTACTAAATTGGCCACTGGGTTTATACAGGTATTCATTTTTGGACTGTATAAGTATGAACAGTTAGGGCAGTGGTAAAAGTATAGTACTGGTAGTGATTGAGACATCAGGAGATCTACTACATTTTAAGTTTGACAAGTTTTCTTCAGGATCAGTAAAATCACACACATTTAGTCTCTTGATAGAAGAGGTTAACTGTTAATTAATCATAGTTAACTTCTCCAGTAAGATTCTACATTTCTCTGTTAATTGAGCTTTTTCTGAATGCACTAGTAGATGCGTTGCTAAATTAAAATAATGCATATTTCACTAATTTCTTTCCAAAATAAACCTTCAGGGTATAATAAATACTTATTTAACTTTTTAAGGTATTATAAGCATACATATATATCCAGTCAGTGGGACTGTTGTCCTTCTTGGGATAACATCTATGTCCATCTTAAACATACTGACCAAAAGAAACTCTGGTGATGATCTAAAGTAGGCTTGAAAAAGTTTCTGTTGGCATTAAAAACTGTAAATCTGACTTTCAGCATTGATGTAACTTACATGTCATTGTAGAAATTATGCTTAATTTAGCTGTTGGTATTTTTAGTGATTATACTCTTCTTTATAATTATGGCAATAGGATGACATGGTACACTAGTATTCCTTTAACTGATCTGTACTGAAAAGTAGTCATCCCTATGTTTTCAGTTAATAGCACTTAAAAATAAAAAAAATTGCTTTTTTGAGGCTGTATTGAGTGAAGATGGCATGTAGGGAGTAAGTAAGGGAAAACTTCCAGTAACTTCACTGTAGCTCAGCTGATACCAGTCTTGTCTGGACCATAGGACAGAAAGCCATACATTTATTTCCTTCAGCCATATCCACTGACACTACATGAAGAGGAGTGCTGTCTAGGGGATGAGACTCTGGTGCCCAGTGAACTGTAGATTTAAGATTCTCAAATCCCTGCTTGTAAGTAAGCAAACTTGATATAATGATCATTGTTCCTTGTCCAAATAAAAAGGCTGTTATGTGCAGCTCTGTGGGTTTCTTCTAAGTGCTCTATAACTAATACAGATTTGCCTCTTCTCACTATGAGTACATCTTTGTGATGCAATATAAAAAAGGTTATATAAAGCTGCATTTTGTATGGGTGACGTTTCAGAAGTCTCCCTCAGAAGGCAGAGAGAGGAAAACATTTTCATTGGGAAAAGTATGTGTTTGCAACACATACTTTTCGCATATATATGGAACACTGTAACTTCATGCCTTTTTAGTTAATACACGTTTCTTGGGGCAAATCCAAAAGTCCATCTGTAAAGGGAGATAGGAAGTCTGAAATTGCAGATGTTAAATCTGGTTTCAGTGCTAAGCTTTAGGGAGGGTGAGAGAGAACACTTTGAAGCTAGTGCACAGACATATGGTCCATGGGTTTTGGGCTTTTTTGGGGGGGTTTAGGTTTTTTTAAATAGCCTGACAATAGTACTAAAAACAATTTCCAAGCATTTGGAGTCCTAACAAGCCATTACTGTTTTAGGAATGGAAAATCCAAGTTTCTTAGATGCAGGTGTCTTTCCTCATAAAAAAGCAGAAATATTTTTATTAAGGTTTTTGATGGGAAACTATTTCTTTTCTTATAGCTATTGTCATCAATAGTGGGTTCACTTGAACTGTTGTTGGATATGGTCTACAGGTTGAACCTCTAAAATCCGGGACTCTCTGGTCTGAATACTGTTGGATCAGAGAACCCCAGCTGGCCAGGTTCAGAAGCACAGCCTGGAGTGGGCTGGCAGCAGGGAGCCCAGCCCCAGCAGGGCCAGTGCTGGCGGCAAGGAGCACAGCCCTGACAAGAAGCAGATCCTCAGTCATGGCTGGCGTGGTACAGAAGTGCAGCCCCAGCCAGGGCTGGAGTTAGCTGGGCACGCAGCCCAGCCTGGTGTTGTGGTGGTGCCATAATCATTTTACTGAGGTTTTTCTGCTTGTCTTCCATTTCACACATCAGGTGGACCAGTACAGAGCAATTTAAATATTCACATGATGATAAGTAAGCAGAGTTAGATGCAGGGGAGGAGAATTCCCCATTGGCAGGGGTGGGAGGGCATGAAGAGGGAGTCTTTCATGACTGCTGTGCAAGGGTTATAATTTTTTTCATTAGTTAAATGGCTACGCAACTTCAACTATGTCAATTGAGTAGCTTATGTTGAAATAGCTTAACGTGGCTTTAGGCGCTGTCTACACTGCAAGAAGTCGAAGGAAGAACACTCTTCTTTCGACTTCCTTTACTTCTCGTGAAATGAGGGTTATCATGTGTTGGAGTAAGAAGTCCTCCAGCTTGACGTTATTTTGAAATAAAGGCTTGTAGTGTAGACGCACACTATGTTATTTCGGAATAATTTCAGTTATTCTGAAATAATGCTGCTGGATAGGTGTACCCTATCTGTCCAGAAGAAAACTGGCTTAGAAGGCTTGTGTTTTTGTATTTTGTGTGCTGTTTATGCTCATGTAATTGGAAACTCTGTTTGACAGTCCATTGGTATCTCTTTGTGTATGCTTGTTCTGTGCATGCTTATAATAACATATGCTTTGGGAAGTGGCAAATGAACCTCCATTCACATTTTTGGTACCTCTTAAATGTTCAACACTTGTAGATGCAAAGCTTCTATAAGAGTTCAGAGGACAGTGTACGAGAAGAAAGAAACGAAACTATCTCACAATCTTAATTTGGCTTTCAAAAATAGGAGGTATCTATATAAAATCTTTGGTGTTTATTTTTGTTGCTAAAGTTGTAAAATGAATGGAGGCTTTTAGAAGATGAGGAGGTGAGACCAACAAACTTTAGGATGTAACTAAAGTTTTTATGGGTACCAAGGTTTAGCAAATTGGCATCTAATTTTTTTTATTTAATAAATGAACCTTGTGTATTGTGTAGATAAGTTGCAGCCACATCAGTTACTTAATGATAGACATGAGTTTATAAAATAAGACTTTTCTTAGGGCTCACACTACTTGTATTCAACAAGTTGTGCCTGAATGTGGTAGAGGTTAACAATTGGTAAAGTAGATCTCAGCTGCTATTTGTGATTCAATACATGTCACGCATTACTTTGTGTTCAAATTCTTGTCTTTTTTCAGTGAATGTCATACACGCTCTTTTATTTTAATGCCACATACTAGCATGTCTGTAGGTTATCAAATAGTGTCATTTCTACATTCCAGCTGCAGATAGTTACATTCTATGTCAAGATCCCTATTGGAGTTCCAAGGTCTCTTCCTCCTCCTTTCCCTTATCCTGTGTGCTGTAGAAAAGTTGGTATGTTGCATTTTGATGCTGGTAAAGAAAATACTAAGTAGATGAGCCCCATGCAATGCAATTGAAAGCAAGCTAAATGTAACAATTTCAAATATTTCCTTTGGGGATAAAACAGAATGAATTGCATTGTTTTGTATGCAAAATAAAGATACAGTGCTGCGTACTGTAGTGACTTTGTGTGTGTTCCTGGGTCAGAAGTGTGGGATTGGTGTCCAAAGCAAGCTACAGAGACTCAACAAGCACATGCTGAGATAGAAAAGCACTTGCTACCTAACGTTCTCCAGTGAAAAGTCTTTCAGGTTTTTTTGTAAACTAATACACTGACAAATACATTAAGGTTAGTCTTAATGTATTATTCCTTACTTAATATAAGCACAGATGAAAGATATAATCAGCCAATAACATAATTTACTTAAACAAAATTAATTTAAGCCAAGTTTAAACAGATTTTAGTATCCACGTTAGTGGCTTGCACTGGTCAAATTAAATTGCTTTTTTAAACATCTATTTAAACTGCTGCTGCTTTATGATAAAATTCTGCTGCAGTCAGATTGATGAGAGTTTTGCCATTGATTTCAGTAGATTTAGGACTTTATCCCAGTGTCCCAGTAAGTGAGGCCTGACCTTACTTAATGAATAAGATCACCTGGATCTGAGAGATTCTCCTGAGGCTGCAAAACAACATCTTTGCTTCCTTGCACAGAGTTCACTCCATTTAACAAATGGAAGGAAATTTGAGTCACCTCATGTGCCTCTAGCCCCTATGTATCTAAAGTGCACAGCCTCAGTCACTGTGATAACTGAGCATCTTGCATTCATTAATGTGTTCATAGCGCCCTGTGAGGTGGGAAAGTATTGTTGCTGTTTTACAGAAAGACATCTGAGTCACAGAGCGACTAACTGACTTGCCCAATTTGTGAAAAGTACAAATTTTAACCTGGGTCGCCAGAGTCCCCAGGTAACATTCAAAGCACTGGCCTGTCTTTTTCTTTCGCCTCCTGCTCCTCGGGTGCGTCTATACTGCGGCACTAGCTCGAAATAAGCTTCGCAATTTGAGCTACGCGAATTTTGTACCTTATTTCAAGTTTATTTCAAGAGAGTCTATTTTGAAACAGACCGCTTTCCCGACAAGTCCCTTAATCCTTGTGGAACAAGATTTACTAGGATGTTGGGATAGTGCACCCGTTATTTCAATTACATTTCAAAATAATGGGTGTGCTGTTAAGACACGGAAAATACTATTTCGGCTGGAAGTATCCTGAAATAAGAACATAAGAACTGAGTCAGACCAAAGGTCCATCTAGCCCAGTAGCCTGTCTGCCGACAGTGGCCAGCACCAGGTGCCCCAGAGAGAGTGGACCGAAGACAATGATCAAGCGATTTCTCCTGCCATCCTTCTCCAGCCTCTGGCAAACAGAGGCCAGGGACACCATTTCTATCCCCTGGCTAATAGTCTTTTATGGACCTCTAACCTCCATGAAATTATCTAGCTTCTCTTTAAACTCTGTTATAGTCCTAGCCTCCTCTGGCAAGGAGTTCCACAGGTTGACTACATGCTGTGTGAAGAAGAACTTTCTTTTATTAGTTTTAAACCTGCTATCCATTAATTTCATTTGGTGCCCTCTAGTTCTTCTATTATGGGAACTAATAAATAACTTTTCTTTATCCACCCTCTCCACACCACTCATGATTTTATATACCTCTGTCATATCCCCCCTTGGTCTCCTCTTTTCTAAACTGAAAAGTCCCAGTCACTTTAACCTCTCTTCATATGGGACCCGTTCCAAGCCCCTAATCATTTTAGTTGCCCTTTTCTGAACCCTTTCCAAGGCCAAAATATCTTTTTTGAGGTGAGGAGACCACCTCAAATAGTGTCGCAGTGCAGACGTACCCCTAGTGACTGATTGAAAACTAGTAATCTTTGCTGATAGACATGGTCAGTGTCTCTTTCACAGAGGACAATGATCTTGGCACCATGAAACAAGCAGTAATCAAGATCAAGCAATAGTTTTATCTTTGGCTGTCATGTATAACTTGGATAAGGTTTTTGATGCGATGAAGAGACATTTCTGACTTTTTTCAAGATTATAGAAGACTCACATTTGGGGTTGAAACAGAATGTGACACTTGTTGGCCTGGGGGATTATCTCCTTTTAGTGAAGAATTATTGTTCTTCTGCTACCAGGTCTGTTCACAAGGTTTGACATGCAGTTGTTCTACATAAGGCTACTGAATCACACAAGAACAGGCAGCAGTGGATGGAACACCCCACTTCTGGCACCAGTTTTTCTTTTAAGACGCTGCACAAGCAATTATTCTGACATCTTGAATGTTTACGCACGAAGGTCTTGTCTCTGTTACAAATGCTTTCCTGGTGTAATTATACCAGCCTATACCCTTAGGTATAGGCACAGCATATTCGGACAGAGGGTTTTTTTTTTTTTTTTTGTCAGCATAGTAACATTACTTCCCCTAGTAACTTCAGTTATGCTGGCAGAAGCGCTCTTCCATTGGCATACCTACATCTATGGAAGGGGTGGGCTAACGGAGCTGTAAGATCGTGTTGGGGCGCAGGCCATATGAGAAGCCTTTGCCTCCCTGCCCCCAGGCTCTCAGCATTCACAGAAGTGCTTGGCCCTGCAGCTAGCTTTTCTGAGTGCCGAGTGAGGGGCAAGGTAGGCAGGGAGCCTCCTGTGAGCTGGATTCAGCCTGCAGGCGGTATTTTGCCTGGCCCCGATCTCTGTGAGTGTGTGTGTGTGAGAGAGAGAGTGTGTGTGTTGCTGGTAAATCTGAATCTAGTAGGGGTGAGGGCTTCTTAATTCTCTCAACTGACACAGCTATGCCAATATAATTTTGTAGTGTAGACCCAGCCCCTGGTCTCAGAAGGCCTATTCCTACCACCCATCCTCGTTAACATGTATATTAAACCATTAGAGGAAATCACAAAATGAAATAAATGTAAATTCCAGTTATATGCAAATGATATTTAGTTCCACACCTCCTTTGTGTCAGATAGAACTAAAAACCCCAATCACCTATATTTTCCAGGACAGGAATGATGGGAGCAGCTGGCTGAAGTTAAATGTAAGATGGAAGTGATATTGGTGGGAAAAGGAAAATGGCTCAGAGAACTGGATAAAACAGTTCTCTCTATTATACAGGCCTTGATTATCAGTAAGCTGCAATCTTGGGTTCCTTTGAAATGCTTCATTGCTCCTAGACACCCAGATAGCATAAGCAGCCAGTAATGACATTTCCCATCGTTAGTTGGCAGGAGTCTTTCAGGGAAGGAAATTCCTAGGGGTATGATCTACCCTGTTTTTGTTTTCTCCTTATGCATTTATTAGCTTGTTGCTTAAAAAAAGGCCAGCAACTTGTTTACAATGCACTTTTATCAATTAAAAATTTATATCTTGAAGTTATTGCTGGATTACTTTCTGCTGTTTTGTTTTCTAGCTTCACCCTGTTAAAGTGTGTCTTTGTAATGACTGTTGGGTCAGGTGATCAGAATCAACTGTCGTTTTGCTCTCAGCATAGACCAATAACACATCTCTTTGACTGTTTTTGCTTTAAAAAAAGTGAGTGGTAGAGATTAAAGGGATACTATCAACCTGAAATCTTGTCATTTTGTTAACAGTGATTTCATTTCAATACTGCAGCTGTCCCCGAGTTTCTCTTGAGAGCATGTTTTTGTTTTACAGTCACACATTTATAGGGGAAGCAGTGAAACACTAGACACACATTGTGGGAAAATGTAGAGAACAAACAAACTAAAAAATAGGAAAACATTTTTCCTTACTCTTTTGTTCATAGTAATCTTGCATGTTTTGACAATAATAGGTTTAAAAACAAAAATGTCACATGATTTTCTTACTTTATACTGACATTATCCCTTTAATTTAAAGCCAGTCTGCTGTAATGAATAGTCATCTAATTATCAAGGGAAGCAGTTTAACCTGTACCAATCTGCAGCAAGGCATTTCTTCAAAATGTGCCTTTGGTTGCTCTGAATTCCAGCTGTCTGTGCAATGAGAAAGACAGTGTGTGTGTAATCCAGCTCCTAAATCTTATAAACTAATATGCTTAAACCAGCATTTTCTTTTTGATCACCTTGTTACTGCAGCAAAAAATTCTCATCTTGGAATCCAGCAACAATACAAAAAAATAATATCAGGAGAATGCTTATTCATCCTTAATTGCTAATCCTGTTCCTTCATTCTTTTTTATTAATTCTTGGCTGGATTATTGCATTTCATTTTTCCATAAATTCTATGGATTATTTACTTTTTATAAATTACAGTTTAATCAAAGCTCTGTAGATAAATGCATGGTCAGTGTTTCCAGTGGCTTCCAGTGAAATAGTGCTTAATTTTGAATGTACTCTGATTTTAAAACATACTTTTGCCCTTGCATCTGGCTGCTGACTGGAATTCTGGGCTCTTTTTGTTTAGCTTTCGAGGGTTTTGGAGCACCCCTGAATACTTTCAGTTTTAGCATAATCTCACATTACGTACCATGACTGAAATCATTTTCTCAACATGATCCAGCAGTGAGATGTTAGTCGGTACATTTTCAGTAGAATTCATGGGACTGAATTAACAGTTGAATCTTCTAATAGGATACGTTTGAGCTAGGGATGCAACTGTAGCCAACCAAAATTGCTAATGAAGCAGGGATTTAGCCCGCGCATTATTCAGTTTAACAGCTGATTCGAACCAGAAAGAGCGCTCTGGGACGCGTTAGTTCGAATCAAACCCCTCAATGAGGAGTAACGTTAGTTTGAACCAAGGGGCTTGATTCAAACTAACGTGTCCCGGAGCGTACTTCCTGGTTTGAATCAGCCGTTGAGCAGAATAATGCGCGGGTGAAATTATGCTAATGAAACGTGGGATATTTAAATCCCCGCTTTATTAGCAATTTCGGTCGGCTACATTTGCATCCCTAGCTTGAACTAGGGAGCAAGTGTAGATGTACCCTCACTCTGGTTTTGAAAGCATAGTAAGTGAGTTCTTAATTTTGTGTGTGGATGTTAGTGTACCTTAACTAACAATTAAACCAACAACTCAACAGTTATGTGAGATTTTCTGTCATTTTAACACCTCACATTTTGCTTGGGTAGTTAGTTAATTTGGTACTATTAAAACCGAGTGCTCAGTACACATGGCACTAATGGAATAATCACATATGCTTCTAAAATCTGCCGCTTACGGTCAACACGTTTAAAACAGTGACTTGTGCATTTTTTAAAAAGGGGTATATATCATAACGTGGCTGTATAAAAGTCAGTAGAAGAATGATTGGCAAACAGGGAAAGTGGTGGTGCTCCTAGTAAATGGTATGATGGGTTAGTGTACTGTTCTTCCACTTCTGGAAATCAGAGTTCTGTGCCCCTCTTAGGTCATAAATGAAAACGGTTTTGGAAGTCTTATCCTGAAAAGAGGGACTTATTGAAAGAATGGGCACAGAAAGTATATATTGGCCACATCTGTTCAGTATTCTTTTGGGCAGCATTTGGGTGTGTCTACACTGCAATTAAAAACATGTGTCTGTCCTGTGTCAGCTGCCTCAGGGTCACCGGCCTTGGGCTAATGGGCTGTTGAACTGTGCTGTCGGTGACTGGACGAGAGCTCAAGCTCTGGGACCATCTCACCTCACAGGGTTCTAGAGCCCAGGCCGCAGCCAGAGCCTGAACATCTACACCGTTATTAAACAACCCCTTAACCTGAGCCCAGGTCAGCTGATACAAGCTAGCCACAGATTTTTAATTGCAGAGTAGACGTACCCTAAAGCTTTATGGCCACTGCTTTCAAAAGAAAGCTGGTGGAGTTTTTTTGTTTTTTCTTCAGTCATGAGTTAAGTAACACTTCAGTTGGCTGTTGTACTGCAGAAACAAATTAGAGATAATACTCTGTGGTCCTGTTGTGAAGTCAGCAATGGGCAGGTACAATTCTGACCTTGTCTGGCCTGGCTACCGTATGGTAAAAGCTGCAGGTGCTTTGTCTCCACTAGGATTTTATTTAAATATCATGTGTTGTTTATCTTATTGTATACATCTCCCCAAAAACAAGCAACCCTCCTATACCAACCTACCTGTACAATAGTGAAGACTGTCACAAATGAAAGTCGGTTTCCCAGACACCTCCAAACATACCTCTTGGGGCAGAGTGATGGTGGAATTGTCTTATGGAATGGAATGCAATGCATCTCGGTAATGTAAGAAGGTGTGTACTATGCCAGTAGACAAGCCTGGTGCTACTGGGGGGGCAGGTGACATTCCCCCGATCTTCAAGGAGCCCCAAATTATTGTCAGGCCAAAATGTGTTTCACATGTTATGAGCCTGCTTGATTTTATTACGGTGGGAGCGGCCACTGATTTCAGGGTTACTCATGTTAATAAATAGGGCCTTGCGCAGATACAAAATCTGTATCTATAGCTGATCTTCAAAAATGATCCGTGGATATCCACATCTTCAGTGTGGATACCCATTGATATAAAGTGGGTATTTGCAAATTTGCAGGGCTCCAGACTTAAAATTTCTGCATCCAACCCATGATCTTTAAAAATGATCTGTGGATATTTGTAGATCTGCCGTGCTCTAGTAATAAAGTTAAATGCACGGGAAAGTGTTTGCAGGATCAGGTCATGTGCTGGTAGAAGGTTTCTAAGCCATGGAGGATCAGACCAATAGAATAGTTGCAGATTGGAATTGTCATCTTTTTATAAACAGCAGGAAAATACCGACATAGTAGCCAAATTTTACTCGTTTTACTCTTAAAACCAACGATTGTCCAGATTTCTAAATAGCTTGTGGAAGTCTGTTTATTTTTAAAAAGCAATAGTTAGAAGTTTCAAAATACTCACTTATTCCCAAATAGTGGGAGCCTAGAATTGGCTCAGCCAGCTGAGGTGGACTAAACTTCACAAACTTTGGGGGCTTTCTATAGCAAAACAGTTTTAGGATTTCTGCTGTTGTAAAGGTCCGACATCTATACTTATGCAGTGTCTAAAAGTTTTTTTTTAAAATTTAGTCTCATATAGATGTCAATATCTGCTTATTGCTGATCATAAAAAATCATGTGTATGGTTTTGGGGAATGAGATAAAAACGCAGGAAGTTATTCAAATACAATAGCCAACTCCCACCCTTTACACTTTTAGTATTTTGCGACTCTGTGTGTTAATATTTATATTTGGGTTAGTTATTAAATGAGCAATGAACACATACACCTTAATATAGATTTTAAACTTTCAGATTTGTACTGTGTGCACTAACTATAAACAGCGTTAAATTGAATACATTAAGCTTCACATTATCATTTGCCCTTTATGCATCTGATGAAGGAATTCACTGAATCACTTAGTGCACAGGACAAAAGTTGCCATTAAAATGTCGTGCATAATTCTTTTATGGTTTTACAAGATTTGTGTCTTCACATAGTTTTTTTTTTTTTTAAGTAGGACAGAAGCTTTTTCTAAATAGCTTAAATGATCTTGGAACAACTAGCCCTTCAGCCCACAAGAGATGGCTATTTTCAGCTTGGTTCTAAGTAACATTGAGGAGGTGATTTACAGCCATGGTAAAAAAAAAAAAAAAAGCAAACAAACTGCCTGGGTGTATAAGGAATGGGATGGAGAATAATATGGAAAATATGATGTATATACAAAAAGACTAGTGGTTTGCATTCATCCAAAATACTATGTTCAGTTCTGTCCACCCCATTTAAAAAAGGATATTGTAGAATTAGAGGGGAGTGCAGAGAAGAATGTTGATAATGATCAAGGTCATGGAAAAACTCTCATTTGAAGAGGAATTGAAAACTCTTAGGAAGGAGACAAATAAGAGGGGACATGGTGATTATTTTATATATTTTCATAATGAGAAGGTGGCATGGCCATCTCTAAGGGGGTGCAGGGCACCCCCACTCCATCTCTTCCAGCCTGCCCCTGCTCCACTTCTACCCAACCTGTGCTTCATCTTGCCCTACTTTATTCTGCCCCCAATACACCCTTTGCCCAAAGCCCCTTTATCTGACATGGGGGATTACTGGGGAGCATAGCAGGGGTCGGACTCCCTTGCACACACTCACCACAGTGACAGTAGCCATGGGAAGTGGAGCGACCCAGCAGCCTGCTCTGTTCTGTCATCTCCCCACTGATAGCCCCACGCAGAAGTAGCCCCAGTATCGGCAGCAGCTCCCGGAAGTGGCAGTGACTCTGCTGGCCCCATGTGGGCTGGGAGCCCACAGCCTTGTGTGGATCTGGAAGCAGCTGGGCTGGAGCAGCCCCTGCCCATGGAGGGGGAGGAGAGGGAGGAGAAACTCCAGCCCGGCCATGGCGGGTGGGGACCTCCCACCTGACCCCATTTGATAAGTTAAACTTAACATTTAACTAGTTAACTAATTAAATGGGATTGTATATCCCTACTAGCAGTCTGTATTGTCAGATTTTGTGTAATAGATGAAAAGTATTTGTTGGTTATTTCTAAGTATGTTAATTGTGTAATTCCATGAATTTTTGTGTGTGTTCCTCTGAAGAAATACTGCCTCCTTTTAGCTGTACACTGTATGTAGATGGAGTTGCACACTGACATTAATTTTTAAAGATACATTTGTATGTCACCGGTTTGTGTGCATCTATATACTATGTATATGTCTCTCCTGGAAAAAACCCAATTCATTCCTAAAATGGGAATTAACATTTTAAGAGGAGAACTGCTCTTTGGTTTCCAAGTTTAGTGGAACACTTGGAAAATGGATCATGAAGCTGTTAATTTGAAGCACAGTTTTCTAAAAGCAATAAACTCATTTGTGTCTAAGAAATGTTAGGCTCCAACAATTAGTGTATATAAGTATTTTAACAATTATTTCTAGTTCAGATTGTTTTCACCATCATAGTATGATAAATTTGGCAATCTTTTTATTAGTTACTCAGAATGAAATAATGTCCTTAAAATTACACTGCAATGGCTATGTGTTTATGTACAATACAGTGAATATGTATTCCTCTTTGTACAGAAGGAAAACTAAATAGCATAAACTTGTCAGCACTGGGAAAAATGATTTTGACATTTCTTCATTATCAGATGACTATCAACAATCAGTAATATCTGATCCATGATGCCAGAGAGTTACAAGAATTGTACTTGAATCAGCAAATGCCTCTCTGTAACAATTGTCATGTGCGGTGTTGTTGGAGTCATGTGCAACAGAGGGATTTAGAGACCAGGTGGATGAGAGACAATCCAGATGTCTGCTGGCCAGCAACAGAGAAAAGACCTTGTGGGGAGGGGAGGGAGAAAAGAGAGGAAGGGGAAATAGGAAAACAACCTGGTTACCTCCCTGGGTCCAGCAAAATCCCTCATCCAGGACCAGTCAGGTCCTGAGAGTGCTGAATCAGGGAAGTCCAATCTGTAGCACCTCTTAACTCAGAGTAGCTGACTGCTTGGAGGGCTTTTGGAAGGC
The DNA here is from genome assembly GCF_052426305.1 of Pelodiscus sinensis. Lineage (NCBI taxonomy): Eukaryota > Metazoa > Chordata > Testudines > Trionychidae > Pelodiscus > Pelodiscus sinensis. The sequence goes on from NC_143055.1 coordinate 94,546,897, forward strand.
CAGCATTGTGAAATTGACAAGATTTTTGTCTGTTTCATTCCTGAGTTCTGAGTTAAAGCTATGAATCCAGTTAGTTTTGTAAATGGGTTGGCAGAAGTAGTTGGTATACTTGGGATAATCTGCAGATTTAGGAAAATATTCTTTGCAAGGAGAAACTGCCGTTTAAAAAAAATAGGACTTGAGTTCTTCAGAAATGTATCATGAGTTTCAATTACCATGGAAGTGCCCTGTTTTCTACTGTTTAACAGAATTATTAAGATGTAACTCTTCCTCCCAGGAGCCTGTTTTACATGGGATCTGAAAGACTGAGGTGAAAATAAACTTTTCTGGGAGAAGCAGCCCATTTATTAGTAATGTTTCAGCACTTCTCTCAGCACTATTTTTTTAGTTTTATCACTAATATAAATAGAATAGCTGATGGGTACCTTTTTAATGATGATACAAATCAAAAGGTGTAATAATAGACACAGTTCTTGCTCATTTCCCTTTTGATTGTTTCCTTCTGTCCTACACGTGTTCTTTCTGGTTGTGATGGCATTTACTAGCTGTGGTAGAAAACCTGGGCATAACATGACAAGTTGAGTATAGTGAAACTATCCTTTCCTAACCACCAGGACATAGATTTCCTATTTGAAAATACTTCTGTGATGATGAAAATGATCAGTTCTCCAAAATCATTGTTATAAATATTGTAATTTCAGGGGTGGGTGCTCTAAGTAGACATTAACAAGCCACTTTAGGTTCCAGATGTTTTGGGGGATGAGGGGACAAAAACATGGGCAGGGGGAAGAGAAGATCATCCTTTGGATATTTTGAATTCCAAATTGAACGTAGCTGTAGGAGAGGAGATAGGATAGAGGAAGACTCCACTTCTGGAAAACTAGATGCAACGCTTCAACAATACTAGAAAGTAAGGGATCCATTTCTCCGTCAGCAGGACTGATGCTGACAGGTATTCCCTTCTCAGTGCTGCAGAAGTAAGTCCCTTAACATTTACAGTAGGGAAGGAAGCATAAGAAAACAGTTCATTTCATGATCAGTTCAGTCTTGTGTATATGAGAGAGAGAATAACCATGGTGAACTATCTAATTCCACTTTGTCTTCTGCTCCTCTTCTAATTTTCATCAGTTTGTGTTCATTTTCCCACCTCGGCTTGAGTGATGTAGCTCTTTCTGCCACTTCCTAACATCTGAATCACAGCTAGAGCTTCCTGTGTATGATAAACAAGTGCTGCTGTTTGTCTGCAGGCATAACTTTTCCTCTTTCCTATAATTTGAGGCTGTCTTTATTACAGGCGACCAATGAAAATGTATTTTTAAGGAGTTAATTTATATATATTCTGGGATGCATTAAAAGGAGTGTTGTGAGCAAGACATGAGAAGTAATTCTTCTGCTCTACTCTGCACTGATTAGGCCTTAATTGGAGTATTGTGTCCAGTTCTGGGCATCACATTTCAAGAAAGATGTGGAGAAATTGGAGGTGGTCCAGACAAGAGCAAGAAGAATGATTAAAGGTCTAAAGAACATGACGTATGAAGGATGACTGAAACAACTGGCCTTGTTTAGTCTGAAAAGGAGAAGACTGAGGGGGGACATGATAGTGGTTTTCAGGTATCTAAAAGGGTGTCACAAGGAGGAGGGAGAAAAATTGTTCTCCTTTACCTCTGAGGATGGAACAAGAAGCAATGAACTTCAATTGCAGCAAGGGAGGTTTAGTCTGGATATTAGGAAAAAGTTCCTAACTGTCAGGGTGGTTAAACACTGGAATAAATTGCCTAGGGAGGTTGTGGAATCTCCCTCTCTGGAGATATTTAGAGCAGGTTAGATAGACATCTATCAGGGATTGTCTAGAATGCTACTGGGTCCTGTCATGAGGGCAGGGGACTGGACTCGCTTACCTCTCAAGGTCCCTTCCAGTTCTAGTATTCTGTGACATGTAAAATGCCTCTCTGTGGAGACTGGTTCCCGCCTGCTGCCCCGTGCTACTGTCTTTGATACAGAGGCAGCAGCGCAGGGCAGCAGCAGCCCCTGTCTGTGGGGCACCTGAGCTTCCCACAGACAGAGGATGCTCCATGGCAACAGTCCCTGTTCGTAGAGGTCTGAGCTCAGAGGCAGCCTCCTTTGCCCCCCCACCCGTGGCTGCTTCTTATAAGGGGGGAGCCGGCTGTTAACTCTTCTTCCCACTCTCCGCTGCCTCTGTAGGAGGCGGCAAAGGGGAGCAGGTGGGAACAGATAAATGTGAAGAGACTCTGAGGCAGTAGTGTGGGTTGTGGAGCAGGCAGATACAGAGACAGCGGGGGGGAGAGGGGGGTGGAATGCATGTGGTCGACAGCATATGATCGATAAGCTTAGGGTTATTGGTTAATTATGTAGTCATCTACATGTTGACATCCCTACTCACCATGGTGTAGTGTAGTGATTCCAAGGGGAACCTCAGTCCGTACAAAAGTCATGTCTCCCAGTCATTTCAGCGACTCTAAAAAGATTTAGGGACCGTGGTGGATAATTGGTGAACATGAGCTTCCAGTCCAAAGCTGTGACCAATAGGGCTAATTGGGTCCTTGGATGCATAAAAAGCCTCAACTCCTCCTCGAGATTCTCCTGTTTTACCTCTGCATTTGGCATGGGTGTGCCTGCTGCTAGATTCCTGTCACCAGCAAGTTCTCTCAATTCAAGAAGGATGTTGATAAATTGGAGTGGGTCTGAGAAAAGCCAACTACTTCCTTGAGAAACAAATCTTTGATAATGGGCTCTTCAGTGTAGCAGAGAAGGCATAACAATGGCTAGACATTGAAGCTAGATGCGTTCAGACTGGAAGTAAAGTGTACATTTTTAATGATGAGAGTAAATAGCCATTGGAATAACTTGCCTAGAATTGAAATAGATTTTTACACTTTCAGTTCAACTTTTCAGATTTGATTTTAAATCAAGACTTGATGGTTTTTCTAACAGATCTGCTCTAGGAGTTATTTTCGAGAAGGTCTAAAATAGATGATACAGGAGGTCAGAATGGCCAAAACAGGCCATTAGTCAGACTGGCAGCATTCTGAAAATTGCAGCCCTTATGCTACTGGTAAGGGGAGATAGGATGTGTCAGTTCCAGAGGCAAGAGCAGTGCTTAATTTGTAATGAAAGAGGTGCCAGAGTTTAAGCAATTAGGTGTCCGGGCTGAGGTCATTATTTTATATACACAGTGATACAGCAAGCCAAGTGGGCATGGGGCTGCTCCAGCCTGGCTAGGCTGCCAGTTAATTGGTTACCCCAGTAAATATTCCAGTAAGGGGGTTGTGCTTACCAGGTAACTGGTTAACTCTTTTCATCCCTAGAATGGAAACACGTCCCATTCTGATTTCCTCATAGATGAGTATACTTCTAGGCCATGTTTATAATACCTGTTTTGCCGCAAGAGCCTATGCAAATGAAGTGCGGATTAGCATTTTCTCGCACTTCATTTGCATACTCTCTTCTGATCCATTTTTGCTCTAGGGGTTTTTAGGAATAAGGATTTTGCGGAAAAAGGGGGTTTTGCGCAAAAAGGAAACGTCCACACTGCTTGTTTTTGCTCAAAAACCCCTAGCACAAAAATGGATTGGAAGAGCGTATGCAAATGAGGTGCAAGAAAATGCTAATGTGCTCTTATGGCAAAACTTGTAGTGTAGATGTAACCATGCTGGTGTAAAAAAGCTTTTGCTATTCCTTTATCTTTCCTATCTGATAAGTGCCATGAGATATTAAGGAAGAATATCCTCACTAGAGGATAACCTTTTTGGAAATTTCACATAAAGTGGCCAGAGCTCAGTGTTCTTTTCTTTCTGTTGTTCCATCTCTCAAGTCTGGGGTGGGCAATAATTTTTGACCGGGGGGAAGAGGGCAATCCAAGATGTTGGAAAGTGGTCAAGGCTGCTGAACTTTTCCATGATATAAATGGAGGAGATGTGGGGTCTGGGACGGAAGTTGGGGGCAGAAGGGAGCTTGGGGTAAGGGATTGGGATGCAGGAGGGACAATGGAGTCTGGAGAGGGAGTTTTTGTGTGAAAGAAGCAGTTGTGACCTAGGGCAGGGGACTGGAGTGCAGGGTTTGGGATGTGACCTAGGGTAGAATGGGATTGTCACCTGGAGCAGGAGATTGGGGTTCCAGATCTTGGGGCAGGGAGTGGCTGAGGTGCCGGAAATAGGCTGTGGCCAGGAGACTTACCAGCCAGCAGCCAAACCAGCGTGCCTGCCTGCAGAGCTAAGGCTCACAGAGCTTAAAATGTTTCCCAGCCAGCCTGCCTGCTTGCCTGGCCATGTGCTTCATTGAATAAGTGAGCCAAGAAGAGGGGGCGTGGTTCTTCTTGGCTGCCTGTTCCTCCACCGAGCAGCTCCCATTGGCTGGTTTCTGGACACAAACTGGACAATGGGATGGTGCTCGGGGCGGGGCGGCTCCTGAAACTTCTCCCCTCCCCTCCAGTTTTGAAACAGAAAGGGGGCCCTGCAACCGCATTTCTGCATGGCATGCAGGGCTGTGGGGCGGGCAGGGGAGCCTGCCTGGGGCTCCCCGCTGTCTAAGCGGGCCAGATCTGGTGGTTTGGCAGGCTGGATCTGGCCCACAGGCTGTATTTTGCCAGGCCTTGTTTAAGCGCTCCACTCTCTTTCTGGAAAAAGAGGGACCTATTTTATATCCTTGGGAGGACCACATTTTCTTGTTTTCACAAGGACAATTTAACACATTCACATACCCAGTTGAATAATGAACAACATTGGGGCTGCGTCTACACTGGCATGATTTTCCGGAAATGCTTTTAACGGAAAAGTTTTCCGTTAAAAGCATTTTTGGAAAAGAGCGTCTAGATTGGCAGGACGCTTTTCCGCAAAAGCACTTTTTGTGGAAAAGCGTCTGTGGCCAATCTAGACGCGCTTTTCCGCAAAAAAGCCCCAATCGCCATTTTTGCGATCGGAGCTTTTTTTGTGGAAAACAGTACTGTGCTGTTTACACTGGCCCTCTTCCGCAAATGATTTGCTCAAGAGGGCTTTTGCCCGAACGGGAGCAGCACGGTATTTCCGCAAGAACACTGATGATCTTACATGAGATCGTCAGAGTTCTTGCGGAAATTCAAGCGGCCAGTGTAGACAGCTGGCAAGTTTTTCCGCAAAAGCAGATGATTTTGTGGAAAAACTTGCCAGTCTAGACACAGCCTGGGAGAACACTTAAAAATCTAAACCCACAACATAGTTAACCATTTTGGGAGTTGGGTGAGTGTGAGGTGCGATGGAAGGCATTGATGCATTAGTAAATATTAACTTACTTAAAATGATAGTGATTTGGTTTTTGATAACTGAGCAATAAGTGGGAATTAAGTCCTGAAGCAAACTATGTGAAAATGGCTTTACCTGTACAGATTTTATCCCTTTCATTATGATGTCCTGAGAGGAGTGTTGTTTAAAATAAGTACCACTTAAGTAATCTATATATTTAAGTGTCTTTTTTAAATTGCCCATGGAGATTTTGCTGAATCAAAGCAAAAATGTATAGGCTGAATCCTGTAATTATAATAGGATTACAGTAAAGAGCCCTTTAGGATTCTTTCAAGTTTAGTTTCTGGTATTGAGGCCTCCTAACTACATAAAGATAGCATTGGAAATTAGATTTCATTATACTTTTGTTTAGTCAGTCTTTTTTCATGCTATCTTAGGCTAGTACCACAGTGTTTTATGGTAATAATCAGTTCTAGTCAACCAGTATCACATTAGCTTGTAAATTTAATTTTCCATTTTAAATTGAAGTTATTAAATTATAGCAAACTTGAATTTCAGTAATTATATGTGATCTACTAAGATGAATGACAATCTTATCCTTTTTGGAACAGTTGGGTTTTGATAATGAAGTATAAACAGTATTAAAATGGAGGGTCATATGATACAGTGCTTTAGCTAAACAGTATCTCCTTGAGCTCCTTCTCAAATCCTTTTCAGACTCCTGTTTCATGCACTACATTTTGGCTCCACAGCCAATACAACCACAGGCATAGCTTTATAAATCTCTTGAAAATACCTTTTGAGCTCTAAGAAAAACAGCTTTGCTAAACTTTACACAAAACATGTAGATTTGAGAGAGTGGGAACAGATCAAGAAGACTGTCAAGATGGTAGAGCCATGTAGTCTGCAAAATACAGGGATCCAGCCACCATAATTATGCAATAAATTACATTAAATGTGACTACAATGTCTTTGCAACTAAATGAAAAGATAGATGTACTTCAGAATACCCTTCTCTGAATTGGCTCAAACAATAAAATACACCTGTCTGCATCTTTTGGGGGCAAAGCAGTCAAGTAATTAGAGAATAAAACTATTTAAAATAGAAATTGCTGACTGTTACTCCTGGGTCTCCTTGAAGAAATGAAACATCTTACATTGATAAATTTCCTTTTTAAATTGATCTTAAAACTACTGGATGTACAGGTAATAGGTAGTAAATTGAATATATTAGAAGATATGTGAAGCAGTGGAAGACATGGTCTTCATGTCTAATTATCCATCTATAAAACTTTAAAGATAAATTATGCTCTTACAGGCTGTCATCTGAAATAGAGCAAGTTGGGAAATGGAAATTCCTTTCTGTAATTTTTTTTTTTTGGCATTTTTGAAATCCTGCCAAAAATGCGGTATGTTTTGTTTTTAACATGAAGGGTTTTTAATAAAAGCTTTTGTTTAGGGGAATCAAAACAGAGGTTTTTTTGGCTTCCTGACTGTCCTCCTGAAAGGATCTTGGCAATTTCATTGGTAGAAAGTGAAGTTGAGAAACATTTTCTGGTTGGCTGCTGAGGCAGAGTGTTATGGCTTTCAGTCTCTATAGTCTTATAGCTGGCTAGGACTTATAGCAGGGCACCCAAAAGCCCTCTATGAATGCTTTTGTCAATTTCACTGACGGAAAATGAAATTGACAGGTACCATCTGTTCATGCAGCCCGAGAGCCAACATTTTCATTTATCCCTTGAAAAATTTGTTTTTTGTGGAAAAGGCTTTTTTTTAATTGGAGGATCATTCTGATGCGTTTTTATTGGCCAGCTCTACAGAAAAAGGAGGGTCTGCCAAAACAAGGGGAAAATAATCTAATTTCTCCAGAATTTGTTCTCCCCTTGCACAAAGCAGAGAATCATATTCAGTTTAAGGACGCTGAATCCTGTCTAATCAGTTACATGTTACATTTAACCAGTTAACTAATTAAGTGGGGTCCCATGGGTGGAGGGCCACTCCAACCCAGCTGGGCTGGGTGGCCCCCCTCCCACAGACAGGGCTGCCGGACACCCAGGGATGCTGGTGGAGGGCCCGCGGGACCCCCTTTAATCGGTTAACTGGTTAAATCTAATGGTTAACTGATTAAAACAGGATTTTACATCCCTACTCCAAGAATTTGATAAGTGGCCAAGAGCCACACTTCTCTGTGGTATTGATGGAGGCTGGGTACAGGAGGGAGCTTGGGATAGGAGATTGGGTTGCAGGAAGGAGATGTGAGGATTGTACTGGGGCAGCGTGTGGCAGCGACTCGCTCCCCTCATCTCTCCAAGGGATGCGCAGTGCAGACACGCACATGCTGACCACAGCAGCCAGCTGCTTTGAGCAGTGTCTAGGGGTGCAGCAGGTAAGGAGCTTGTTTGAGGGTCCAGCTGGGCCATGGGACATTGGCAGCCTAGAGGATCATGTCAGGACAGATCTGAATGGCGGGCCTAATCCAGCTTGCCTGTCGTATTTTGCCTGCCCCTGGTCTAGTGTGAAGCCCTGCACGTTGCAGACCTCATAATCTCCCCCAACCCCTCCTGTAATCGACTCAGAACCTCTGGCTGAGTTACTGAAGTCCTCAACTCATTCAGGTTACCTAGAATCTGCCATTAACACAAGTTTAAGCCTGCAAGTGACCCTTATCCAGTGCTGCAGATGAAAGTAAAAATGCCCCACAGTCACTGCCAATCTGACTCGGGGGGAATATCCATTTTCAGCTGCAAGAGTAGTGATCAGTTGGACCCTATGCATGTGGGCAAGACCCACCAGAAGGCACTGCAGAGAATTATAACTCCGAGCCATCTCCATTCAGTATCCCATCACCAGCTATTATAGACAGATGTTTGTTTGTTAATTCCTAGTTGGTTTCTCAGCTTTGAATGAACTAGTCAGATAAACTGATATGAAGAACATATTTTCTTTGCACCTGCAGAAGAGGCTAATGTAATCAAAAGCTGATTTTGCATTTCCACAAACTCTGGTTCCAGGTTTTTAGTCACTGACTACCACCATTTCAGTACAGGTTGAACTTTCCTAGTCCAGCACCCTTGGGGCCTGAATGATGCTGAACCAGAGAATTTGCCCAACCATTGGTGATCAATATTCTCTAGCAGCACTAACCAATGCTTCCACTGCTTACTGGTCTCCTAGAAGACATTTAGAGGTAAAGTAGAGCTAAAAAACAGCACAGAACGCAGAGAGTCAGGACTGGTGGCTGTAAGCAAACTTAATGGAGCCATGGGAAACTTGACCAGATCCATGATAAGTGGACATTTGGCTAACTAAAATCACGCCAGACCACGAATAGTGCCAGACCAGTGTGTCCAGGACTAGATGGGTTCAACCTGTATTTTGACTTCCTTCAAACCTTTGGCAGTAAACATACTGTTGTAATTTTTTTATTTAATTTAAAATATTTTAACAGGTTATCATAACTTTACGTTCAATTTGAGATCTGTTTATTTTAAAAAGATATTCAAATACCTGATTTTAAAGAAAATATTTTTAATTAAAAATGTTTATTTAACCTGACGGGTTCTTTCTAGATCATAGCGAATTCAAGCTTCTTGCTGTTCAAGGCCTTTCATAACTCCTCCCTCATTTGTTTATTCAACTTTGTATCTTACCACTCTGTCTCCCATCTTCTCTGCTGCAATAGTTTTGTTTTTTTCTTTGCTCCCTGGTGAGCATGGAGTGACCTTCCTGAGTGTGTGGCAAAGCTCTTACTGTCTCACAAGACTCTTCTTCTGTGGCATATGCTTGTTTGGCCTTACCTATTTACAGGCAGTCCCCGGGTTATGTACAAGACAGGGACTGTAGGTTTGTTCTTAAGTTGAATTTGTACGTAAGTCAGAACTGACGTCCAGATTTAGCCGCTGTTGAAACTGACCAGCAGTGGCTGAATCGGACATGCCTGGGGCAGAGCAGCTGGGGTGCTGCCAGGTTGGTCCCGCAGCGCCGCTCCTCGGCGCTACTGGACCAACCTGGCAGCACCCCAGAGTCTCTGCCCCAGGTGTTCCCAAGTCAGCCGCTGCTGAAACTGACCAGTGGCTGACTACAGGAAGCCTGAGGCAGAGCTGCTCTGCCCCGGGCTTCCTGGAATCAGCCGCTGATCAGTTTCAACAGCGGCTGACTTGGGAACACCTGGGGCAGAGCAGCTGGGGCGCTGCCGGGTAGGTCCCCCCAGCTGCTCTACCTCAGGCGTCGGCAAGAAAAGCCTGGTCTGCTCGGGGGAGGCGCACTAGCTGCGCCCCCCCCCCCCCAGCAGACCAGGGAGACGTGGGTGGCTGGACCGCCGAGACGTGCTGCGGTCCCACCGCCCGTGTCCTCCGTGGCTTTGCTCCGCGTCTCCCTAGTCTGCTGGGTGGGCTCCCCCAGCAGACCAGGGAGATGCGGAGCGGCTTTTCTCACCACGGAGGACGTGGGCGGCAGGACCGCGGCGCGTCTCGGCGGTCCAGCTGCTCGCGTCCTCCGCGGCGAGAAAAGCCCCATTCGTATGTAGGGATCCGACGTAAGTCGGATCCACGTAACCCGGGGACTGCCTGTAATACGTTTATTGTGAGAATGAACTTCTCTTGTATGTGGAAGGCAGGGGTGGGAAGGATGCTAGAACATTGGTGTTGGTGGTAGCAATCTTCGTATATTTAACATTATCTAGGGGAAAAAATCCACAGCAAACCTGTAAAAGTAAGATGCATGTCTGTCATGGCTCTCATTTCACTGCTTGTGTGTTTAATACCTTTCCCTTTCTTGTCTGTCTTTCTAGATTGAAAATCAGTCCTACGGTTCCTGCCCTAAAGTGTGTACAAAGGCAGTGAGTCTCTAAAGATGCAGATAGATTCCTAGTGAGATTTCAGAAGTGCCTAAGCAGGGGGTTGGGTGCCTAAATTTTGGATCCAAGCAGATCCACTGGTTGCACGTTTTGGATACAAAAAGAGAGCAAGCCCATGTGAATCTTCTTAGGGCATCCCTGGCTGTGACTTAGCTTGTTATCTGGTGCTTCCAGGGCGAATGAAGTCTTGTGTGTACTTGCTGGATGTTAGCTCCCTAACATAACCAGCCTGTCAACCATTCAGGAATCCTTTTCTGGGCTACACCATCCCTGCCTTTGCCTTGTATGTTGACAACAAAGGCTCTGCTGTCCCTGAGTTCCTTCAAATTATGTCCCTGTGGTATCCAGCCTCTGATCCCTGATATCTTCAAAAATCCCAGATGCTCCCAAAGGAATCCCACTTTACCAATTTTAACTTAGACCACTGCTCCTGTATTGTGCATGAATTCAATTATAGTAAAACAAGAGGAAATGAATTTAAGAAAGAAAAGAGATTTAAAAAAACAGCATGGGAAATGGGAACAAATGGGAGATGGGGAAACAACAATCATAACATGCATTCTAAAGCCTAAACTTAACTAACAAGCTAAACTTCTTTAAACAGGGGGCTATCTCACCCAAAGTGTTGTCCAGTGTTTTCAGTCAGGTTTGCTTAAGATGTAGCCATCCTGCTGTCAATGTACTTGTAGGTAAAGGTTGTCAGGGTGTCTCTTGGCATCCCTAAATATACCAGAACTAACCTTTTATGTTTTTCTCAAAGCAGATTGGGTCTCCTCCCCTGCTGTTTACCTTTTTCTGGTAGTTGCCTTCTGAAGTCTCTGTCAGCTCTTTGTTAGCAAATGCTAATGAATGACCTAGGATACTTCCATTGTATGACCTACTATACACAGTGTTCCACGTTGGTCCACAATGATCCCAAACTCTGTCTGGAGGAGTTTGTCTTAAGACAGGGGACTTTTGAGTGACCTGCTTAAAGTACAGACCTAGAACGTAATTTGTGCGTATGTGTGCATGTGTGTACACATCTCCTCCCATATCTACCGTGCATACATCATCTTGCAATGAATAATTATGGTGACCAGTGTAATGTAAGTTTTCATTTGAGACTTTATATAACGTTCTTTTGGTGAACACTGGGAAACCCTGAACCCTTAAATACCACACTGCCCTCTGCTTGTTGGCATTCAGAGGTTCTTGGATGTCAGAGCCTGCTACATTGAGGGACATATATGAACTTTGCTGTCTCCTCTGCATGCATTTCTTAGCATCACCTCCATCTTTTCTAGGCTGAGCTTCAGTCACCTAGGCCTCCCTCCAGCCTGGGTCTCAGCTCAGTCTCAGGTGAATACCCGAAGAGATGGCAGACTGCATCAGCCAGGTCTGATGGAAAGTAGGACCTAGTAAGCCCAAATTGTCTCTGTCTCCCTCGAAGGCTTTAAATAAATATACATTGAAGAGGAGGAACAATGGTAGAACAGAATTTGTGGTGAAAAGAGGAGGGAGGTGTGGGAATCCAGCCGAAATCACCCACACATCCCAGCAGATTCACATGAGAAAAGAATGTACATATTTGAACGACTCAGTTACATCTGCCGGGGTTTATGTGTGGATCATCATGGACCAATGTATTGAACTCTGATGATAGGGCTGACACATTTAGCATAGATACTTGATTTCTGCCAGGACTGGCAACACTTTTTAATCCACGAAAGTTTTGTTTTCACATCAGCTGGGCCGAAAGCCAGGCTGAAAGGATCCAGAAAATCTGTGGCTATTAAATAGTGCCACAGCTGTTCTGCTGACACCGGCTCAGCAGCATATCTAGAAAAAGAGAGCTCTCTAGAGAGGGTGCATAACTGGTTAGATCAGTGGTCTTCAATCTTTCCAATGCAAAATCACTTTTTTTAATTTAAGCACAATCCAGGATCTACCTCCAATTTAAATTCTTGTCCCTGTGCCTTCTATGAGACCCCCTCCCTGCTCACTCAATCCTTCCTTCTTCCCCCATCCTCACTCTCACTCACCAGCCTTGGGTTTAAGAGGGGGCTCAATGGTGGGGTAGGAGTTCAGGATGCAGGCTCCAGCTGGGCATTGCTTACCTCAGACAATTCCCAGGCGGTGGTACAGTGGGGCTAAGGCAGGTTCACCCCACCCTGTCTCTGCACCACTCCTGAAAGCGGCCAGCATGTCCAGCAGCTGCTCCTGGGGCAGAGGGGAAGGTGGATCTGTGCACTGCCCCCCATCCACAGGCTCCACCCCCACACCTCAAATTGGCTGAGGTTCCCTGTTCCCGGACAGTGGGAGATGTGGGGATGGTGCCTGCAGTCAAGGGCAGCCTGTGGAGACCCCTTTCCCTCAGGGGCCACAGGGATGTGCCTGCTGCTTCCAGGAGCAGCACAGAGCCATGGCAGGGAGGAGTCTGCCTTATCCCCGCTGTGCTGCCAGGCTGTTAGTGGGTGATTTCCCAGTTTGGCTGCAGGAGCCTTTAGGAGATTGAGCCTGATTCCAGGAGGTTCCCAGTCAGCGTTCCCCACATGGATGGAAAAAGTTGGAGGGAATGACTTTTGTTATGTGCATTGATATTGAGATAATAGCCAGATGTGCATCACCAGTGGAAACCAAAAATCTAGATATAGGATATATATTTTATATCCTACACACACACACACACACACAAAAATTACATATGGATAATTACTCCAACCACGACAGGTTAGGCATAGTCAAAGAATTAAATTTAAGCCTAAGAAAGAAATAAAAATGATGAAATGCACAAACCATCAAAAACCTAAAAGAACACACTTGAAAGAAGTAGCAATATTAACACAACCAGTGTGTGTGTGACAGATTTGCATTGCCCCTTTAAGAATGCTGAGCACTTTGAGACATAGGAGCAGCAGCCAGCAAGCTCCCTCCATCCCAAGCCCTATTGTGTCCCAGGATAACCTGTCAGAGGCTCCAAAATGTACCGGGAGATCACAATCTACTAGGTGGTGACCAGTGGGTTAGATAGTTCTTACTGGAAATAAATGAAACTGAAGAAGCTACCTTCAGGTGAAGTGAGATTTAACTAATTTAACCAATGTTTCAACTTGTTCTACTCATTTGCTTTAAGGCTTGTTTGTTATTGTATAATCCAAACTTGCCTATCTTGTTAGATAAGTGTGGCTAAAAACTGAAAAGCTAAGGAAACCTACTATAATGCATTAAACCATAAGAACCTATTTTCCTGATATAATCTGCCACTGCTGTGTCCTCAAGCTGTATCTGTCTGTTCCTGAGACATATCTTATAATGGTGATCTCATTATTTTCTCTTTGTGGCAGGAAGATATACATGGTGTTAGTGTGCAATGAACACCACAAAAATTGGTGCTTCTAAGCAAAGTAAATGGATGTTACAGAATCAATCTTAGTATATTGTATAGATTGTTTAAAAGAAATTGAAAATGCCAGTACTTCTTGAAAATTAATTTCAAGCGAATTTTTTAAAATCTGTAGTTCCTCTCTTGCTGCATTTCAGCTGACTTGCCAAGTCCATTTGTTCCTGGTCAGACATATCAATAAGTACGGATGTGAAAGGTTTAGTGGTTCCGGTTAACCGATAACCAGCGAGGGCCAGAGCAGCTCCCCACTCGCAGGGGGCCCATTGTGGGCAGGGACTGCTCTCGGCCAGAGCAGCCCCTGCCCGCTGAAGGCCCTGACACCCTGGTTGGAGCAGCCTCTGTCCATGGGGAGCCCAGCCTCCTGCAGACAGGGACTGCTCTGGTGGGGGCTGGGAGCTGGTGGCAGGTGTAATTAACCCAGAGCACACTAAATGGATTATAAGCTGGCTGACAGGTCTTGCAGTTTCAGAGGGGTAGCTAGTTAGTCTGTAACTGGAAAAACTTAAACAACAAATAGTCTAGTAGCACCTTAAAGACTCACAAAACATGAACTTTCGTGGGCACAACCCACTTTTTCATCTGAACCCTGATGCTATATAACACCTTTATTAATGACCTGGAAGAAAATATAAAATCATCACTGACAAAGTTTGCAGTTAACACAAAAGACTTGGTAAATAATGAAGAAGCTAGGACACTGTTCTGGAACAATCTTCATCCCTTAGTAAACTGGGTGCAAGCAAACAGCATGCATTTGAATGTGGCTAAATGTAAGTGTTTACATCAGTGTTTCTCAAAGTGGTCCACAAAACCACTTTGAGAAACCTGCTAACTGGCCGTGCAGGTTTGTTTACTCAGTGGTGTTGTGGCCATGGAGCTTTACAGCACCTGTTGGCTGTGTTTTGCTGTTTGCTGCCAAGGAGAGCTACGGGAAGTAGCAGTCCTGGCCCACACCGCTTCCCGCGGCTCCCCTTGGCTGCAAACAGCTAAATGGAGCCAATAGAAGTCTTCGTGACTGCAGCACCAGTAAGTAAACAAACCAGTGTGGCCATTTAGCAAGTTTCTCAAAGTGGTTTTGTGGACCACTTTTAGAAACACTGGTCTACATCCAGGAACAAATACTGTAGACTGTTGCAAGATTGGGGACTCTATCATAGGGAGCAGTGACTCTGAAAAAAGATTTGGGGGGTTGTAATGGATGATCAGCTGAACATGAACTCCCCGTGTGACACTGGGCAAAAGGGCTAAACAGATCTTTGGATGCATAAACATGGGAATCGTGAGCAGGAGCAGAGAGGTTATTTTACCTTTGTATTTTGCACTGGTGCAACACTGCTGGAATTCTGTACCCAATTCTGGTGCCCATTCTTCAAGAAGATGTTGATAAATTGGAGAGGGTTCAGAAAAGAGCTACAAAAAAGGTTAAAGCCTTAAAAACCTGACTTGTAGTGATTGACTCAAGGAGCTCGATCTATTTACCTTAACAAAGAGAAAGTTAGTAGGTGAGATGATTATAGTCTATATAAATACCTACATGGGGAACAAATATTTGATAAGACTCTTCTATTTAGCAGAGAAAAGCATAACACAATTCAGTGGTTGAAAGCTGAAGCTAGACAAATTCTGACTGCAAATAAAAGATCCATTTTAATAATGAGAGTAATTAACTTCTGGAAAACATTACCAAGGGTTGGGATAAATTCTCTGTCATTGACCATTTTAAAAATCAAGATTGGATGTTTTTCAAAGATTTGACTTGGGAATTATTTTCAGGAAGTGCCATGTCCTGTGTTATACAGAAGATCATGCTAGATGATTCCAGTGGTCTCTTCTGGCCATAGAATTTATGAATCTATGAAACACTACCAGGAGTGCCTGCCCAATGGTTACAAATCCCTGCTTGAGTCCACTGCCTTTCGGAAGGAGGTAACAAGCTCCCGTCTCTTGTTGGGTTATTTGAACATGCTGGGTCTTTACAAAAGTCACTTTTTGGGGTCAGTCTTTCATTTAGATTGACCACATCCCACTGAGTGCCTTAAACATCAAGACTAGTGCTTTAAATTGGATCTGAAGGTGATGGAGGAGAAGCACATATGACATGACTGGGCAGTAATTCATGAATTTCAGAAGTGGTTGTGGGCCACCCCAGAAGGGGCGGGGACTTGGGTGGAAGGGCAGGCCTAGGAGACTTCAAGTGCTCCTCCCCCCCCCCCCCCCCGCACACAGACCCTGATTGGGTGGGGAAGTGTGTGAAGTCTTTGCCCCCTTCCCCTGCCTTGCTTAGGGGCATGTGGCCCCAAGAGAGAATTGCCAGCTGTTTTGAACAGCTGGTGGTTCCTTCTAGGCACCATATTCCCCTGGCAGTGGGAGGGGACTTCACAATCAGGGCCTGGGGCACGGAAGCGTGTGAACTCTTTGCCTCCCCGCCAACCCTGCCAGAGGTGTGCAGTGTCTAGAGAGAACTGCCAGCTGGGGGGCGGGGAAGGAGACTGCACATTTCCCCATCCCCAGGTCTCAATTGGCCTGGGCGTGGGGGAGCGGCAGAGAAGCCACAATCTGGATCAAAGGGCTTGGCGGACTGGATCCTGCCCAGGGAGGCTGTCTTGCCCGTCCTTCCCATATGAAGATACCTGGTAACATTTGTTGATTTGTTGCACTTGTACCATCTGGAATTTTTGTACTCCCTTGTTTGTCTTAAAGGGTACTCTAGTCCTGAGGTGGTGAATGTGGGAATCATGGTTTGTAAGGCTTCCTCTGAGCTGAATGGGTGCAGTCATGTGGCAAACTAGCAGTGGTAGAAGGCATTTTTGGTACTCTTATTGCTTGAATTTCAAAGCGCAGAGATGGATCTGATAGTGTGAATGCTTTTTTTTTGGTAGTTAGACATCATTGGACATAATCTAATATGTAGCTTTGTGTGTGTGTGTGTGTGTGTGTGTGTGTGTGTATGTGTGTGTGTATATTTGGCCTATAATGTGTTGAAATTGTGTGATTATTCTTCTTTACCTTGTAAAGGCTAAAATTAGTACAGCCCAATAATTCTACATTTATGCTTCAGGATAATCTTTATATTTTGGTTAATTCAGCAGATCTTATTTAAACTACATCAATTCAGGAAGCAGAATGTTAAACTGGAAAAACTTGTTTGAAAGTTCAGCTTAGGTGTGTTCTTTCTTTCTCTCCTGCCCGCCTGCCCATTTGTAGTAGTAAATTGCAGCCTTTACAAAATGATTTTAAAGTCTTAATTCAATTCCTTTAACATTGTGCCATTGCTGTCTTGTAGAAAATTGTATATTTGATTAAAAACTCTGCTTAATTGTCCTTTCTTATTGCAATCTCTTTAGAATGCCCTTTTTTCTTAAAAGAATATTTACTAGTAAAATATAGCAAAAATTAATTTAAAAATGTGCAGCTTTTTCTCATTAGGTCATCCCTTTCATTTTAAGCTTTTTTTTTTAATCCTTCAGACATGACATTTTTAGACTTTCTAGCCATTTTCAGATCAGTGATAACATGGTGTGTCTGTAAAAAAGTTGCTGATGGCATGGTGTCTTTGCTAGTAATACAGCATGCTGTGTTGCACAGACGAGCTATAAATACATGCCTTTCCCATATTAAGTTATTTCTCTTTGATAGGATCATATAGAGGACATCCGTTCACCTGTGTGAGAGAGAGAAAGTTACGGTCTTCATGTCTTTTGAACGTCTCTTAAAGGTTGACAGGACGTATATAGTCTTTAATTGAGTCTGTTTCTTTCTGCTGCAGCTTGTATTGATACTTGGGAAGGTGAAGCGGTATTGGCCCAGTTTAGGAGATAGATAAAATCCAGGTGTTTCTCATACCCTCTGTCTAACTTTCTGTGCATCATTGTCTCATTAAGGTATATTACAACACTACAAGAAAATGATATGACAGAAGCCATAATATATTGCTTGCTACAAAAGCCGGGGGAGGGGGAGAATCAGGATTCTTGCACTTCAGAAAACTTTCAAGTATTGAGAATTCTACTTTTTACTAATAGTGACTCTGAAAAGTACATTAACATAATTAACCTGCTTTAGACATTTTTTTTCTTTCTCTCATTGCCTCTTATGTGAATTTGCAGTGATGGAGTGAAAGCTTGAATCTTTGCTATCTCAACCCTCTCCATAGAAACATGTGATAGCCATATTATTTAATGGATTTAATTATGCAAACTGGCAAAGGAATCTTATGAAAATGGGATCAGGTAAAAAGAGAAGCTAGTGTTAAAACAAAAAATACTTTTTAAGTAATATCAGAGCAAAAATATTTTTCCCATGTTTGGTCTTCAGTGTAAGGTTGTTGTTTTTTTCTTTTCTTTTTAGGTTGTTTTTGTTTCCTGCATAAGAATCAGACAGGTGTTATTACTAATTTTCCCCACCTCACCCTTTGCTGACCTATAAATATACTTCCTTTGTCATATTGTTTAATAATAGCTTTGCTTCCTGAAACTATCTAAAGCTTTTCATCTTGGAAGTTCATATTTTTACCCCCTCACATAAAAATTAGAAATCCTGTAAAAAATTATATAAAAGAAAATATCTTGTATTGCCAATATTTTTTACTTAGAGAAAAACAAAACAGAAACCCCCGCAACATACAAGATCGCAATGTGAATTAAATGGGGTTATCTGAATGAACAAAAGTTTACTCAAAACATTTTAGAAATGCACATCTGCATAAAAGCTATCAAGTCTGTGCAGCTGATGTTTTATGTTACTTTTTGTATTCCTGTAGTATCTAAGAATCCTAGTCATGGACAAAGACAGTCCATGTCCCAAAGAGCTTGCATTTTTGCACTGATCTAGAGCACTGTTTTGAAATTTCTACCTTACCATAAATCCCTTTTCCATAAATATCATTGCAGTTGTGTTAGCCTTGAGGTTTTGCAAAAGCCACATTACAGTCTATAGTCATCTATAGTCTGGTGTAAGTTGCAGGTAACTCTTTCTTATTTGGTCTTCCTTGAAATGTGGGGAAAGGATGGGAGAAATGAAACAAATATTTTACTAATTCAAAACCTTTATAAACCATCGGTTGGCTCCATTCATATTTTGCTGAGATGACTACAGGTTGCACCTCTGAAATCTGGCATCCTCTGGCCTGGCAAGCCGGACCACGTATGCTCCTGGACCAGAGAGTCTGGGAGCCTAATGGCAGGAGAGCCAGCAGCCGAGCCAGGGCTGGAGGAAGCAGGGCTGGAGGAGCCCCACAGCAGTGCTGGAGCCAGGGTCATAGAACCCTGGTGCCCACAGCAGTGTGGGGCTGGGGAACCTTGGCTGCTTGCAGCAGCATGGAGCCAGGGACTGGGGAAAACTCGGCTGCCTGCAGCAGCGTGGAACTGGGGGCAGGAGAAGTCCCAGAGCATGCAGCAATACAGAGCCAGGTAATCCTGGCCACCTGTGCAGTGCAGGGTCAAAGAAGCTTGGCTGCCCGCGGCAGCGCAGAGCAAGGGAAACTTGGCCGTCCACAACAGCATGAGGGCAGTGCTGGGGCTGGAGAACCCCGGCCGCCCATGGCAGTCCAGAGTCGGGGGCCAGCAGCAGCACGATGGACAGCCCGGCTCGGGAGGGAGTAGAAGGGGCCATAGGCAGGCTCCAGGCAGGTGGCAGGGGACACCTGCCCTGGTCCTGCAAATGCTCTCATTCGGGATCAGTCAGATCCCGGCGGTGCTGGACCAGGGATGTCCAACCTGTATAATAGCTCTTTTGGTAGTGCTGGATCTATGATGATAGATATAGGTGATTCAATAGTAGTAAGGGAAGAAAAATCTAGACTCTTGGTATGTATGTGATTTTGAGTTACACTTTCCTGTATCTGTTGCTTCAGGCTCCACTGGAGTCTTGAATTACAGTGTCAAGTGAATATAGTTGGAGGAGCATTGGAACAGGCCCCGGCACCTTCAGTTTTTAGAGGCATTCTTGTGTAGCTGCCTTCAGGTCAACTGCAAAATATGATGTAGAGATGGAACAGTGAGTTGCTGATCCAAGATGGCTAGAATGTCAGATTAATGAACTTTTGGAATGGAGGGAGGGATGTGGCCTTTGAATGAATTTCTTGAATGTGGTCTAGGTTTAAATAGCAAACACTGTCTGAGGAAAAACTCAAAAGTTAAGTTGGAAAAGCTTCTCTCTTCTGTTGGATCTACTGCATGGGACAGAATATTCCTGCTTAGCCCAGCTGAATGGGGGCAGGATTTTTTTAAAATGTTTTTTATGTTCAGACATGAAGCTTTTCCTGTTGTTATGCTAACTGAACTTGTCATTCCTTCCCTAGTCACTCTCCTGTGTGGTGGAGAGCAGACGCCTGCATCCTCTTTGGCTCTCCGAAGTAGAGCCTTTTGCAACAGAGTCTTCTCCCCTAGGGAAATGGATTCTTTGTTGGTTACTCCATATATCTGACTAGAGACTGATCTGAGATTGACATTGCAGGATTGCCCCCCAGTGTTATCCATCATTTCTCTCTTCTTTACTCTTTCTCTTCTGGACTGCCAAAGGAATTTTGCATTTTGGTATGGATTACACTACTTGGGAGAGATTTTTTTAGTATTGGCGATTCCCTCCATTGTTCACTGCCCACTAGAGCCCTATGGGATCCCAATACAGAAGTTGCTGATTAGGGATCGCTGACAGCCAATCTAGTGTTTGACTGGAGTGGGAAAGTCTGATACATCCAATAAACCCAACAAGAACCATCCTTTCCTATTCATTAGAGTTAAGCATTGCCTTGCAGTGATTTCAGACATAACTTTATCTTGTTCAACATTTACTGTCAACATTCTCTGGGACCGTGGCAAAAAAGGAGCATTAGTTACTGACCCATAATTATCAAACTGAAGTCTGGGTAAGGCTTTTATCAAAAGAAGCTTCTTCAGGGAGATTTCTTTAAAACTTATGTTAACATTTTCCTCCTGCAGCTATTTCACTATGGCTACGTCTAGACTGCAAGCCTCTTTCGAAAGAGGCTTTTTCGAAAGATACTTTCGTAAAAGCCTCTTTTGGGGGAAAAAAAGCATCTAGACTACAACCAGTACTTTCGAAAAGCAAGCCGCTTTTTCGAAAGAGTGTACCCAGGAAGTCTGAATGCTCTCTTTCGAAAAAGCACAGTTTGCATTACATAGCGCCTTTTTGCAAAAGAGCACTTTTGAAAAAAGGTGTCATATTCCTTGTAAAACGAGGTTTTCCGTGGTTGAAAAAACTGCTGCATTCTTTCGATTTTACTGTCGACAGAACGCAGCAGCAGTCTAGACGCAGGGGAAGTTTTTTCGAAAAAAGGCCACTTTTTAAAAAAAACAAAAAACCCTGTAGTCTAGATTCACCCTATGTGAAATAATACAGCTTCATTTGGGCAAGGATCCAAAGCACAATTGAACTGGAGAAATTCCATTTAACAAGGAGGAGAGTGCTCATTGTGGAATGGATCTGAGAACACCCAGAAAAGTGACATATTTGAGAATGAAGATTTATAATCCTCTCTACTGTGTGGTGGAGCTTGAATTATCCTATATGCTGAAGGACATCTAAGAAAATTAGAATTAAATATTATATTCGGCCAATGGCCTCTTCTTCAGCAGCTGTTTCTTTATAGGATTTGGTCTATGAAGTAATAAAACAATAGTTTGGGATGGGGATGGGGGGGGAGAGTGGGGAAAAGACCAAGCTGTCAAAGCTGCTCACCTCAAGCCCATTGTCTCACTTCTAGATTCTAGTCAGTGGTCCACCTAAAATCTTTCCTCATGGCAAGTTGTGGCTTGAGATTGTGTTGTTTGAATCATTGTTTTGACCTCCCACTGCAAGAATAGAGA
This sequence comes from Pelodiscus sinensis, assembly GCF_052426305.1. Taxonomy (NCBI): domain Eukaryota; kingdom Metazoa; phylum Chordata; order Testudines; family Trionychidae; genus Pelodiscus; species Pelodiscus sinensis. The sequence goes on from NC_143055.1 coordinate 94,568,197, forward strand.
CGCGTCCCACATGTACCTCTTTGACACTTGTGTAAACTGTCATTCAGAAAATCTTTTTGAACAGTAGCAAGTGTCTCGTCTTGACTATTTTATCTTTACTGTTGTTCACTTCTGGCTGGGTCTTCCTTGCTTGATGGATGTGACTCGGATTCAGTTACCGAAGTTTGTTTTCTCTGCTTTTTAGTAGACCAAAATTCTTGTAACATAGAGGTGTTAAAAACTGTTTGTCTTGTGATCACCTGAGGACAAAGGTGTTTATTTCTGCAAGGGCTTCAGAAATGAACCTGCACCTATTGGAGAGGGAGCGAAGGGATCCGTTAAGATTGGGGGAGGGGAAGGGGGGGAGAAATAGTCAATTTGTATAGTCTCATCCTTCTGCCAAAAAGAAAGTGTCTCCTCCTCCCATTTCCTGTCCCATCCCAGCCCCTTCCCTCCTTTCTCGAGTGCTCTGGACTAGACTCCTCTAACCCAGCAACCAGTGTCAGTGTAGAAAGAGAAGCAGTTCCACGGAGCTAATATCTCCTCCCCACCAACAGCCTTTGCCCAGGTGGGTGAGAGGGCAAAGTAAAGGCTCTCTTCCACCCTCCCTTCCTCCTTCTTCCCCCCAGTGTGACAGGTAGCTGGCTGTGCGGATATGTTGGCAAATGTAAGCTATGCTGCTGGGTGTGGATCCAACATAGTATGCTTACCAGAGAAATGGGAGAACTACAATGGAAATCATGACTCTGAACTGCAATCTCCCTCCTGGGTATTAGTCCATTATTCCGAGCTCATGGCAGAACTACATCTTGAACCTTTCACAGTACAATGGCTCTTACTACCACTTAGTATACTAAGGCCACGTCTGTACTTATTGCACCGGAGATCGATCTTCTGGTGTTCGATTTGGCAGGTCTAGTTAAGACCCGCTAAATCAAATGCTGAGGGTGGCTCCAGCTGGCCTCAGTACTCCTAGCAGTTGTGAGGAGCAAGGGAAGCCAATGGGAGCATTTTCTCCTGTTGGCCTCCCTCTGTGAAGATGGCACCAAGCTTGGCTGATGGTGTGTTGACTCAAGCTACGTAGTTTATATAGCTGAAGTTGCATACTTTAACCCAATGTTCCACGTCTAGTGTAGACCTGGCAGTAGTCCTTTATTTTAAACAGATCTTGTCTTTATCAACTGCGTTGCTTTCAAAATACTTCCCTGACCATGTAGAAGCTGAAAATAAACTTATTTTCACTTGCGAGTTGCCTGTAGAGTAGAAAGTTCGGTTTAAAGATAGTTGCACTCAAATACCAGTCAGCTGATTCAGAGAACTTTTTATGTAATACAGGTTGATTAGTTGCAAAGTTTAAAGGTAAGACCTTAAGCTTTTCAGTCATGCTTTTGACATGTACCAGTCCCAGCAGGTGGGGGGAAGGGAACTTCCTCTAGCTGGAAAAAATGAAGAATACGGAATCTGTGTGAACTTGTTAGAATTCTTGGGAAGCAACAGAGATAATGAGAAATTAAATTTGGTGTTTTCATTTGTTAAATGGGTTAGCTTAACACAGTAGCTCACATGTCCCTCTTCTGACCGCACCATTGCCAGATAAGCAGCAACTGAATGTCCTGCCACAATTTGAAATCGTTAAACAGTGGAATTTCCTCTCTACTTTCAGAAGAAATGAATATGTGTTTGTAGTGTTAATGAACACAGATTCTTTGTCTTTGAATGTGAAGAAAATTTAAAGATTAAGAAAACTTTTTTTTGAATAACTGTATTGATTTTCTGAATAAAATAACATTTACCATACTACATTGTAAAGAGAAAATATATTTTACTCTGCTGATCTTATATATTTAGAATTAGTTGAAAAAATATGTATTTGTTTTATATCTGAAAGTTTTATGCTGCATATTGCTTTTAACTTTTATTTAGTTGTAGATGTTGGTTTACTTGTTTCTTGGTCTTCTGACTGCTTCTCTTTCCCTGCTTCTTCCCTTATTTTCTTTTCCCAAGAAGTTTTTGGGCAGGCCATCAATGCAAATGTGACCTTTTCTTACGTTCTTGATTTGAAAAGTTAATGTATTACAAAATAGTTCAAAATATTCATGATACTTCCTTATAGGAATTCAACATGTTATCACTTGTAGGAACTTTTCAGATAGGTTTTTCATTCAGTTTCTCTTGAGTTATCCCTTATTTTTCTTAATTATAATGTTTAAATCAAATGTATTATTGGCAAAGTGACGATGAATCTGTTCAATACAATATGGAATATTTGTTGTGACTGGATTGCGATTTCTGGTGCCATTCTGTTTGAGAGATGATAAAATCCTTCTGTGTGCTTGTCAGTGTTTATAATTGAAAGAGAATGCAATCTTTTCCTTAATAGAGCACAAGCCAATGTTAAAGACACGGTATGAGATAACAGGCCAGTCTGCTGCATAATATTTCTTGGATTCCTGTGAAGTATCTTCACTATCTGTTAGCAGTGAGAGGCTTGACCAGCTATCTAATCCACTCCATTTTCTATCTCTGTCCCCTGTGTATTGCTTCTGTTACTTTATTAATATGGAGCAGTTGAAGTCACTAACTTGGACGTAGGCCAGTTTGTGCTGTGTGTATAGCTACTGTGAAGACCACTCTAATGAACAGTGTGATGATGTGATTCAGAGATATAGAGAGAGCCAGCTTGGATGAAAGGTATGTTTTCTGCTTTTGTCTTGCTTTCTTCAGTATGTCAAGTCTCTGCTTATGTACTTGATATTTTCTCTCTTCTCTCCTGAACTAGCCTCCCTTTTATCCCACTGGGATAATTTTGCTTTCTTTCTGGTTAGACAGACTGACGCTGTTTTGTAAGTTAATGGTCTGTCTCCATTAAGTCATTAAGTAACACCATTTCATTGATGAAAGTCTTGTTCAACAGACTTGGCAAAAAAGGTCAGTAGAATATTTCTGTATAATAAAAAGGCTAGCGTGTTATTCTGAGCATATTTTTCACATAGTGTATGCCAGGATTTTTAGTCATAGTAAAATAGCAATTGGCATATGATAATTACTAATGTGCTAAATTATGTTCACATGATTTTATGTATGTTTTCTTTTGATCTTTACCCACCAACTTTTTGCTTAGATAACTTAAAAAATGATTAAATTTTGGTGATGAATCATTCTAAGCTGGCTGTACTTCAATGTTGTGTCTAAATCTATTTTCATTTAATTTTACAAAGCTAGAATAGTGGTTCGCCTTTGACTTTTGGTATGCAGATTTGCACTCCTCACTGCATGAGACCTGCAACATGTGGCATGAGAGAAACAATTAACTTTATTAGTTAAGAACTCCTATTTTTCCTGTTTTATTTTTTCAAGAATATTTAGTTTGTCTTTGACAGAAAAAAATCACAAATCCTCACACATCCTGAGGAAGAACAAAAACTTAATAAAAACAAACTAAGTTTATTGTTTTGAAACATAGTTCAGATATTTTTACCATAAAAACTTAGCAAACTATTAGAGGCATTATTTGCCTGACCCAAAAAGTATTTATTCTCTTATTTGATTTCTTAATAGTCAATTTTTCATAGTTTTGTAGCCTTTTTCAGTTAATTAAGATCAAAGGTTGTTTGATTTCACTTGGCTCCATTGGTTTTCATTTCTTGATGTTTGGGTTAGTGTAGTATTTGTGTTTAATGCTCATCTTGCTTGTTCTTTACTTGGAAGGTAAGGGTTTAATATAGTAATGCTGTTACAGCAGAGTCTTCACATTATTAAAGATTTACCTAAGATGCTAGACAAAGGTCTCTGAAATCTTTGCAATACAATGTCTCCTAATTTGATTTAAGAGAAGAACTAGAGTAGCTAACTTTACAAATATTTTTGCAGATACCTCTACAGTTTAGAGTGCAAATTAGTCAAAATAATCTGTGTTAAGAATTTGCCTTTTCCCCTTCCTGCTCTTCACCTTAGTTGCAGAGGTAATATGACGCAATAGTTAGCATGTATTCTTTAAAAATATTCAATTTTTAGGTAACACTTCAAACCATTAATATTGTGACCTAATACTGTACATTTCTTTTGCCAGATTCTCTGTGTGACTGGTGGTGTCAAAACTGTAAAATATACTAAACTAGTGAACCAAGAATGGGCCTTATTCCGAGCCCTAACTTGCACAAAGCTAGTGGTTTAATTCTCAGAATTGGCAAATGTAAATTTATTGAACTAATTGCATTGTAATAAGAACACAGACTTGCAGGCTGTTCTGTGCGTTCCTAAGTAATAGTTTAGTTATGCATGCACTCAAGTATTTGCAGGATTAGTATCTGTTATTAATCAACATGGCTACGTCTACACTGGCCCCTTTTCCGGAAGGGGCATGTTAATTTCAGCTATCGTAGTAGGGAAATCCGCGGGGGATTTAAATATCCCCCGTGGCATTTAAATAAAAATGTCCGCCGCTTTTTTCCGGCTTTTAGAAAAGCCGGAAAAGAGCGTCTACACTGGCCCCGATCCTCCGGAAAAAGCGCCCTTATTCCTACTTTGAAGTAGGAATAAGAGCCTCCGGAAAAGGGCGCTTTTTCCGGAGGATCGGGGCCAGTGTAGACGCTCTTTTCCGGCTTTTCTAAAAGCCGGAAAAAAGCGGCGGACATTTTTATTTAAATGCCACGGGGGATATTTAAATCCCCCGCGGATTTCCCTACTACGATAGCTGAAATTAACATGCCCCTTCCGGAAAAGGGGCCAGTGTAGACGAGCCCCTAATGTAAAGGTAACATATCTTACGGAGGTCCTGTGTGGTTTAGACTAATGCCAAGTTTTAGATTCACCCACATTCCTGGGCTTGTGTGTGCATCCAACTGTTATCCCACACTGTATTCTTTAAAAAACCCACACAAACCTGAAAGTTTTTCTACAGTTAAGTAAACAGAATCCATCAGAAGCTGTAAAATCATAACTTTTGGTTAATCTAAGCAGTGTATTTTGATCAAGAAATATGTTTCTTTATAAAGATGCTTACGTAATCATATCAAGTATAATTCGTTCTTACACAGCTAGACAGAAAATAACTAACTGTAATTTAAAATGAAAGCTGCAGTGAAATTAAAAAAAAGTTTCCAGTCACTTGTTCCAGTGTAGTACATGACTAAGCCACTAATAATTCTTCATTTAAAAAAATACAAATGAAATATGAAACAGTGAAGCAGCCAGAGACTTAGGGAATGGCAGGAGACAGCCACAGCTCATTCTGTCTTCTTAAGTAGCCCCCCATAATGATAGTGTCAGTAGACAGACTCTCTTTAGAGAGGTTTACATGTCTTTTGGGGTATATGTGTGTCTACATATTTTTTAGTGTTAGGCCTGGGGATTACTAGTAATTGGTCAGTTCAGATTAAGATATTGTGAAAAATATTTTGCTTTGTAATTTTTTTCCACTTTGTGCATTCTGATTAATTATTCCTCTCCCCCATCATCTAAACAGAAATCAATATCATGTGTGGTTGGAATCAGCTGCCTTGAATCCTATGTGCTTGTTCGGTTGACAGAAAATGGTTTTTATCGCTGTTAACTCTGCAGTACTTGGCTATGTGATCATGGAAGGGCAAACTGGATGCTATTCTACCTCTGCATCTTCAGTAATAGGATTCAGTTCCTTTCACCCTTTTGCTAAGGGGTACTAAACAAGATGCCAGTTTAGAGTGATGTGGCTTCATTTGAAATGTAACTGAGACCACCCACTCCCTTCACATTAGCTGAAGAGCAGTCCAGAGGTTGGTTGTTTACTACTAATTTTGGCTGGATTTGAATTTTTTGGTTGTGGAGTTGGCCAGGCAATCATTTTCCTTGTCAGTATTTCAGTTTTGAAGGTCTTGTCTTCAAAAGACTGTTGAGAAACGAGTTTCCTTGTTGTTCCACATAGAAAAAAGCTTTCTCCTACTTCCTAGCATATTAAAACACTCTTCCAATTCCTTTGGGCTTCTGCATGTGATTGCTTTACTAAAAATGACCTAGGCATATTGTGCATGGAATATTTTTTTTTTATGAAACCTGCCTTTAGAGATCCCTTTTTTGGAATTGTTCGCTCTGGTGCACTTGCAAAGACAGAGGTTCAAAGGTGCAATGGGAAATGGATGCCTAACTGCCTTTTAAGTGCAGTTGGTCTAACTGAATCAAATGATCTCAACAGATCTGTTTATGCCCATAACCCTCAGTTCCTGATTTTAATTTTTCAGTTTATTATTGGACTTAGAATTCCAGGTGTCTCACCGGAATGTATTCATTTATTTTTTTACTATTTTTTAGCAGTTTAGGAATTATTAATGTATTGTGCTTGGTTGGTGCACTGGAATATTAAGCTTTCAGTTTAAAATATAAAAGCTTCTCAAATATTTCTAGAGATTTAGAAACACTGTGTTGAGGACCCCTGTTGAATGGTGTAAGTCTTTGTCTCCCACCCCCTGTGTCCCTTCAAACTGAAAGAGGCCTGCAGGGTGGATGTGTTACCTTCTTTGGTATTTACCACCTTTGTGCAGTCTGACTGACTCAGGCTGCCAAGCAAAACTTGATGATATCCAACTCAGGGTTTTTAGCCTTGAGCATAATCCTCTCAGCATGAGCATCTCAAAAGGAGAAAAGGAGAATAGGGAATGGGCTAATAGAGGAGCAGCTAAAGGCATTTGCCCCATTTCACATTTTAAGGAGGCCTACATGGTGTTGAATCAGACCGTTTTAACACCTCCTGACACTCCTGTTTCCTCTTCTATCCCATTACTTTGGTGTTTACACCACCTCTTCTCCTGAGGGAGGCCAACACTCTCATTTTTGGTAGCTTCTAAACCGAGGAGACTTTTATTCCATATTTTACAAGGAAGAGAGTGTCAACGTTCTCCCATACAGAGCCAGCTCTTTAAATACATTCTCTTGTACTGAAATCCTTGTGGAACCTTGATTCACATAGACTTCAATGGACTTCGGATCAGATTCTTGGCCATAACAACCAACCTTTTCTCGTGTTTCTCTGTGATTCGTACAGTCAGTCATCTGTGGCTGATGAATCCTATTAAGAATGGTTTTAGTGAATGGATCATAACTAGAACCAGACCTAGAAGCAGCAGTGTCAATTTTCTGTCGCTCCAGGTGCACTGTAGAAAATATTTTGATAGTGCTTAGAAACTAGAACAACAAAAATCTATGTAGTGATAACAGTTAAAAAAATCAAGCCAACACATACTGAGGTCACAATTCTCCTTCATGGAAGAACTATTGATAGCCTCTTTGTTTGATGAATGAAGCTAGCTCAGTCCCAAAAGCTGACAAGAGACTTCTCCCTTGGCTTCCTTGAACTGGTAAATTTTACCTTTGATGTTCTATTGGTCCCAGCAATTAAAGTGAAAGAACAATTAGGAAATGATAGCAAAACTGACTGATGGGGACAGTTAGTCTAGTTGAGCAATACAGGGAAGACGGTTGCAGGAAGTCTAAAAATACTTTGTAGAAGTGTATGAAGTGTACTCAGAGAGTATTTGGAGTGGCTGGGAAATTAATAAATGCTAGTGATGTCCAAGTAGTAGGACTTCCATTCCCAGAGAGGACTCTGCTTGCAGAACCTACATAGAATAATTATTGAAGCATTGATTTAAGAAGCTCTTTTACTGCTTGTGGTCTTTTAGGCTAGCCTGTATCTAGGATTCTGGTATAATTCTGACCGCCACCAGGGGAAAAAAGCCCAGGACATTACACTTGAAGTAACTCTATTATTATTGTTCTCCCTTCCTCTTTGTTGCTGGAGTGAGAATGCATGTACACAGGCTCCCAATCCTGATTACTTAGTGGACGAGCTTTCCTTTCTCAAAACTGATCTGATAAAAGTGAGATTGAAGATAACTGTGATATCTTCTAAGGTGATATATGACATCAAGTGCCAGCAATACCCCTCTGCCATGTATATTGACTAAACTAGATAGTTTCTGTGACAAAGGACAAAAGAACACAAATCAGACATCAGAAATGCATGTTACCATTTGGTATTCAGGGTATTTTAACCTGGTCACGCAGTCATGGTTTTAATAGTAGCCATTCTTCTACAAAGGAATTCTACCACTCAGTTAGAGGGGGACTGCAGAACTTGGAATTCATCTGCAAATTTGACATTATTACCCTGGGCTTGAGTAAAGACATTAACTGGTTAAAACGCTACAAAGCCAATTTCCCCTGCCTTTGATGTCCACTTTTTCATACCTGTTAGCTATTGTGTAATTGAGAAGTCATGTAACCACATGAAATTTTAGCAGTTACATGACTATTTCATAGTACCTGGGGGTGCAGCCGACAGCCAATGTGCTCCAGCCCCACTCCTGGGGAGCCCCCTGCCACCCTGTACTGCTACCTCTCTATTAGAGGCAGAAGCATAGGGTGCCTACTTCGAAGTAGGAATAAGAGATCCTCCGGAATAGGGCTTTATTCCGGAGGATCGGGCCAGTCTAGACGCATTTTTTCCGGCTTTTCCCCCAAGCCGGAAAAAAGCGGCGGACATCTTTATTTAAATCCCGCGGGGGATATTTAAATCCCCCCCGCGGATTTCCCTATTCTGAAGCTTAAAATTAGCATGCCCCTTTCGAAAAAGGGGCCAGTGTAGACGTAGCCTACATGCATTGTATCACCCAGTTCTTGATACAGGCTCTTAGCAGAGATGTTATAAACTGCTATCTTATAAGTCTCTGGTGTACATCCTATGTCAGGATGGGTCCACAGTTCTTTCCGGCTCACTGTTCCCTGCAAGGCTGCATCTGGGAACAGGAGCTGAACTGAAGACAAGATGGAGGGTGCCACATGGCACTTACCTCTCATGGCATCCTCCTGGCCAGAGCAGGTCACATAGTCGAATGACCTATCTCTTTCACATGCTGGCAGCCATTATGTCCTGGCTGGATTGCAGGTATCAGTCACATTCCTCAGGTGTGTATTGGCACCTAGAGATTCATTGTCTCCTTGCTAATTAGCAAAGCCACTGGCTGAACATTCTTTGCCCATTACTCTGTCTCAAACAGAGAATTTTCCAGCATCAACACAGAGTACATCTTTATAACTCCACTTACAGATATTATACAGTTACATGAATAGCGTATACAGAATTAGTAGAACATAAGCTTTCATTCAACATCTCACATGACCCCCTTTGTACAGACTTTTGGGGCAAACACCCTCCCCCCCCATGGGTGCAACAGTGATCTTTAGAATCCAATAATGTGACAGTCTGTAAAAGATTTTTAGGGCAACAATGTGCATGAAATATATTCCTTGTATTTTATACCGGATGTGCATGTGCAGATGCTCTCATGCTACCACACTTGTAATTCAAAGTGTGATGGGTAGAAGAAGCCCAAAGAAGGGAGTATTATCCTTTTGTTTTGTCATCTGCGTGGACAGTACAGTTCTTTGAAATGTATGATAGAAAGGCCAGCAGCCCAGGAGTTAAGGTTCATTTCACTAGAGTGAATTGAGCTTCGAAGGTTTGTCTAGGCCATGTTATTTTTTTTTCCCCCAGTTATTTGTAAGGCAGCACTTTGAAGCTTACTGAAGTCTTTACTTGGTCCTCTCCCTAGTAATGGTTGTTCACTACTCATCAGTCTGAAACAGTGAGAGTCTGTGGAAGTAATTTTAGTTAGAGATCTGTGTTCCTTTGCCCTGAATAATGTTCCTACAATATGCGGCTTTTATTGACTCATACTTATGCTGTGTCCACTGCTTTTTGTGTAGGTTCTTTTATATTTTGGACCGGAGTTATAGGGGCGATTGTTACATGCCTTAATGTACAGACATGGTCTTAGTGGTGCCCTGTGTGACATACATTGAGGTCTGCTTTTCTGACTTCTATTAATTGTAAATCCCATAAATGAAGTCTGACAATTTGTGGCCTGAGGAGACTCCTGTATTTTCCTAAAACAGATGCTCAAATATGTGAAGCTACCAAAATAATTTTTTGAAAAAAGGAATAAAACACCAGTTGCAACTTGCTGTAGGACAAATGCCCATCTTCAAAACATTTCGCCCTGCTTTAAAATTGTGATGATAAAGTCAGAAGTAATTTAAATTACTGTCACTTGAAAATATGTTTCTTAAAAATCTTTTTACTATATTGTAGTCTGAAATATTGTTCCTCAGTAATGGCCTGTCAATATATTGCAACTGATAGGGGAGCATGTTATGAGTAAAAGATAGAAACCATTTTTTGAGCTTCGTCATTAAAATGTTATATGAAATTCCTTCTTGCTAAATGTTTGTGTATATGAAGAAATAACAATTTCAGGGTCTTTCTAAAATTGGACTTATGCAAACTTTGATTCACCTTGCCCCCTCTCCCCCCAAAAAAGGTAATTTGTTTTTTTTTTTTTTTTTTAAAGGAACCTACTAGGTCTGCAGTTCTTTATTGCTCTGTATCTGTAAAATACCTAACCCTTTTGCTGATAGTAAACAATAAAAGTAAATAAATGTAGGAGCTTCACAAAAACATATCACTTAGTTTCTATCCATAAGAAAAATATTTAGTTGCAGACAGAAAAGCTTATGTGAGCATGACTCTTTTATAAGTAGTAAATAAGGCAGCAATTAAATGCATATGTCCCATAGCCAAAAGTAATTACTTTTTCCACTGTTTTTATATAATACATTAAACACTAAATTAGTGGAAAATATCAAATTCATCATAAGAGATATTAAAAGGTATAGCCACCATGTCCATGCTTAAAAATGTGTCTTAAAAATAAAAGAAAAACAAATGTCTTAGAAATTGTTAGCAATAAAAAGCTCTTAGATTAATGTTTTCAATAAGCTATTTTTTAAAATGCAGAACATTTTCTGTTCCAGTTCTTAATGTTGTCTAACCATGAACAGCCTTAAATGTTGTAATGGAAATCCTCTGGGTAGAACAAATAGAGTATGTTTCAAGGCAGTAAGATGTTGCTAACAGAATGTGTTTGAACATAATAAAATTAGCATTCTGAAAGCTTGTATTTGTAACACATATAAATAATAAAATGTATTTTTAGGGAAGCAGTTAGTACTATAGGCCTACGGAGCACAGAAACTAACTAAAAGTGTGCACTTTGTTTACAGTTACAAATGAATGCTAGAGCCATAATGCAGCCACACAAGATTTCTGCGATTGCTGCATAGACTTAAGATTTTTGTAACCAAATGAAAAATTTTAAGCATTCAAAGCATGCACAGAGAGAGGACACCATAATGTATTACATTGAGTTTCAGTGCCTGATCTTCCATAACCTTAACAGGGTCAGCAGACAAAACACATGATGAAAGGAATAGTTAAATAAAATGAAAAAATTGTATTTAAACAATTTAGTAGTAATTAAAGCTAAATATGCAGAAGCTGGTATGTACAGTAAAAATAAATTATTTATTAGAAAGTAGTTTTTTACTATACTCTCTTCAGAGACTACTAAAAGGCAGTAATCTACTTTTATGTTTGTTGTTTTAAAATCTTCATGAAGATAGTGTGCTTAGTTGTTAAGTAATGGTTGCAGGATTAGTCCCTTTGAATGACTCCCGAGCAAATAGCTTTGTTTTCTTCGTTTCTTCCCAGAAATAAGAGGAGGGAATTACTTCACCTGAAGCATTTTGCTTTACTGCCTGCTCTGTTGCCATCACTAGAAATATGCCCAGGAGGGGTAAGCATGGTAAGGTTGGGCCTGCTGTGTGGAATGGCATTTTCCAGTCTTCTCCATGCAGCTCTACCAATGCACTTTCATCCTGACTTGTAGCAGTGCTACATAGTTTTCCTTACCAGATCCATAGACTAAATGAATAAAAAGTTTACTTGGATTTTTCTGAAATAAACTGATAGCAAAGTAGACTAGGGATGTCATCATGTAAATGACTACACAATTATCGACTGCACGTATCTCATTACTACTTTTACTGCTTGCAAAGTGGGTGGTTTTTAGTTTTTTGACTGGTGTGTGCATTTCATAACTTGCATTTCTCTTATGCTTAAATTTAATTCTTTGAGAAGTGAGTTCTAAAATGTGTAACCTGTCATGTCCAGAGTAAGTGTCCCGATGCTGGTTGTGGTCCTGGAGGTGGCTGGCATGTCCCTGCAGCCCCTAGGAGGGTCAGCACAAGCGGTCTCCATGTGCTGTCCTTGTATCAGAGGCAGGAAGGGGGAGCAGGAACTGGTGCCTGGGAGGAGCTAGCTGAAAGGCTGGCTCACCACGAGCACTAGATCTGCCCTGCCCTTTCTGATAGAGAGATAGCAGTGTGGAGGGTGAGGAAGGCAGGCTTGAGCCAATACATGTGGCAGACTTGAAAGCCAGCTCCCCATGCGTATAGGCTCCTGCAGCCCCACCTGTCCATCCCTCCTTGTTGCCTCCTACAGAGCCAGTGCTGGTGCGAGTTAGCTTTAAAGCTGGTCCCGCTCCCCCCAGCACCGGCTCTGCAGTGCCACCTGCCCTTCCTCCCATGCTGGTGCCTCTAACCTTGGCTGGCCTGAGCTCCCCACAGACAGAAGCTGCAACACATCCCACGGAGCAGCCTCTGTCTGTGGTGAGCCTGGGCCTGCCGTGCACAGAGGCTGCTTTGCAGCAGCCTCCTCTGTCTCTTCCCCCTGACCTGCTGCCTTTGTCCATGGGGAACTTGAACCCCCCATGAAGAGGGGCTGCTGCCACCCTCAGCTTCTGTATCCGAGGCGGCAGTGCAGGGTGGTGAGGAACCAGTCTGTATGAGGAGCTGTTTTTTAAATTGGCTCCCCTTGCAGACTGGCTACCAACTGGCACCCCACACTGTTACCTCTGATACCTAGCACTGAGTGCTCTGCTAATCAGCTGGGTGGCATTTGAATCTCTCTTGAGTGGCCGCACAAGCACACAGCTTCAAGGAACATGAGCTGTGAGGCACCTCAGCTTTGTCTAGTAGGAATGGTGAATTCTGATTAATCAGCTAATCAAGTAGTTAATAAGTTGGGTGCTGGCTATCCTGCTGCGCCTCTGCCTTTGAAATGTACAAGAGCCGCCTGCTCTTGTACATTTCAAAAGAAGAAGTGCTTGGATGGGGTCTGGACTGCTGTGCCTCTCCCTTGGAAATGTACACTTGTGCTGTGTCCCCCGCTATGTGTCTGCCTCCCCTGTTCCCCGCCGCAGAGATGGTGCTGGGGGGCGAGGAAGTGGCTTTTAAGTTGGCTCTGCCCAGCACTGGCCCCTGCTCCCCTCTTTGGTGCCTCTGATACAGAAGCGGGAAGGGGAAGCCTCTAGTTGATTAGTGCCTAGTCTTGTCTGTGTGTTGTGCATCAGCTCCCTGAAACCAGCTTCTGGCAACAAAAGCTCTGCCTTCCAGGCTTCCACAGGCTTTGCCTCCTCTGTGCAGGATGGAACACAATGATCCCTGAATCTTCAGAGCTTTCCCTATGGTGTCTAGCTCTTTATCCACAGAACACAATAAGCATTACTAGGCCTGTGACAGTACATGCGGGCTGATAAGATTCAGCTCAGGATCACCACCACTTGGCACCACCACACTCCAGCACAGAGAGGAGATTCTTTTCATTACAAATATAAGTGTGAAAGAACAGAGATTCCTACTAGGGTGAGTAAGAATATTGGAAACAAACAGTTACATTCAAAAGAAAATGATAGCATGCTTTCCAGAGACTAAACTTAGCTAACAAGTTAACTTTTTGTCTAGAGAAGTTTCTCATTCAAAGTTCTCTCCAGCATTTTCAGCTGGGCCTGATTGGGACTTTCGTGAAGCAAATTTGCAGTCTCTGTACTTCCAAGGTCAAATTTTCAGGCACCTTTAGTGCCATCTCTGTCCCCTTGTCCCCACATCCCTACTACTGTTTGCTGCTTCCTCACACTTTTCTCTCTCAGAAGTTTTCAGCATTGTTCACTAGCACATGGGTTCCCAAACTGGGGGGCGTGAAGAAATTCCAGGGGGGGGGTCAAGGCGACCCAGTCTCCCCCACCCCATTAATCCCTCCCAAGCTGCTATTTTGTTTTTTGGCCCCGGTCAGTTCCTTTTTTTTGCTCAACAAGTTTTGCTGCTATGGGGGGGAGGGGGAGGGCAGGGTGGTGGTTCTCAAAAATCAAAAAGGGGTTGTGATGCCGAAAAGTTTGGGAACCCCACTGCACTAGCATTTGGTTCAAAGTATAAGAGCTGCCGCAGTGTGAACCATCCAGTACTTAATTCACATGTTAACAGCCAGGTAGATAAACATTTGGTGTCTGATAGAAAAATCTGTTTTCCACCTTTGCTTCTGTGACCAGTCCATAGACACAGACCTTAAGAACATAGTTTTCTGTTGAGATGTGTAACTCCTGAGTTACACAACATGCATACATGTTTTGTAATGGGATTTCTGGCCAGCGTGACACCGGCTTTTATTTGAGACCTCACGTGGCCTTTTTTTGTGAGCCAGAATGTGCATACTGTAACCCCTCTGCACCCACTTGCCAACTGACGTTCAGAAGTTCTTGAGTCAAGTCCTCTTTCCGTGCCTTAGTTTCTCCATCTGAAAATGGAGATAGTTATGCTTGTGTTTCTTTCTTTGTAAAGCACATTGAGATCTATGGATGAAAAGTGCTATGACACACTTAAGTCAGTGCCCATTATCTTAGTTGTACTGAATTCAATAAATTTACTGGCATAAAAGTAGAGTGGTAAATCAGGCTGTTGAGTGCTCTGAATTTATTTTAGGGACCAACAGACCAACTTGATAGCAAGTCAGATGTTCTCTTGTCAGAATGGGATTCCAGAATCTGCATGCATGCTTTCTACAGATGATGCAATTTATCTGGAATGTCCAATACCACAAAATTACCTTTTGGTCCTTGTATGTCCTCTAAAGGGAAGATTGCACAGCAAGGCAAGAGTCCAGAGCCATAATCTTGGCTTCCATTGTGCTCACTGAGCTAATGGTCTCAGTTAATTAAGGGAAAAAAATCTTTGAATCTTGTCATGAGGTTGACATGCTATTTTCCCCTTCATCCATTCACTTTTTGAATTAACTTGGCAGCAGATTTAGAGTCTTTCAGGAGAAAGTTGTCTGATATTCATAGAATCATAGAGATGGAAGAGACCTCAGGAGGTCATCAAGTCCAGCCCCCTGCCCAAGGATCATGAGACCTAAATCTGTGTAGTATGTTTTTGTTTTAACTTTCACTAGGGATGTAAAATCCCATTTAATGTTAAGTTTAACCAGTTAACTGATTGAATGGGGGCTGGGCTGGAGGGCCCTCGTCACCTGCCATGGCCAGGCTGGAGCGACCCCCAAACCATGGGTTGGGTCTGGTCCAGTCTGGCTGGTTCTGACCCCGGGGGCCTGGCTGCTGGCTCCCAACCCTATTGCTGCTAGGAGTCGGCAGCAATACCCCCTGCCTCTTCTGCTCCTTCTCTTCCTCCCATTCTGGTGTGGCTGCTTCTGGCTAGCAGTTTATTGTTATCCAGTAAGCATCACCCATTAAGTGTAATGCTTACCTGGCAATCAGTTACCTGTTCACATCCCTACTTTTTACCATAATTGGGACTCCAAATATGAGTCCCTTTTAGATAAGACGACCTATTTCGGTTTCAAGTACTGTAAGTTACAAATAGGAGCTGTACAATTCTATTCTTCTCCTCTGTGTCTGAACTCTTTTTTCCACCTCTGGCCGACTAAAGATTTAGCACTGAGAGTGGCAGTGTATACACAGCTGAGTGAGTTCAAATAATGGAGGGAAAAGCAGCTTAAAGTTCTGAGATAAAGGTATATTGATTGAATGGGGGCTGGGCTGGAGGGCTATGTTTAAAAAAAAGAAAAGAAAAGGTAAAAAGGTAAAATCAAATAAACTATTCCTTGACCTGAATTAGGAATAGCTGTGTGTGCAGTAAGAAAAGATAAATATATTTAAAAAGATTACTTCAACCCCTGAATTCAGGCTTCTGTTTTCTTCTTGAAGAAGTTGAGAAAACTCTGTATCACTAAGTGTGTAGAGACTAAAGCATCCTAAATTTCTGGCTGTTTGTGATATTTTCAAGTGCTTCAGGAGAAGATAGGCGGTTGATCTTGCAGTTAAGGCAGTACACTGGGATTCAGGAAACCTTATTTTTAGGCTTTGTCTATACAGGTAGTCCCCGGGTTACATGGATCCGACTTACATCGGATCCCTACTTACAAACGGGGTGAAGCAACCCTGCACTAGCTGCTTCCCCCCAGCAGACCAGGGAGACATGAAGCTAGCGCCCCCCCCCCCCAGCAGACCAGGGAGACGCGGAGCGGCTTTTCTCAGCAGACACCTCAGCTTGAGAATAAAGGACTGAGGGAAGTGAGGTGTGGGAGAATAAAACTGAGCTCTGGAGAAATGTTTGGCTAGAGTTTCCCCTACAATATGTACCAGTTCCGACTTACATACAAATTCAACTTAAGAACAAACCTACAGTCCCTATCTTGTATGTAACCCTGGGACTGCCTGTACTGGCAAGTTTTGTGGAGGAAAAGTTCCCTTTGTCGACAAATTGCATGAGGGTTCACATTGCAGCACAACTTTTGTTGGGAAAAATGTCCATTTTCATCACCAAAAAACTTCCAGATCCAAGAGGGACTTTGTTCTTTTCTCTTGCTTACGTTGTTGACAGACATGCCGTGTAAACCTATTCCTTGGCTGCAGACTTCCAATTTCTTAGGCAAGTCACATAATCTATTTCTGAATCAGTTCACCACCTATACAGTGACAATAGTACTTCCTATATGGGGATATTCTGTGTTTAACAATCACATACTGTGCTGTTAAGTACAGTAAACTTCCAATAATCCAGCACCTTTAGGATCCAGGAGGTGCCGGATTATCAGATATGCCGGACTATCAGAAGGGGGGGCTATGAGGGGTCTGGGGTGGGGTGGGAGGGGATGCCACTCCAGACTCCTCATAGCCCCCCCCTTACGATAGCCCCAGGAGTCCCCGATTCAGCCGCTACTGGTCAGTTTCAGCAGCAGCTGAATCGGGGATGCCTGCAATAGAGCAGCTGGGGTGCTGCCGGGTTGGTCCCGCAGTGCCAAAGGACGGCGCTGCGGGACCAACCCGGCAGCACTCCAGCTGCTCTGCCCCAGGCGTCCCCAACAGCAGCTGGGGTGCTGCCGGGTTGGTCCCGCAGCCCCGAGGGGCAGCGCTACCAGACCAACCCATCAGCACCCCAGCTGTTCTGCTCCCGGCTTCCCCGATTCAGCTGCTGGTCAGTTTCAGCAGCAGCTGAATGGGGGAAGCCTGTCTGGCTGCCCCAGCACTTCCGGGTTCCTGATGGTGCCGGACCATCAGGAGTCCCGGAGCATTGGATGCCGGACTAATGGAGTTTTACTGTACCTGGAAAGATAGACAACAGAACTGTGAACTTTAAAAGAAAGGATTTTGCTTGCTATCTTCACACTGTCTTGTTAATATATTTGATGTGTAAATGAACCAAATGGACATTTCCAAACTATGTTTAAAAACATTAGGCTGTGGTAATTATAATATGTAAATGTTAATTGAAATTTGTGAATGTAATATTTATGCTAATTAGCACATTACACTAGTGAAGTACCAGGTAGAATAATGCATGGAATATAACTTTGAATGGCCATGATGGTGGCTTGACTTAATTAGAATTTGTGCCTGTGCTAGTTGTAACAGTCTTAGAGTTTATTAAATAACAAACCAGTGAGTGAGCAAGGAAAACAACTTTCTTAAAACAAACTGGAGAGCTTCTGTAGTGAGCTGCTGCATGCAGCCATGGGTGTTCCCACCCCCCACACCAAGGGCACACATCCAAATCCCCATACTTTCAAGACTGTCCCTATGAGAGAGCATCTCCAAGTCACAGTCTTTCATAACCGTATCACTGCACTAGCGTGGCTGAATTTATAACTTGACGAGCTACCTGGTGAGCTTATTTGGGAAATGATATGCAATCTATTTTCTTCACCCGTTTTGGTTCTCTGTTTTGCAGTAATTTCATTTTCTGATGGATTGTTGAGAAAACTGATTAGTGCTGTGATTGAGGCTTCAGCATGTCAGGGGACTGGTATAATGGGCTGCCATTGAGACTGCAGGGTGAAACCACACACAGAGATTACCTCATCTCATTAGATGATTGAAACCTTCATTGAGTCTGCAAGATTGCACAGCTTTCTTATATACTGCAGTTGGGAGCTGCTGCTAAACATGCTTTCGTGTTCCTTGGGATGATGCTGAAATGGTGATTTTTGTTGTTTTTGTGTTTGGGATAAAAGCCACAGCTGCTGTATGCCAATACAAAATGTTCCATTTGATCTTATTTTAAAGTAAGCTTCTGCATTATGGAATGAATTTAGCTTTGAAGCTGATGTCAGAGTTGGTTATGTTAAATCTATTTAACGTGTTTATTCGCTGCCATTTTATGTTTCTGTAGGAAGAGTGCTATAAAGAGCACATTATTGTTTTGAGTACTCTGTGTTCCTTGAAGCAAGGGGGGAAGCAACAAGTATAACATCACTGGCAGCAATAACCCTGGTCTAAGATATAGTTGATCCTCTGATGCTCTGTTTTATATTGACTAAGGGATATAGCTCATAATAGGCAGCACTCTGCATTGCCCAGCTGTCCTGTTGAGGGATAGTGCAGCTGGCCGCACATGCAGATGTGCCTAGAAAAGATGGCTTAGAGAGAGCCCATTTAACCCACTGTGTACTGCTGCTAAAAGGAGCTCATTAAATGCAATCTTTAAATAAAAAGATATTTAAAGAGATTACTACTTGGAATGTTTGAGCCCTGGTAGGCAGCAAGCCAAACTGAAGAATTTGTTGTAGTGCAAGAACTTGCATGGTACAATATTGACATTGTATGCCTTATCAGAATATGTTCAGCAAGTTGGCCTTTCTCTGCTTAAAGTTGTCCTCGGTTATCCTTTCGTTCAGAGAAGACATGTCGCGAAAGAGATGTGAGGTAAGTCATGGCTTTGCTATTCAAAATGCAATAGAAATGAATTTTAGAATGTCTGCTGCATGTGGTGAGCAGCTGGTTGATGTCTATTAAGATGCTGCTTAAGAAGAAGTGCTGCACAACATTAGTAAGCACATATGCACTTGCAATGAATAACAGCAGTGAGACCAAAGAACAGATTTTCTATTAGTCTGGCAATGAAATCTCTGAGATTAACATATTGCCTAAGATATTCCTAAGGCATCTATCATTTTTCTCTGGAAGTGCTGATCATGTAAAAGCAGTGTTCGTATGTATAAAGATAATTTGGAGCAAAGTCAATCATTAAAAAACAATTCTTGAGCCAATTGGTCCAGATGATAAAAGAACAGAGACTCCAAGGCGAATAAATGTGTATTAATCTTATATGTGTTCCACCAAAATCCAAATAATAAATCATGTACAAGAGGATGTATAGTAGCATTTCTTAAAGCGTGTTTTGTGGCACACTGGTGTGCCACGGAGAGAACAGAATTCAAAATGGCTGCCCTTAAAGGGAGAAGCCTCCTTTTTTTTTTTTTTGCTCAACAAAAAACATTTTTGGTGTTCCCCATAAAAAAAAAATATTGTTTCGTGTTTCTTGGTCTTAAAAAGTTTAAGAAATACTGCTGAATAGAATATATTTCATATATGAATATAATCAGGAACACTTGCCTACAAGAAACATCAAAACAAGAGTTGCTAGATAGAAATGATATAGTCCTTAGAACACGCATATGAAGTAATACATCAACAATCTGCAAACCAGAGACAGACTTAAAGAGCATTTGAAAGCAAAATCAAACTAAGTTTTGTCAGATGCTGGAGAATCAGAAACAAGATGAACTACAGAGTTGCATACCTAAATTACATATGTTGTATTAACCTCTGAATGCTAAGGAGGCAAAATCACTATTAACATTTAATCAATTAGCTGATTATGTTAAGTGGGGTCCCTGGGCCTGCTGCTTCCAACAGTGGTGGCAGGCGAGTCCCAGTGCTGGATGTCTGCTGCAGGATCCTGGTCCTGCTGGAGCAGCCCTCCGCCTGCCACAGACCATGGGTGGGAGTCTGCTCCAAGGTATTGGTTAACTGGTACCTGGTCAGCATTATATGGTTAACCAATTACCCATTCACATCCCTTCTAATCCTGTCTTACTGGTCAATCAGTGTTGAACTGGACTCTTGCACACAGTGGACAGAAATTAATTATCAGTAAAGTTTGTTATGTGGCAGGCCCTACCAAAATCACAATCCATTTTGGTCCATTTCATGGACATTAGATATTGAAAATGTTAAATTTCATTATTTCAGCTATTTAAACCTGAAATTTCGCAGTGTTGTAAGCGTAAGGAGTTCTGTTTGGGGTGGGGGAGGGTTGCAAGGTTATTGTAGGGTGGCTTGCAAAACTACTGCCCTTACTTCTGTGCTATGCTGCTGTGGTGCTCTTCAGAGCTGAGCCCCTGGAGAGTGGTACCTATGGCCGAGATCCCAGCTCAGAAGGCAGAGCCACTGCCAGCAGCAGGGCCGAAGTGAGGCTGGCCTGATATGGTATTTCCATCCTTACTTCTCTACTGCTGCCTGCAGAGCTGGGGACCATCAATCATCAGCCAGTGCTCTCCTGCAACCTAGATGGCAGTACCAAGAGCCTCCCTCCCAAATAACTTTGTTACCTCCCTGCAGCTTCCTTTTGGGTCAGGACCCCCACTTTGAGTCTTCTCATGAAATCTCTATAGTATAGGGTAAAAGCGCACACAAGACCAGATTTCATGGTCCATGATGGATTTTTGATGGCCATGAACGTTGTAGGGTCCTAATCATGTATGTAGATGTGTGAATATTTTGGTGCGCCTCTTAATCTTTGTCTACCATCCTAGTTATTAAGCATATGAAATAGCTGAAGCAGAGTAACTATCTTGATACTTTTGACTCACAAGGAAGTTTGCTAAGTCATGACATTGCTGAAAATCATGAGGCTCCCAAGCCAGATGGAATATCTTTTGCAATGTAGGGAATGCAGTTCCTCAAGTGGCCTTCTTAACTTCCCTGTTATAGAGCCACTGCTCTAGGGTGAAGTCATAGCTCATGGGTATTTCTATCCATCCATTGGTACAAAGCCAGTTTTTTTAAATCTGTGTCTTGAAACAGGAAGCTCTCTTTGAGGGTGTCTTTGCTGACCCAGCCTTGCTATTCCCAGTGTGTCTGCCTTCACAAAGCAGAGCAGACATTTACTCTGCTGTCTGTAGGAGAGCTTCTTGCAAGGGATTCCTTTTCATTGGTAATGAGTTTCTCTTTACTTCCCCTTGTGACAGGGTATTTGTAGGGGATCCCCATGTACCCGAGGAGGTCCCCCCCTTTCCTGTAGCCCTCCTTTCATTTGGGGGTTCTCCCAGTACCTATTGTCTCCGTTATATAATTCACCCTCTCCTCAAGTATAGCAGTGCCTAAAGAGAGGGCCTTTTGCCTCTCAGGGATTACGCTGGGGTAGGGAGACCCAGGCCCGCCCTATTCACTGGGTCCCGGCCTAGAGCCCTGGGGAGGGATTATAATGCTCTCATCTCCCTATTGGTTGACGGGGTGACCACCCATAACACGTCAACCCGCGGGCCATGAAGTCCTGCTCCGAGCCACTTCCTACCCTGTCAACAGTTTAACTAAACCCCACAATAGGTCCTCGGTCTGTTCGTCCCACTCCCCTGCGAGTCCCCCTGATCCTGGCTCAGGCTCGCGGTCCTTTGGTTGTTGTGGGTCTTGGTCCATTCCTCCCCTAGCGAGGTTCCTGAGCAACCTGAGATGCCCATGCCTGCGCCCTTCCCCCGCCCTGGTCCTTGCCGGCTTTCTGCTGTTATGTGGGGTGGTGTTCCCTGGTGACCCGGAGTGCCTATGCCAGCGCGCTCCTGACGGCCCAGCTTTCCCTGGCTGTCCACCAGTGTATGGGGCTCATCCACCCCATCGCCAGGGCAACCTGGAACACCTGCGACTGTGTGTCCCGGCCGGCACAGTTCTTCCTGGCCGTTTCCTGGTGGGCTTGCCTGACCCGTCACCTGGGCAACTCGGGACGCCCGGGCCTGCGTGTCATGGCCCACACAGCTCTCCCCGGCTGTCTGCCAGAGTGCGGGGTTTGTCTGTCCCATCACGCGGGCAACCTGGGATGCCCGCGCCTGCACGTCCCGGCTGGCGCAGCTCTCCCCTACTGTCCACCGGAGTGCGGGGCTTCTCTGCCCCGTCACAGTATTCTATCCCTTAAGGGCAGAACTCCCTACTGGTCAGTCCTCCGCATCACGTATCATGGCCCTTCAGGAGTTTAGAGGGGTCTGATGCACACAAAGCCTGAGGGGAAAGGACTGCTCAGTGAAGAAGTAGTATTTAGAATGAATCCTGTTACTACTGAATCTATAAAGGATCTGGGACCTGGAGATGAGCAGAAAGAGTGGGGCCTACCCAATGAAGGAGGGACCTGGAGAAGGGGCTAGCATAATTGCTGGCTGTTCTTTCATAGCAGGGCAGATGCCTACAGACATGGGAAAGAGTAAGAAGCGCC
Source organism: Pelodiscus sinensis (assembly GCF_052426305.1). NCBI lineage: Eukaryota > Metazoa > Chordata > Testudines > Trionychidae > Pelodiscus > Pelodiscus sinensis. The sequence goes on from NC_143055.1 coordinate 94,590,655, forward strand.
TTAGGGCCATGAGTGAGCAAGGAGCAGACATTTGCAGAAGAGGGCTGCTCTCCAGGAGCAGAGCTTGGGAATAATAATTGTGCAAATTGCCCATCTCCAGAAGAATGGCTTGGGCTCCTGACATGAGAAACTTAAGACTGAGTGAGAACTTTCAGAGAACTGGGAACAGAGGTTAGTGGGCAGCGTGGATGTGAAGGGTCAACAGGTTAACCGGTAAGAATCTCCCTTAATGGAGGATACTTACCAGTTCCGGTTAACCAGTGGGGGCTGAAACAGTTCCCCACCTGCCCAGGCACCATGCAGGCAAAGGCTGCGATAGCCAGATAGGAGCAGTCCCTGCCTGTGGCCGGGGGTGGGAGTGTCACTCCAGACCGGCCCACCCCTGCCCATCCCCCTTTTAATTGATTAACCAATGAAACATAATGTTTAACCGGTTAACAAATTAAATGGAGTTTTACATCCCTATCAGGTTTCAGAGGAATCCTGAAAGCTAGAGGTAACTTTTTGTTTGTTTTGGTTTTTTTTTCTTGCTGTGGTCTCTTTTTTGTAAGAGGTTTTATAATAAACAAGCCCTAAGAATTGTATTATTGACTCGAATGTGAAGATGGCTGAATTACTCTCTTCCTGAGAAGAGAAACTGAGGCGAGGGCTGCATACTAACTCAGCAGAGGGCAGTATAGAGCAAGTATGCTCTGTGATGACACCTTCCATGCCCCCCCCCAATTTTGTCTTTTCTCCTTGTTAGTCTTTTTTTTAAAGCTATGGGCTCTCCACAGAATCATTCTTAATGATAGTTACAGTGGCTTAGTGGCTTTACTTCCACCATCGAAGGACTCCTGCTCCTACTATTGGACTCAAAAGAGGACATTTGCATTTGGAAGGGAATGCAAAACTTGGGATGGACATGTTTAAGTTTGTACATTTTCCCCATTAGCTCACAGGGACATCCAAACTTTTGTTGTACAAATAGAACGTAGGCATAAGGTGATTATATAGCACTTGGTACAAGTCGGCTTCCCTTGTGTGAATTACCATCTTTTGTGAGCCAGGAGCTCACTTTTCTGGCAAGAAGTTTGGGGTGACCTTGGGAACAGCAGTAGCATTGCTTTTCCATCACAGTTTCCAATCTTCTCACCAGGAGAACCTGCATCTAATCATAAAGCATGCAAGCAAGTTCAGATGAGCAGCTTCTATTTTAATATGGGTCCGATCAGCCTACTGAGTAGTGGAAAATACCATACACCGGAGTTAGCACAGTTTTCAGTCACAACAGAGCAGTATTGTTATGATCTTAGTTGGTCAGCAATCGCAGGAAAAGTACTGGGCACAAAATAGAGACCTTTTTGTCATCTTGGTTTGCTTATTCAGCCATTGAGACCATTGTCCGTGCTAATAAATTTAATTAGCCACTGTTCCATACCATGTTTCTGATAAACATGTTTTGGTTGCTTTAACTTATGATACCAACTTGGGAATTCTTAGACACATGTTTTATTAAACACAATATAATTTAAAATTATATAAGAAATTACAAGAAATAAAACAGTTTGTTGTTCTGGTGTTTACAGTGTCCAACTAATCAAATGAATGCAATATAAAAATGTTACAGTTTATGCAGAAGTAATTCATTTAAATGTACTACAAAGTAATAAACACAATTCTGCAGTATTCTGTGAAGTGATTTTGCTACTAATGTGAAATTGCGGATTCTTAACACATGTCCTAATTAATTTTTCAATCAATCTTTTTATTTTTTTTCCAGTGTACAAAGTTCAAAATCAGAAACTGAAATTATTTCTTGACTATTTAGATTTGAGTTTTCTTAAAAATTACCTTTCCACTTCCACTTTTCACTGCTCTTAAAACTCAATAATATGTATAGCCATCCAAATCAGCAACCCTAATTTTAGTTCACTGTAAACTCTTGATTTATTGGAGGCAAACCTATAGATATTTCCATACATTTGAAGAAACAATAACATTGAAATTAAACATTCTAGATTATTCATGAATTAATTAAATATTTTTGTTTTTTGTCTGAGGAGCTGACAGCATGTGATATTTCATGTTACAAAAACTATCTGAAAAATCTCTAGTCTGTAATTACTGTAGGGAAGAATGGTGTAGGGTGTTTTTTTTTTTTTTTTTCATTTCTTGTCCAGGGCATGTAAATACGGTTTTCTGGTAAAGTAGTGCTGTGCTAAACTAGTGCATTTGGCCTTTTTTTGAACTGGTAACCTCTTGTTGACTTAAGTGAGAGAAGATTTTGTAAATTGCATCATCTTTTGGTGTGTAGAGAAATTGTAGTGGAGAGCTTTTAACATTATGAGCACTCATAGAGCAGAGTAAGAAACTGGTGGAAGTGGGTGAGCCAAAATCAATGCAGAAGGCCACGTTAGATATGGGATATTAATGGTACAGATAATTTTGGATATCTGCTGTTATTTTCTGTCTCTACTCTTGAGTCTATGAAGACAGAAGAGAATCCTATATACAAAGGCATGTCTTGATGAAAGGTTATTTGTACTTTGAAAGCAGATTTTACCTTCATTTAAAGAAAAAGGTAATCCTGCACTTTTTGGTTTTCTCTGTGCAATAATTTAAAAGTGGATTAATTAATATACCTGTAAAAGTGTTGAGAATTTACTTGGCTCTGTATAAGTGAATTACTCAGTTTTTTTAAACTTTGTAAAGTGCATTTTTGTGATGCAACAAAAAAGCATATTTTGCTTGCTTTACCTGTTGATAAAATGCTTTTGCTGCATAAATGTTCTTCCATAATATTTTTCTTTCAAATACTTGTGTCTATGTAGCAGAGACAAAGCGTTAAATGTTTGTCTTTAATTGTTTTTCTTTTTCAAAAAATTTGTTTGTAATATGTTTATTGAAGTGGCTGGACTGGTTCCAAAAATCTTAAGTTAGATGTATAAACAAGTTACAACAATGGTATCAAAACACCAATGTGTTTTGCTTGGGTTGGAAATTATAATATAAATATTGTGAGTTAAAGAAAAAGCAGCTATTTGTGTCTACTCATCTCTTTTACCAGCTCACTAGAAGGTATTTGATTAAATAATGGAAATTACTTTATGATTTAAGAGACTTGTATTAATTTAAAAATATTATGAGATGTGATACATACAGTAATTCCCCATTTAACATTATAGATGTGTTTCTGAAAATGTTCGTGCTAAGTGAAAATGTGTTAAGCAGGGTCAATTTTCCCCTTAAAAATAATGGAAAAGATGGGGGTTGCGTTTCAGATGGTGGTGGCAAAGTCAATTTTTTGTTGGTGCTGGGTCATCAACGTCAACATTAGATATTTAGCAACATAAGTCACCACGGTTTGTTAAAACACAAAGATAAACACGTGAGTGAGCGGAGGAGCGCTGTGACCACGTGTATTCATCCGCTCATGTGTATTACCACTGTTTTCACCAACTTATACTGCCATGCGAAGTAGTCCGCCACTTGATTATTTTCATGTTATTTCGGGGATGGTCGCGTTGTTCAAAAAAAAATCGTGCTATTGCAAAAACATGTTAGGTCACGTGTTAAACGAGTAATTACTGTACCAACTTTTAAACTATTTTTCAGTATGAGTTCAGGTGTTCTATCACTTAGCCTGTGACACTGCATGTATGATAAGATTGATGTTGCAGAAAGTGCTTAACTATGGTTTTTGTTGTATGTGAAGTATAATCACATTATTGCCTTTAATTCCTGAGCCTAGAACAAATGTATAATAGAGTAAACTATTACATTGCTTGTTATGGCTGCATTTGCTCACAGTTGTAAGAGTAGTGAGAAAGCTGCTGATTTGTGATGTGTTGGGTCTTCTGCTTGATTCATTTTATAATTGTACCATGAGCTGGTGGATGAGCACTATTTACTATTAGTGTTGCACTGATTTTGATTTTTTTTTTTTTAATGACACAACTCTCAGAGATCTAATTGTTTAGAAGAGAGTTTGTTTGGTCTGTCTGAAATCACCCAGACTATTTTCCTTCAAGATGACTTGTTATAGACAGCATCTGAAACTACGGTGAGTAGTCCCACTGTCTTCACTGCTCACGGGATCCAGGCACTTGTGTTTTGTTAATGTGCTATGGATTTTTGTATTTAATATTTATAACTTAGGAACAATATTGGCAACTTTTTGTAGCTAGATGAGTGATGATAAAACAAGGCTGGGCAAAATACGGCCCACAGGCAAAATCCAGCCCACTAAGCCACTGGACTGGCCTGCAGACACATTGGGGAGCCCCCAGACAAGGTCCCTACTTTCCTCACCCACGTGCACGCTGCCCAGAAAAGCAGCTGCTGCAGCCATATCTCTTTTGCAAATGAGAACCCAGAGAAGAGGCGCTGCCCTCATCCCCAGAACAATCCCACTGGCCAGTTTCACCCTCTTCCCCTCTGGCTCATAGTTATTCACTCAGGCACATGGCTCCTACAGCCTGTGCAGGGGCGGGATAGGCAGGGAGGCTGCCTCAGAAACTTGCTGGGCTGCTGGCAGGGAAGTCTCCCAGCCAGAGCTGCCTCTGGCACTCTAGCCCCTCCCTCCATCAGCCTTTGTCTCCCCCCCCCCCCCCCGCCTCATTACCCCACATAACCCAAATCCTCTCCCCCACTCCTGTATCCATACCCTCTCCCAGATCCTGCATCCTAGTCTCCTGTCCCAGATCACAACCCAAATCCCTGCGCTTCCTCCTTCACCCCAACCCCTGCCCCAGATCACAACCCCCTCCTGCTGTAGGTCATATCCCAAACCCTGGCCCTTCTCCTGTATCCCAATCCCCTGCTCCAGGGCACAACCCCTTCTTGTCCTAGGCCACAACCCAAACCCCAGTCAAGAGCCCCAGGTCACAACTGTCTCTTTCATCCAGACCCCACACTCCCTCCTGCACCCTAATCCCTTACCCCAAGCGCCCTTCTGCACCCATACTCTGTCCCAGCCCCTGCACTTCCTCCATTGATATCATGGAAAAGTGCAGCCCTAAATCACTTTCCAAATTCTTGGCATGCCCCCCCCTCATCAAAAATTATTGCCCACCCCTGTGATAAATAGTTTATAATGGTTTCCTTAAATCGACTTTTACTTTTGTTCTGCAAAATCTTTTGGCTTAAATCTTTCCTGCTTTGGTCTAGTTTTACACTGGTGGAATTCCATTTTCCTCAAATTTGAATTTTGAGATCAAGTTCTCTAATACTGCCCAGCAAATGTGTAGTCCAGGAAGTAGCAGTTTTTCCCCTGGTTCCATGCATCTAGGAGCAAGAGGAGCAATTTTATGGTCCCATGCATCTAGGAGCAATTGTACCCACTCAATTCTTCGCTTTCCTGCCAAGACTATCAAGAAGAGCAAAGATTAGATTGCAAGTACCCAACAATGCAACTATGAGGCTTTTTTACTCTGTGAGGCTTTGTTCTCTGTTTGCTTGCTATCTGGGTGGTGGCAGAGATGCTACTTTTTGTACAATAGTGATTTCTAATATTAAGGAGGGGGACAGAGTTGTTTTCTGGCTTGCCATGCCTTTTATAATGATCCTTGTAATTAGTAAACTTCAGTGTTCCTACAACAGCGGTGGTTGGTAACGTGGTTAAAATTGTAATGTGTTAGGCTGTATGGCACAATTGTAAACTTTGTTTTTTCTAGATGAGTGTGTTTAAAATTTTTCTCAGTTTGTGCACCACCAGTGATGTATACAGACCAGTGAAACGAGGACAGATACACGGGTGGATTTGAAAGTGGCAGACCTCAAATTTTATTAAACTTTAACATAGGGAAGGGATGTTGGTCACCCATCACCCACATTCTCCTGTGCAGGGATTACAGCACTCCTACCATATAACCCAGGTCTGGGCAAAATATGTCCCGGGGGCAGATCCAGCCCATAGTCTACTATGCTGGGACCCTCAGGCACGCAGCTGCTGTAGTTTAAAGTGCAGTCATGTGGCTCTCTGCTCTGAAGGAAGGGGGGAGGCTTTGTGTGATCTCCCAGCCCCCAACCCACTCCTCAGCTTCTATATATGCTAGAAACAACCAGCCAATAGGAATTCACCCAGCTCCTATTGCCTGGAAACAACCTGGGGACCCTGGGAGTGGCCTGGGGGATGGGCTCAGAACTAGTCTCTTCCCCTTCCTGGAACCGAGAGCCTTATGTGGAAGGAACTGCCTGAAGTTTAAAGTGGTCAGGGACTTCAGCAGGCAGGGAGCCCAGCCTGCATTGGGGGTGCTACGCTGCTGGTTTAGGTAAATGCCTCCCATTCAGAACCTGTTTCTGGCACCCCTGCCCCTCCTGCACCTAGGGTTATCAGGTAGACCCCGCCAAAAAAACAGACACACTTGATCATGGGCCGGGGGGGGGGAGGGGTGGAGAGCGGGAAGCAGAGCTGTTGGGGGGGGGGCGGGAAGAAGGGGGGGCAGGAAGCAGAGCTGTGGAGGGTCGGGGGCCGCAGGGCTGGACGGGAGGAGGAGGGCCCAGAGGAAGGGGGGCGGGAAGCGGAGCTGGCAGTGGGGGGGAGGGGATGCAGCCACTGGGGTCCCAGCCCCCTCCTCCCTTCGCCCCCAGGCTTTTGCACGCGACCAGAGGCTCCCAGCACCAATCGTGACTGCCTCCCAGTCACTCCCTCGTCCCTGCCAGGCTTCTGTCTGGCACCCAGCCGGGAATTCAGAAAATACCGGACATTGCACATGTCCGGTATTTTCTGAATTTTTCTACCAGACAGATGGTGCAGATACTGGACTGTCTGGTAGAAAACCGGACACCTGGCAACCCTACCTGCACCCCAATTTCCTCCCCCACGTCACCATCCAAACCCTCTGCACCCCTCTATGCCCAGATCCTGTACCACCTCCTATACTCCTCTCTCAGGTCAGAATCCTCTCCTGCACCCAAACACCCTGCCAGACCCTGCACCCTAATCCCCATCCCCAGATCACCACCCAAACCCTCTGCAGTCTACAGCCCCTTTCCCCCTTGTCCCAGGTCATAATTCCCTTCCAGACTTTGTACCTCCTCCTAGAGCTCCCCCGGCCAAAATCCTTTCCTGCACCCATACTCCCTCCCTGACATGACACCCTAATCCCTTGACCCAGGTCACAACCCCTTCCTTCACCCAAACTCCCTCTTAATTAGCATATTTGCGGCCGGCCACCATTTTGGATTCAGGGTATTGTGAAACAAGTTGCTGCGCGTAGACGCATTACTCCGAGAGAAAACCCTTCTCTCGGAATAACTGTTATTATGGGACTGAAGAAGATCTCAATCACTCTCCTGCTTCATAATCAATTAATAATTATACTTCAAAAGATAGTTAAAATTTGACATAAAAATGCACAGTAGTAATTGAATAAGGATTAGTGGTTTCTACTGGTGTTCCTAAAAGCCTGCCCTGTCACAATAGAAGAGTTCTGTATTTAGAAGTTCCTATGGATTCTAGGGATATTAAGAAACAAGTAATCAGCTAATTGTGTGTCTACAGAATTTCTGTTGCCGACAACAGGGGCAGATGACCATTTTGCGGGGCCCATTTTCGTGGGGCCATCCTTTGCCATGGTGCATGCGCAGGGCTTCTTGAAGCGTGGGGTCCGGGGCGGCTGCCCCGCTCGCCCTGCCCTATGTGCGCCCCTGGCCGACACGATTCATCGATGGGGGAGCTACCTCTCGGTTGTGGCTCTCCAGTTTGAATGTAGTAACAGCCAGGTGTGCAGGCAGCCCAGCGCCTACAACATTGAAACTGCAGAGCTGCAGTGGTGGGAGCTCCTGGACCCAGCATGAGCCGGTCCTGAGCCAAGCTGGCACAGTCCTGGCTCACACTGGGTCCAGCAGTCCTTGACTGTGGCCAGCCCTGAGGGCAGCAAAATGCTCTGGGCAAAGCCCAGTAAGGGGCAGCCTGCAGGTGAGTTTTGTTTGGCACGCGGCTTCCCAGTGCATCTCATTTAACCTCCCCTCCCCCGCCTTCCCGTCCGGTCCCTGGCACCTTGGGGGAACCTTGGCAAATGCCTGCCTGCCGCACACATCCTGGAGCCGGGAGAGAATGCCCAAGGGCAGGCTGACTGGACTCCAGGAAGGCAGCACTGAGTTGTCCGAGGGGTACTTGACCTGCCTATTCATGCCTCCAGCCCTGCGGAGCGAAGCTGAAGCCATTTCGGGGTGAGGATGTCCCCCTGTTGGTGACTGCACTGGCTGCCCGACCCGCCAGGTAACGGCACCCAGGCATCACGCAGGCCAGGCAGGAGACAGGCAGAGGAGATGGGAATCGCAGGGCCAGAGTGGGCAGACAGTGGAGACAGGGCCACGTGAGCCCCTTTCAGCCCTTGGCTGCTCGTCCTGTACTGCCCCTTTGGGTTGCAGTGCGCCTGGGCTGAGCCATACAGCGCCCGCCCGAGACACAGCCCCAGGCAGCATCGACCCTGCTCACCAGGTAGTGCCGAGCCCACTCTGGTAGTGCCGAGCTTGCCTGGATGCTGTGCTCTGCCCTCCCAGGCTTCAGTCCTCAGCTGCTGGCCCAGCACAAGGCAGCCCTGGCCACTTCCCTGCCTGCTGTGTGTGAGCGGGGCTCCTGGGAGAGCAGTTCCAGCCCGGTGCATGGGACAGGCAGAACCGCAGCTGGTTTGTCCCATGACCTTGCAAGCAGAATAGTCGAGTACTTGACTGACTACCCGATAAGCCTAGGCTTATCGGGTAGTCAAGTACTCAACTACTCTCTTTCATCCCTAATGGATTCTATACAGAAGTACATCCTATTATTATCTCCTTTGTGCAGTTCTTTTGAGCATTTGCAGATGTTTATGAACTGCTATGTTAGCAAGTTAGATCAAGTCTCAGGTTGTAAAACCTGATGCCAAAGCTTTTTTGAATGTTCTGATTCTGGTATGGTTAAGGATTTGATAAAGTACTACTAAAATGTGGGAAGTCTAATGTAAATAACATGGGTGTAGTTATATATAAGATTAAATATGTGTGTGTTTACATAGAGGTTAACATTGTAAAAGTTATGTAACAATGTTACTTACAACTCTCTGTGTGCTTATAACCTTCTCACATTCACATTTTGGGCTGAGATTTGTGTTTGTTCTCATCCCCAAAGTGACTTGTTTTTAATGAAGGAACATGGTTATATAAAAATTATGGGCAGAATCTTTTGGTCTGGCCAGGTTATGCTAATTGCAGAACCAGGGTGTTGGGAGTTGGTAATTTTTTCTCTTGTATTTGTTCTTCTGATCCTGAAAGCATTGAAAGATGCTCCTGGGATATCTGTTCTGTTCACCCTATTTTTATGCCTCAGGGTGTTTTTAAGCCAAGCTCTAACTCCAAGGAATTAGAAGGAGACTTAATTGGGGAGAGGGAGAGGAGCCTACATTAGCGCTTGCATCTTCCTTTGAATCATCTGGTGCTGGATATTGTTCTGGACTAGATGGACCTCCCACCTCCTCCATTATGATAGTTTTTGTGAGCAATGAAGACAATTATAGGTACAGAAAGGCTTTAAAAGAGATTGAAAAAGATTAGGATTGGTTATTTTATAGAGGAGATGACTAAGAGAGGATTTCATCAGGTGCACGAAATAAATGACTGTTAAAGAAAAAGTAAACTGGGTTTTCATATGTACCCTTTCTCATGAGGCTTTAAAGAGCTTGAGTGGCTGGAACTAGAGAAATTCAGACTGGAAATTTGGTGTATATTTTTAACAGAGTAATTAACCATTGGAACAGTTTACCAAGGGTTGTGCTGGATTCTTTGTTACTTGACAAGTTTTAAATCAAAGCTGGATACTTTTCTGCAAGATGGGTTGTAGAAATTATCCGCCAGCTGGGTGGAGTAGCTTAGCGCCTCCGGGAAGGGGGAAGCACAGTGATTCTCAGCGCCGAGCTGCCTGTGTGCAGCTCCAGCGCAAGGAGGCGGGGCACGAGTCAGAGGGCAGGATGCCGGCAGACACCAGGACGCTGGCGTGACATGGTCCCACTGACTTTAAAGGCAGCTCGGCTCTGGCTGCGTGGCCGCAGGAGCTGGCTGCGGCGCAGCTAGGCCCCGCCCCATCGGCTCCAGTCCTGTCGCAGCCCCAACCCCCTCGCCGGTGAGAGACCACTCCCGGCCGACCACCCGGCTCGCTGCACCCCCCCCCCGCTCCCCTTTGTCTCCACACCGCCTGTTCCCCAGGCCACCCCTGCTCCCCAGACCCCCTGCTCTCCCTATTCCCTGTGACTCTCTGGTTCTGTGCTGCCCCTGCACCCCTCCGATCCCTGCTCCTCCAGCTCTGTGCTGCCCATTCCCTGCACTGCTCCTAGACCCTGATCCCTCTGCCCCTGCCCACGTCCCATTCCCTGTGCCTCCACCGCACCCTGAGTCCCTCTGGCTCTGTGCCTCCCATTCCCCATGCCATCCCTGTACCCCCCCACACACTGTTCTGTGCACCCCTCTGGCTCTGTGCTGTCCCTGCACCCTGTTTCCCCTGTGGGTCAGGAGTGATGGGGTGCTTGTCCATAGGGAGGGGCTGGACAGGACAGGGGAGTGAAAGGGGGAGTTCACTTGAAGCGCCTTTGCCTTTATGGAAAAAAACAAATGAAAATGCTATTTGCTAGTTATAGGGCTAAAATGCCGGGACAAAAATGAAAACAAAAAAAACCCCATTGCAAAATGCAAATGTGTAAAAGACAACAAAAAAAGGGGGGGGGCACCAAAAATGTTTTACTTGGGGCAACAAAAAACCTAGAGCTGGCCCTGGGGGAGGAAAAAGGGCTGGGCTGGGCTGGGCTGGGCTGGACAGGACGGGACTGTAGGGTAGGGAGGAGAGGGGAAGAATATGGGGAAGGGGTTTGTGCTGAGGGGAGGGGAGGGGAGGAGGTCTGAAGAAGAAGAAGAAGAAAGGGGAAGGCACCAAGGGACAGGGGTGCAGGAGAGACAAATGCCAGGGGGCCAAGTGGAGACAATGAGGTAAAGGGCAGGAGGGGAGGTGTCAGTGGGAAGGGAGACAGGGTGATACTGAGGGTACGTCCAGACTACATGCCTCCGTCGACGGAGGCATGTAGATTAGCCAGATAGGCAGAGGGAAATGAAGCCGCGATTAAAATAATCGCGGCTTCATTTAAATTTAAATGGCTGCCCCGCTCTGCCGATCAGCTGTTTGTCGGCAGATCGGGGCAGTCTGGACGTTCCCCTGTCGCCAGAAAACCCTTTTGTCGACCGCCCCGTTATGCCTCGTGGGATGAGGCATAACGGGGCGGTCGACAAAAGGGTTTTCTGGCGACAGGGGAACGTCCAGACTGCCCCGATCTGCCGACAAACAGCTGATCGGCAGAGCGGGGCAGCCATTTAAATTTAAATGAAGCCGCGATTATTTTAATCGCGGCTTCATTTCCCTCTGCCTATCTGGCTAATCTACATGCCTCCGTCGACGGAGGCATGTAGTCTGGACGTACCCTGAAAGAGGAGAGAGTAAGGCCACTGGGGACTAGAGGGGGTAGGGGGAGGTGCTGGGAGAAGGCTAGAAAGAAGGGGTGGGCATGAGGAAGGAGGGGATGGAGCAAGTCATGTGTGAGGGCACAGAGGTCTGAGGGGAATGGGGGCAGAAGGTAGTGAGGGGGTGGGCATCAGGGAAAAAGAGAGCGAAGGGGGAGGCACCAGGAGGGTGCAGGTGCCAGGAGATTCTGGGGGTGAAGCAGAAGGGAAGACACCTGCAGGGGTGGGACCAGCACCAGAGGAGAGAGGCAGGGCAGGTGTGTAGAGGGGAGGTGTTAGGAGAGGGGATGAGGAGGGGTAGCTCACATGTTCAGAGTGGGGCTACTGGAGGAATGGGCACAGGGGGGAGAGAAGGGCTGGTGGAGGGGGGCAGGTCTCAGGAAGGCTGAGGGCTGTGAGAAGGGCAGGAGTCAGGACAGCAGGAGAGGGTGAGGGGTTGGGGGGCAGCAGGCACCAGGGGAGATGATGGAGCAAGGGGAGGAGACATGGCAGCAGAGGGAAAAGGTAGAGGTTTATAAGATATTTATTAATAACTTATTAGTAATTAGTGTTCTTATTAGGAATTTATGCTATTAAAAAAAACCACTTTTTGTGGGGGAGGGTGGCGAGTCCCTTTTTTGTCTGGTGTGTAGGGTTTTCCAGAATTTGTCGAGCCCTGATTATTACATTGATTTTTAAATGTATAAAGAGGACACAGACTATCCGGCATCAGGGCACAAGGCAATCCCTTACTTGCTGGAATTAATAAGAGACTTCTCCTATGGATATATTATTGCTTCATAATGGTTCACCTACAATGTTTGTCTTTCTTTCTCTGAAGCATCTTACATGGGTCACTATCAGATACTGCACATCAAACTGGATGGATCGCTGATCTGATCCGGCGTGACCATTCACATATTCCACCTACGTAACTGATAAAAAAAATGTATTTTCCTGTTTCCTAGCTTCCATGGAATACTGTTCTGCAGGTACATTTGGTGAGACAGAGAAATTCCCAATGATCAGCAATCATGCAATTTAAAAAGTAACTTGGCATGTGTGTAGTAGGGAATTTCTACTCCCTTTACTGTTATAATAGTCCCAGCTCTGTGGAGTTTAATAGAGTATATACTAGGAATGTGAAAGTGTAACCATGTATGTGGTTAACCAATGACCCTGGGTTCATTGGTTAACATTCATGGTTACATGCAGTCTCCCTGTACGAGTCTCCCTGTACGTGGAAAGCCTGCCTCTGTATCAAAGGCCGGAGTGTAGGGAAGGCAGAGAGGGGTGCGCAAGGTGGGAGCTGGTATGTGCAGCTAGCCAGCTTAAAACCTGGCTCCCTGTGCCCACCGGCTCCTAGGGAACCACCTGCTGCCCTGCTGTAACCATGTACACTGCTGAAATTTTCAGTGGTTACACGGTTATTTACTTAAAGGCATTTTAACATCCGTACTACATACCCAAATTATTCCTGTGTAGAAATCCCTATCCGTGGAAGAGCTATGGCATGAAGATTTCCCTGAAAAGATATGTATTTTATAGACAACATGTTATGATCCTCAGAATAGCATGAAGTTAAGAATCTTATATGGATACCATACTTTTTCACACATTTTTTATAAACCAGGGTAGACCAAATGAGGGTTTTTTCATATTTTAAACCCTCTCCTTATATATTAAATCATTCTACATCTTACAATTGCTGTTATTTTCAGTCCATTGTGTCTACTTCCTGTTGGTCAAAGGTCATGAGGATAGGGTGGTGTATAGTGAGATGGAAAGCTGACAGCAAAAAGAAAACTCTGCGTATTTAGGGGTAGATACAACTACAGAAATGGCCAGGACGTTGCTTGGATATATTGAAAACACAAAGAGGTAAACTATTAGTAAAACTGAAATATGATGATATTTTATTTATATGGAAAATGAATGAGGTTTAAAAAAATACATACATTCCTTCTCTAAGGAAAGATTTTATATTTTCCTTAAGTTAATTTTCCGTTTCTAGAAAAGATGACATTTTTTGTTTGGTGTGCAACTTAAAGATTTTTGTTATAGCTGTTTCTTAGACATGAAAGTAAATATTGAGCACAGTTGGTAATTTTATGTTATAAAATGGTTTAGAACGTCATTTAACATTTTCTAAGAGTTAATACTGCAAACTGGAAATAATGGTCTTGTTCTGTTATGTTAAGTCAAAAGAATGTATATTTTAGTATAGCGTTGTTCTAAAATGTGTAATATGTCTTGGCATGGCTGTCCATTGTTTGAGAAACCTATCTGTTTGTTTTTTCAAACAATAGTATGTCATTTTGGTTTTTCTTATAGTAAAAATAAACTGGAACTGAATGATCCTAAACAAATATTTAATACTTGAGGAATTGCATTGTCTGAGCTTAAGATCTTCAGTGATATGATCACAAGCTTCTATGTAGGTTACTATTACACTGTTATGACAAGGTTTTGCTTTTAGACTGAATTTCAGTTCATAGAGCTGTTGCCTGGCGAAGGGAAGAGAAGGGTAACAAAAAAATGATCGTATGTAGTTAATTTGATTCTGCAAAACACTTGATCTGGTGGATTATTTGACTGTTTTAGATAGAGTTTAGTAGACCATAGAAATGTTTTGTTAGTTGAACTGGTAAGTTAGTATGGATACTGTATTATCAATTAGACAGCTGCGATTACACAGAAGCTTTTTTCTTTTTTTAAAAAGTATAGTAATGTACACTTTAATTTATAAATGTTGTACTGTTGGTTCTCTAAACTGCTGTCATTCTGTCTATAGCTTTTGTTCCAGTAGTTGTTTGAATCTAAAAGAAATATTCTGTTATGTCTTGGAGAAGGATTTTTAAGGGCACCATCAAGTAGATACTAAGCAGTTTTAAAAATGTAGTTTTAGATTCTGCACCTGTTCTAAAGTTCCTCTGCTGATATTTTGGTCATTTTTATATAATTTTAAATGTTTGCTTCTCCTTGTCACTGTTCGAGAGCCTCATGCAGACAGGAGAAATTGACTATCCAGGCGAGGCATGGAACTGAACATACACAAGATGCTGTGAAAAGTACAAGTAATGAAGTGGAACTATAGGACTGATTTTTTCCCCCCCCCTCAAATCTTCCAGTTACAAACACTTCCTAAGATTACTGTACAGGCATGCTAGTAAGTGAAAAGTAAGATATGTGATGAAATCCTAGCTCCACTGAAGTTGGTGGCAAAACTCCCATTGATTTAGATGGGCCCAGGATTTCATGAGTTTTAAGCTAACTGTGTTGCTATAAACCCCAGACTTTGACTTTTTTTTTTAAAATTAAACCATTTTTATGTGATGAAGCATTGTTGTCTCTCCCAATTACTGCATGTTCAAGAATTTGACCTTGGTACTCTTAATAAGTCATGATGCTGCTGGTTCTTTGTGCTACAGTAATGCTTAAAGGTCACAATCAGCATCAAAACATCCCTATCCTACGCGTCGTCCTTTAGTCACATTCCCAAAAAGAAGTCCTCGCTTCAACAGCTTCCTGTATTATTTTGGGGCTCAGTACAATGACTATATTAAAAGGAGGATATAGAAGGATGACAGGAACTAAAATAAGATGTCACTGTTAGACATCTCTTCCACAACTGCAAGATTTATGAAGGTATGAAATATCTTTTAAATAAATCAGTGATCCCCAGTTTGTGCACAACCAGACTGGAATTGGGTGATTGATTGCTTGTAGGCATTGCAGCAGAGTTGGACCTTAGAGGAAGGAAATAAATGTCCTGGCCTTATATATTGATTCAGGTAGGATGTGTGTTGAAAAGGAAGCTGGTTGAAGAATTCAAGGAAGGGATTGGTGAAGTCAAATTGTGGTACAGATTGAACCTCTGTATTCCGGCACTCTCTAGCTCGGCAACATCCATAGTCTGGCATGATTGTAGTTATCTAGATGTCCACTTATTATGGGTGTGACCAAGTTTCCCGTGGTCTACTACCCAGAGATGTTAGTGTGTAGTAGAGATGTAAACAAAGGCTTATTGGGTAGTTGACTGGAATATCAACTACATGCTCTGCCGCCCTTCTCTGCTGCCTCTTTGAGAGGTAGCAAGTGGGGGGGAAACAGAGCCAGTTTCCCATAGCACTGTCCACAGGAGCTGCAGTAGGGGGAGATAGGAGAGGTTGCTCTGGCAGCAGCCCCTGTCCACAGCCAGCCCTGGCTGCCATGTATAAGGGCTGCTGGACTCAGCATGAGCCGGGACCGAGCAGTCCTGGCTCTTGCTGGTCCAGGAGTGCATTTAAAATGCAGAGCTGCAGCGTGAGTGGCTCCTGGAGCCAGCACGAGCTGGGACTTCTCTGTCCTGGCTCGAGCTACCCCTGTTGCGGCTCTGCATAGCGGTCCTTATCAACTAATTGTGTAGTCGATACAAATTGTATGGACCACACGATTAGTTAGATAACGGCAATTTAACACCCTTAGCATGTAATCAACAGGATTAACTGATAAATCCAGGCTTATTGGTTAATCGTGTAGTTGACTACACCATAACATCCGTAGTCCCACAAAGTTTGTTTAGACATCAGTCTTGGCTCTCAGTGTTCTGTGCTGTTATTTAGTTCTACTTTATCTCTGAGTCCAGTAATCGGTGGAAATGTTAGTAATGCTGCTAGGAAGTATTGACCTCCCATGGTTTGGCAAATTCTCTGGTTCGGCATTGGTCAGGTCCTTAGGGTTCCGGACTATAGTTGTTTAACTTATAAGGACAAGGCTATCGCAGCAGCAGCATTTTGAGTAGGTGTGATAGGAGGTGTGTGTGTGGGAGTTGAAACAGGAGGAGGTGAGCACTTGGAACTAGAGCGCCGTCGGCAGAAAGAAGCGATTATGTTTTGAAAACATGGGGGAAGGAGCAGCAAAATTTGGAAACCACCTGGATAGGCAGGGCCAGGAAAAGGCATGCCCATCTCCTGGATTATAAACAGGTGTGATAGGGACAAGGGTGCTGTCTTCAGCAGTAATGGAGGGTGGTGCAAATCTTATTTTTGACCACATTGCATTTTTTGCTGACTTGGACAAGTGGGTAAAGATGTGGAATTGAAACAGATGGGGACAGGTCAGGAGTGCTAAGATAAACTTGCAAGTAATCAGCAAATTCATGGTAGTTTGAAGGCTGTATTTGGGTAAGATTTCCCGGAAATATTATATAGACCCAAGAAGAGAGAGAAACGTTGTGTGGAGAGAGCATTGCCCTGAGATTCAGGAAATGTGGGGATTCAGGATTTGGGGTAAATTTTTTAGTCTCTGAGTCAGTTCTTTATTTGCATGAGGATGATGATGTTTCCCTATCACTCAGGGACGTGTGAGCTGAAATTCATTAATGTTTAAGAGGTGCTGAGATCAGGAGTGGGGAGAATATAGGTAAGGAAATGGAAGAGGGCCAGAGTCCTCTGCAAGCCTGAAGAAGTCTGGTGTAATGGAGATGTGCCTGTATTAAAGGGGTGGCCAGAAACAGGAGAAGAACCAAGAGAAAACAGCATGATGACAGCTAAGGGAGGGCATAGTTTTTGAAGAGTGTGTGACCAGTGGTGTAACATGGGTTGGATGACACAGTCATAGACTTATTGGCTAGAGGTTTTTGGGTCAGGGGATGCCTGCTATGGATCCAGCCACTTGGAAGAACAGTGTTTTCTCAGGGCTTTTGGGTTTCTAATCTGGGAAGCCAACTGGTCTGGAAGCCTGGAAGACCTGGCCAGATGCCTGGAGCCACAGATCTTGGGAGCCCTGGAAGCTCTTGATTGAAATGTACATGTTTCTTGTCAGTTTCACTTCGTAGCTGTGGGATTTTGAGAAGCATTATTTTGTTTCAGAAACTCTATATTCCAGTGTTTCCAAAATGAATTTTGTGTGCGTGTGTGAAATCTATGGTTTGTGGAAAAAAATTGGTCTCTTTCCAAATCAGAGCTAAACTAAACTTTAAAATAGCAGATTTTCCCAGGAACTAGAAATCTTGAGTTTTGGCCAGCCCGCCTGTTAGCATAGTTAATCCTAACATAGAAGGGACTTAAGGAATGCAGTGTAAAAATGATGAACTTGTGATTTTAGGCTTTGTTAAAATGGGAGAGATCCTTATGCAGTGCTAACTTAAGTTTCTTTTAATCTTTGCATTTTCTTTGATAATTTAATGAATTGTTCAGTATTGATTTATTTATTTTAGTTCAAACGATTAAATATGAATTCCAACATTTTGCTTACAGTAAATATTCATGGAAGTATTGTTCTGCTTTATTTTCCAATGTTTTCTTTAGTTTATTTAACAAAGCTAAAGTTAGAACTAGCAGCATAAGACTAGAAAAAGGTGACAATAGTTTGAAAACAGGAAATTTAGCCTTATGTGTATTCGGAACAGATGATCAGGATGATAGCCAGTAGAGTGGAAACTTCCACTGAGACTGTTTTTTCCTTATTTTGCTCAGTTAGAAAAGATGGTGCTTCCTGGAAAACAAGTCTTAAGTACTTTAAAGAAAGTAATAATGCATCCAGTATTTTCTCCACTTCACATTTGCTTTACTTGTTTTTCATTACATTTGTTTACTCTTTTAGCATTGTTACTAAAAAGTACAATTTTGAGATAATCTAAGGTCTTTGACAGTCCACCGTTATTGTTAAAATGTTTGTACCAGGATATTTGTGGAGGTTTTGTCCTCTATTCTTATGTGTTATTAAAAAAAAAAAAGGGGGAGGGGAAGGGGGGCACAGTGGCGATGCATCAGGAGAATGCAGCTGCATATCCAAACTTCTAACTTATGTTGGTATAAATACATTGCTTGGGATATGGAAAATCCACTGCCCCTGAGTGATGTTGTTAATGCAGCCTAACTCCAGTTGTCACCAGCTCTGTTGATGGAAGAAGCCTCGTGGCTACATAGCGACTGCCTCTTGGGACACCAATGGGAGAGCCCTCCTGCAGGGCCATCCCTACCTATACACGTAACACGCAGCCATGTAGGGAGCTACAAAATTTGGGGCTCCAAATTGCCCCAGATTTCATGGTGCCCTAGGCAGATGCATGCTGTGTAAGGGCTCCGACCTCAATCCACATGCCCCAGATGCCCGCTCCTGGCTCAGTGTTGGTCCGCCTGTTCCCATTCCCTGGATGCCCCCATGCCCCATCTCACGGTGAGTGGCCCTCACAGGTTGGAGGAGTCAGATGAAGCAGGGGCAACTGCGTAGTGGGCGGCTGGAGAGAAGCAGCACTTTCCCCTTAAAAGCATTGCTTTTCTCTTGCTGGCTGTGTAGCCACTGCTGCTACTCCAGAGTCTCCTGGCCTGCACCTCCCTCCTGGCTATGCTTCAGGTTGCCATCTCTGCCCGATTGGACAGACTGGATGTCACTGTAGTAAATGGCGTCCAGTTCAGGAGAGCTGGCAACCCTTTTCCCCTATAACTTCAGCCTTTCTCCCCACTGTGTGGAGTGGCCACTTCCCCTTGGAGGAGGTAGTGATGCTCAGTTGCATAGGGCACCAGTACCAGTAGGAACAGCCCTCCCCTCCCATCAGCAAAGGCAGCATTTTCACTGAAGTGCGACAGCAGAGCAGCTGTGCCACTTCAGCCTTGTAAGTGTAGACAAGCCCTAAGTGATGCTTTCTCCCAGCTTTCCTGGTACTGAGGCAAAGCCGAATTGCTTGCTTTTAAACCAACAGTACTCAATTTATGAAAATTATATTCAACAAGTAAAATAAAAATACTGCTTTCTTCTCTTCCTCCATTACTGCCCTATCAAAAAAAGACTGGGTTAAAAAACTACTCAACTGCAGTCTCTTTTGGTTTCAACTCTTTGAGTGTGCCCAGGGCTTCAGCAGCTGTGAGACAATTTGTCATATGTTAGGGTACTTTTAAAAACCTACTTTTTTAGCTCCATAATTTTGTTTTGTAATCACTATATTTAAAAGCTTAGATTGCTGAGTTATTTGCCCTGTTGTTTGATGTGCTTCGTAAGATATACTTTAAAAAAAATCTATATTTAATAAATTCCTAATTTATAGGCAGTGTTTGAACAAGACATGCAAGTTAAATAAACATATATTGTATTAACAGATAGATAAGATAATTCGAGGTAAGGAATATTCATTTTCTCAAAATATCTAAGGTCTGTCTCATACCAATATTGGCTAGGATTTAGGAAAGTGAATTTTAAAACACAAAAGACACTGTAGCATTTCTTATTTTTCTCATCTGTTTTCCAATAGAAGGTCAGCAGCATCTGATTCCCTTTAATCAGTGCAACCAAAGTCAAATTGTTTAGAGTCTATTACTGATTAAATAATTGAAGAGAGGACGTTTACTTGTTTCTATAACATCATTGTGGCATAATTCAATTATATATTTGTAGTGATTTTGTAGGCTACAATCCCTGTTACACATTATCCAGATGTGAAATTTGAGAAACATTCTTTAAACAAAAATATCCAAAGGAAAAATAATAAAGAAGGGCACATTTACATAAATAGTTTCTTTCTGTCTCTCATACCTCTGCACTGCCTCTTTCAGACAATTTTGGAAAGGAGTTATTGAAGAAGCTCTCTTCATTAGTTATAGTCGGTATTCTGTTGGCTCTATGAGGCAGTATACAGCTTTCACTAGGGCAACAAAGACTGAAATGTTAAAAATAGAACAAGCTTTAAGAATCCTAGATATTTTCAGATAACAAAGAGTGATTTATGTGGGCTCATTTTGCACTTTGACAAAACATAGAGGAGCTTTTGTACTATGATTAGCAAGGGTTCTGATGTCAGTTCTCTTGTCTAGCTTCAGGCTTTATTCTGCTGCTAAATTGTGCTTTGTACTGTAACCCAGAGAACCTTTGTATCTGCCTTATTAGTGTGTAGTTTATGGAATTGCTTTTGTTTTTGAGTTTAATCTGTGCCAATTTCAGTGAGTGACTCATTATATGACTGAAATAAACATTCACATATTCACTGTGCAAAAATTCTTCAAAAAAATAGTAGCAGGTGGTAGGCTAAACTCAGTGTTTTAAGTACTTAGTAGTTGGTATTTTGTAGCATAAAGGGCTGAAAACAAGTTCTGTTTAGATGATGAATTGATGAAATTGGAGTAAGAGTCATATATCATTCTTTAATGTTGAATAGGATTCTATTAGTGATAATATGAACAAGAATTTCACCTGTTAACTTAATTAGACAGAAACTCCCCAATGTAGGCAAAATTAATGTGTACCTAGTTTATTTGTGGTGCATGAATTGTTAGGGAAGCAGGTTGGGGGTTTTATAGATTGCTTTTTAAAAATCTCATTGGATGAAATGAAGGTACAGTAGACTTCTGATAATCCGGCACCTTTGGGACGCAGGTGGTGCCGGATTATCAGAAATGCCGGACTATCAGGAGGTACTCTGGCAGAGGCGGGTCTTGTCAGAGGGGGAACAGCGCCGCAAGGGCCGAACCCTCTGCCATTTTAGAAGAAGGCAAAGCCTGCGAGCTGTGGAAGCAGAGAGGAGGAGAGAGGCAGGCAGCCGCTTCAAGAAGTTCTAGTCAGTTACACTGCCGCGGCTGGATCAACAGGCTCTCAATCTACCTTTCCCCTCTACTGCTTGGGGCAGAGGGTAGGGGGTAGACGGGCGGGCGGAGGGGGGTGCTGAACCCTCCCTCCTGTTGCAGGGAGGCAAAGCCTGCGAGCGGCGGAAGGGGAGACGCGGCGAGAGGCAGGCAGCTGCATTCAGGAAGTTCTAGTCAGTTACACTTACTCCGGCTGGATCCACAGCCGACAGGCTCTCAGTCTACCTTTCCTCTCTACTGCCCGGAGGGGGGCCAGGAGAGGGTAGGGTCGGCGGGGGTGTGCTGAACCCTCCCTCCTCTTGCAGGAAGGCAAAGCCTGCAAGGGGCAGAACCGGAGAGTGGGCAAGAGGCAGGCAGCCGCCTTCGGGAAGTTCTAGTCAATTTCACTGCCCCAGGCTAGATCCACAGCCGACAGGCTCTCGATCTACCTTTCCTCTCTACTGCCTGGAGGAGGGGGGGGCAGAGGAAGGTAGGGGTAGGCGGGGGTGTGCTGAACCCTCCCTCCTCTTGCAGGGAGGCAAAGCCTGCAAGCGGCAGAACCAGAGAGGGAGGGAGAAGCAGGCAGCTGTTTCAAGAAGTTCTAATCAATTGCACTGCCCCGGCAACAGGCTCGCAATCTACCTTTCCTGTCTACTGCCTAAGGGGGAGGGGGACGGTGGGAATAGGTAGATCCGCAGGTGACAGGCTGCTGCTGAAACTCACAAGAGATCATCTCCCCTCCCTTGTGAGTTTCAGCAGTAGCCTGTCACCTGTGGATCTACCTGTTCCCACCGCCCCCCTCCCCCTTAGGCAGTAGAGAGGAAAGGTAGATTGCGAGCCTGTTGCCCGGGCAGTTCAATTGATTAGAACTTCTTGAAACAGCTGCCTGCCTTTCCCTCTCTCTCTGGTTCTGCCGCTTGCAGGCTTTGCCTCCCTGCAAGAGGAGGGAGGGTTCAGCACACCCCCGCCGACCCTACCCTCTCCTGGCCCCCTCTCCGGGCAGTAGAGAGGAAAGGTAGACTGAGAGCCTGTTGGCTGTGGATCCAGCCGGAGTAAGTGTAACTAGAACTTCCTGAATGCAGCTGCCTGCCTCTTGCCGCATCTCCCCTTCCACTGCTCGCAGGCTTTGCCTCCCTGCAACAGGAGGAAGGGTTCAGCACCCCCCCACCCGCCGACCCCCTACCCCAGGCAGTAGAGAGGAAAGGTAGACTGAGAGCCTGTCGGCTGTGGATCCAGCCCAGGGCAGTGTAATTGACTAGAAATTCCTGAAGCAGTTGCCTGCCTCTTGCCTCCTCTCCACCACCCTGGAACATGACGGAGAGTTTGGCGCCCCTGCCCCTGCCGCCGACCTCGGTCCCCTTCTCTTCCCTCTCCTCTTCCCCTCCCGCCCCCCAGAGGCAATAGATAGAGCAAAGTTAAATTGCAAGCCTGTCGCCTGCAGATCCAGCCGCAGTTAGTGTAATTGACTAACAACTTGAAGCAGCTACCGGAGCACTTCCGGGTTGCAGTTGGTGCCGGACCATCAGACGTACCGGACCACTGGATGCCGGACCACCGGAGTTTTACTGTAATTCCATTTTCTGAAATAGCTGCAGCTTACAGAATGTTTTTTCAGAACTAAATATTGGTTAATTATCAGCCTTGGAGGCTTTCAGTGTGGAAAATATCTAAGGTTTCCTAGTTGATAGAAATGCATAAAGCAGAATAACATTTGTCAGATACATATCAATTCTGGAGTATTACACATATGTAGCCACTGCTTATTTTAAGGTGCTTAATTTGTTTTTTTTTCTATTTAATTTTTGTACTTTGTTGTTTATCTCTCCTGTTAACTTGCTAATGCAGTGAGAAATGTGACTCGAGAACTGATTTGAATTGTTTAATTCTGCATTTTAAGGCAGATTATGTACACTATGTTAATGACCACAAAAGTATGATTATTTGTGTAGAATTGCAAGTATAAAAGTCTTTGTTTTTTTTCAAAGTCAGATGATGATTAGTATGTGGTGGCTACTGAATATGCCACACATTCCAATTTAGGATGTCTGGTATTTTTCTCCTCCACTATTTTCTTTATTATCTTGCCATAGTAGCTTCAACTTGATACCAAAAAAGGCATCGCTACTTGACAATGAGTTGTTTGTGGGCCCCCAGTAAAAAGCTGGCTATGCTGGTATAGAACCAGAACTATAAGATGGCAGCACAGTTCTGATCCCCATACCCTAGTATGCCTTCCCCTTTCCACTTAGTCTGAAGTAATAGGTCACATTTATACGACTTAGGAGCCAGAGGAAGTTGTTTTTCTGCTCCATAGCTGGTTCCATAAGTCCTATATGAGAAATTCTTGATGCCAGAGGTTGACAGATGCATGTAGATAGGTAAAGGGCCTCAGCGCTTCCATTTGACCCCTTTTTAGTCTGGTAGTCTATCTCTCAGTCACCGTGCATGCTGTACAAAATATGAATGGATTTTTTTAATGTGATGGACTTATGTACTTGTTTAACCAACCTAACAGCAGGAGCTGAATGGAGGTTAGGAGGAGAATGCAAAGGTAACTTAGGCATTCCACAATCCTGGACCAACTGGGTGCAAATTGTAGTTCCTGGGCATGAATTAGCATGTTCTGTACTATTTCATAGTACAAAGTATTTATTCTTTGAGTCTGTGGTTCCCAAACTTTTTATTGAGGTGACCCATCTGCTGTCTTTTTATCTTTTTGGGAAGACACGATTGCATAATAATAATGTTGTGCATGTAAAATATAAACTCGGGTCCACTATTTTTTAAAATTTTTAATAATTCAAACATGAAAGAAAAAAGAAAAACATCAACTCCGCATGCTTTCTGCACTGCTGTATCTCCTCTCCCAGACCTCTCTGCTCTTATGGATAGAGAGCTCTGACAGGGCTCCTGTTACACTCTTGTAACCTGAGGAAGTCACTCCTTTAAGTGAGAATGGAAGACAGGCTGCAGCAAAAGAAAACAGAGACCAGCCCTCCAGTCTCTGTCCTGGGAGAGCCCTGGCCTTTCAAAAATCCTTGTGTCTGAGGGGCCTAATTGAAACAGACACCAAATAGTACAGATCCCCTCCCAGCAAGGCAAGACTCTCAGTAGTAGCCTTCACCTGTTTCAAGATGAGAAGTGCATTCCTGGCCTAGCTCTCAAGCCTGTGGTTCAGCTGTCTCTAGTCCCTGTGCTTTCTCTCTCCCAGTGCTGCTCCCTTCTGCAGCCCCACCAAGCTGAAAGGACTCAGTGCTAGACATGTTCAAAAGCGGGCCTGCCTCGCACTCACACTCTGCTGCAATAGCTTCTGTCATGTAAGGCTGGGTTTAGCTTCCTGCTCTGGGCACTGTGACCTGATAGATTGGTTTGCAGCACTATATAGGTTTGGTCCAGCCTTCTTGGCTGGCCAAACATAGGTGGTGCTATGACTGGGGATGTAAAATCCGACTTATTTAGTTAATGGGTTAAACTTTGTCATGGCTGGGCTGTAACACCACTTTCCCCTCCCCAGCCGTGGGTGGTGGCTGCTCCCGCTAGGTTGGAGCACTCCTTCCCGTGATATACCTGGGCTAGGCCTACTACTATGGACGGGGGCTGCTCCAGCCGGACTGCCTGCAGTGCGCTCCATGGGGCTGAAGCAGTGCCCTGCCTGCAGTGGTTAGGGACTGCTCCAGCCCCTACAGTTAACTGGTTAACCTTTCACATCACTAGCTGTGATCCCATGTGCGCAATTGCAATATCAGTTGGTTGGTAGGTGTCTCAATTATGTGGCCTGAGACAAACTAACCCTTTTTCTCCTTTTACTGTGGCCCTGATAGGAAGAGTGCTTCTGGGGCTCTTAGGGTGTGTCTAGACTACAGGGTTTTGTCGACAAAAGTGGACTTTTGTCGACAAAACTATACCTGCGTCCACACTGCCTTTGAGTTATGTCGACATAATGTCGACAAAACTCAGCAGTTTTGTCGACGTATGTAAACCTCATTCTACGAGGAATAATGCCTTTTATCGACAGAGTTCTGTCGATAGAAGGCATTATTGCATCTACACTGTCCTTTACGTCCACACTGTTAAGTTGACAAAGCGGCTTGCTTTGTCGACAGAACTGGCTGTAGTCTAGACGCTATCTGTCGACAAAACTTCTGTCGACAAAACCCTGTAGTCTAGACATACCCATGGAGAGTGACATGCAAGAGTAGTGATAAGCAACTCACCTAGACTCTTCCTGCAACCCCATGGTGGATCGGGACCCACCATTTGGGAAACACTTTCCTAAATTATGTTGGGTGCTAGTGCCACAAGGCACAGATAAAACAGTTGGGGATCTGTGAAGCATGGAGTATCTAAGGCCAGTAGTTCTTAACCTCTGGATCGCTGTGGCCCAATCAACACAGAACTGTGACCCATGTGAAATCCTCAGAGCCATACAGGTAGAGTTGAATGCAGTTCACAATGATAAATGGGTTGAAAACTACTGATCCAAGACACGCTTCCTTTCCTGGCCACACTCCCTAAGTTGGCAGCATGGGGGAGTTTCAATGCCTGGACTCAGAAAATATAGATATTCATTAATAATTTAACTGTCTGTGATTTTTAAGTTTAAAAGAGAAAACCAGAAAATCCAGTAACTTACAGTGCTGCTCTATAATTTTGTAACAAAATGAAACTTAGAACTATAAAGTGCTGCCAATTAATAAAGTAACTCTTTCTACAAGAGTTGCTATCATAAAATGCTACCGCTTAATGAACCTAATTAACTCTTAAGATTCAGAGAAACATGACTGTGTGAATGAGTTTTGCGTTGTGCTATAAAAAGCAAGTGACCGTTGAAGACAAAACGGCATGAAATGAAGTGTGTGTGTGTGTGTGTGTGTGGTGTGTGTGTGTGTGTATGTTTGTGTTTTTGTGTTTTTTTTCCCTCCTGTGACTGTATTAACTTTTCTTTGGAAGTTTCCCATTTGGTAAATACCAACTTAACTTTTGAAACATATTTTCTTGAGCTAAGTCTTAAAAATAAAGGCAACTATTTTTTTTGTTAAAGTTCACTGCCAGTAGTTTGTAACCTGGTTCTCCTCAGTTTAGTTATTTTGTATGCAATCTTTTGGAAACAATTTGAAATATTTATTGCAGTAGATTCAGTCTATTTTTACAATGCCGTTCCAGTAGTGGAAATCACTGCTTAATAACATCACTCTTATGTTGTTTCCTTTTCCCCCTTGCTTTTTAGGCATGGAAGAGGAGGTGGTTCGTGCTTCGCAGTGGCCGACTAACAGGAGATCCAGATGTGTTGGAATACTACAAAAATGACCACGCCAAAAAACCTATTCGTATTATTGACTTAAACTTGTGTCAGCAAGTGGATGCAGGATTGACATTTAACAAAAAAGAGTTTGAAAACAGTTATATTTTTGATATCAACACTATTGACAGAGTTTTCTACTTGGTGGCAGACAGCGAGGAGGAAATGAATAAGTGGGTTCGATGTATTTGTGACATCTGTGGGTTCAACCCTACAGAAGAAGGTAAACGTAATATTTTTTTACTTTTCCTGAGAAACTCTGTCATGTCACCATAGAAAGGAGTAGTTAAAGATCAATGGCAAAAGGCATTATATGCAAATATAATGTAGCTCTTTTATTATTTAAATGGAATAAATGGGATGATGAAATCTGTAGGGCTTATTTATTTTTGTGACCTAGTGCTGTGGTCTCTAAGGTTTGGGGCATGCCCCTCAGGTGGGTGTCGAGGTATATTCGGGGGGAATGTGGCAGGGCCTGGCCAACCTGCACAGGGAGTAGGGGGGAACGCCACTTACCCCTGCTCTGCCTCATCCCAGCTATGCCCTCATTGTGTCTCAACCAATATGCCAGCTCTGCCGCTAAACAATATGCTAATCAACACTTCATTTGCATAGGCATTTGCGGAAGAGGGAAGCTATGTAGACATAGTCTTGGATTCAAAGGCTTGATAGACCTGGATCAGTTTTCTATAAACATAAGCCCTTTATACTTCACATTTCATACATGGCTTTCCTATTGTGAATAAGGTAATGTTTCATGTTTTATGGATGTAACCTTGACTGGCATTGCCTAAGTGCAAAATTTAAATAGCCTGGAAAACTGGCAACTGTGCTTCCGCATGCTGTCTCAATATACAATTTTTACAAGATACACATGTCTGCATCAATATATTAAAGAGTAGCTTCAACTCCTTTATACTACAGGTTGGGCCTTCTTAGTCCAGCACCCTTGGGACCTGACTGGTCCCAACTGAGAGAATTTGCCAGATCAGAGGAGGTCCCCTGCCGTCAGCCTCCCAGGATATACCTTCCGCTGGCTGGCTCGGCTCCAGCCCCATTGCCACTGGCCTGCAGTCCTGCTGCTACAGGGGTTGGTCTCAGCACTGCCAGCAGCTGGCTGGGGCTCTCTAGGGATGGAGCTCCCCAGCCACTGCAGTCTTGCTTCTGCCTCAGTCGGCCAAGGCTTCTTGGGTACAGGGCTCTGCAGCTGCCTGGCTTCTGTCCCGCCTGGAGCTTCCCGGAGAGTAGGCTCTGTGACTGCCTCACAGCTGCTGCGCCCCACCAGGACTTCCCAAGGACGGGACTCACCGGCTGCTGACGGCTGGGCAGCTCTTTGGCTGCCCTACTGCTGCCACTCCGGGATGGGGCTCGCTAGTCCTGCTGCGGTCCCACCTGCCTGGGGCTCTCCAGGGACGGGGCTCACCAGTCTGATGGTGGGACTCCCCTCCACTGGACTCCCTGACTGGCTCGCATTCCCGAGTTCTAGAGCTCTGTGGTCCAGCAACATCCAGACCATGGATGTTGCTGAACTAGAGTGTCCCGGATTTAAGAGGTTCTACCTGTAGTTATGTTTTTATCCCAGCTAATTTATTGATTATTTCCTCAGAAATAAATAGTAGTGTTGTTTTCCTATAGGAACTGTTATAAACATGATTTAGATCTTTCCCCCAGAGGGACAGCAGCAACCTTCCCTCTGGCTTAAGGAAAATGAAAGACAAGTTCTCTTTTGAGTCTGACAGTACCACTCTGATTGGCTGAAGGACTTGATACTAAGTGATTTGCTCCATTACCAGCCCTGGCTGGGCTCAGTATTGAGGGAAAGCTTTTGGTTATGTCTGCTGCGCTTCAGATCAACTCTGTTGACTTGAAAGGGGAGCTGCGTGGGCCAGTGGTATGTTGTGCTGCTAGTAGCCTGCTTCCTCATGCAAATGTGATTTTTTGTTATCGCATTGCTTTGTTTTGTTTTTGTATTTTGAGGATTAATTTGGGAGTGAAGGACACATTGCTTTGGTGGTGGGAGGGGTATCTCTGTCACGATGCTGCTCCTTCTATACTATCTGGCAGCTTTACTGGAATATCTGCGGTACTGGCAGGCTAATATTTTCTTTTTTTTTCCCTTTGACTTGCACAGGAGTTTTTCTGTGCGGTGTTCCAGCGTAGGCCTTCCAAGCAGAAATGATTTATGCACGTCATCTCCATTCATTTTGGAAAATTACAATAACTTCATTTTGTTATTTGGACAATGAGCAGATTGATTCATGTTCCTGAATCATCAGTGTCACAAGCTGTTGAATCTGTGCAGATTTCTGAGCAGAGTTAAGGAAGCAGAACAGTACTGCACTGTATATTTTAGGACAACTTCTTTTACAGGGATTTTGTTTTCAAGATAGAGTTTAGGTATACTTTTAGATAGAAGATCTTAAATTCTTTTGGATTCCTGGTGAGTCTGGAAAAATAAATATTAAGGTTACCTAGCAATCTTAACTATTATTTCTTGTAATTAATGGAAACCAATAGGTGGGTGCTCATGTCGGCCACCATCTTCACATGAAAGCAGTGAAGTGCTAATTTCTAGGATCTTTTCTAGTGGCTTGCCCTTATAAACAGCAACCCTGAGTTTGAAAACCCCTGTTCTGCAGAATGACTTTGACACCAAGAGAAATCATGTCTGCTTCCTCTGGGTCAGAGGGCAGCTTGATTGTCAACAATATCTATAGAAGGAAGAAGAGGGATGAGAGCACATGAAAAATCATTGAGATTGATGGGGTGGGAATCACAGAAGGGCTAGGTTTAGGGCAAGAGGGAGAGAGCAGACAGGTGATGTTTAAAGAGACCAAATGAGGCCAGATAATTAGGAGAGAGTAGAGTGCGACATTTTTTTCATAATCTAATGACTGGTATTTTGGAGGTGGCTGCAGTGACAAAAATGAGACTTAGAAAACCTAGTCTGAAAAGTTTTGTCATAGAACCATAGCGTTAGAGGGGACCAGAAGGGTCACCAGTCTCCTCTCCTGCCAGAATGTAGGACAGGGGTGGGCAAAAGGGCCTCCGCAGGCCGGATCCAGCCTGTCAAATGGGTTGATCCAGCCTGTGGAGGCCCTGCCACTCTCCTGCCCCCAAACCAATTAGGGCCTAGGAGCAGGGGGAAGCGCACAAAGTTTCTCCATCCTGCAAGGAACACGTGGAGCTTAGAAGCACCATGTGCTCCTGGTAAGGAGGAGGAGACTTTGCGCAGTTCTTCTCCTCCAAGCCCTGATTGGCCTGGGGGCAGAAAGGGGAGTGTGCAAAGTCTCCTCCCACTTCCAGGGGCAACGGTGCCTCGGTGAGAATCTCTTGGCGGGGGAGGGGCAGGCAAAGACTTTCTGCGCTCCTCCACCCCCAGACCAACCATGGTGTGGCCCGAGTTCACTTCACAAATTTCTGAAATGGCCCCCAGTAAAAAATTATTGCCTACTCCGATGTAGGATATAACTTGATTTCCTAAACTTTATTGCCAAATACTCATCTTACTGAACACATATGAATTTGACATGTGGAAGAATGTAACTTAGCTGATTTCTTTTCCTCGGGAGAAATAATTTAAAATCTTTATTGATTGACTATTGCCCATTGCTATCAAATAGATTCCTCTCATTTGCACTAAATTCACCTTAAATGAAAGACAAGTTGATCTAGAAATTGTTGGGCATCAAGTCTTGGGATCCTTTAGACATTAGATACAACACTAACAATTTTCCTCTGACACCCGAAATACATTTGGATCTAGATATGTGGTATCCAGTGAGAGATGCTGCATTGGATGGCAAACCTGCCCAATCACAGCAAGCCCTTTTTGGGAAGGAAAGCTGAAGTCCATTGTAGTAAAGGAAAAGAAAAGCAAGCCTGCATGTTTTACCCCTCAACTCTACACCTTTCTTCTTTGCACATGCAATCCTGAAAAGTATCTTCTAGAATGATTAAAGAAACTGGTCTTAATAAAGATGTCTGCTTGATGCAGTGTTTAAAAAAGAAAAGTAACTATTATGTGGGACTTTATTAAGGAGTGCATGGAGATTTGGCTTTATAGAAAGGGGAAAGTTTAATTGGATTTATAGGAATCTGTTGTGTCTTAATCTGATAAACTAGATCCTGCTTTGTCTCCTCTCAGAAAAGATGTACTGAAAACAAGCAAAAAAAAAACAAAAACAAAAAACAAATTGTCTCATCCAGCAGGTAGAGACAAATAAATGAATATAGTTCCTTACAAGTTGTGCTTCAGTTCTTGGCATTAAAGTTACATTTAAAAGCTCAAAGCATATTATTGTATTATTATTATATTTTAATAATATTCAGTACAGCACACTAGTCATACTCCATGTCTTGATCTTAAGTCCTTTACACTATTGCACCATTTCAACACCAACAAAAGAAACAGGGAGTGGGGGGGAAGCGCACAAAGTTTCTCTGCCCTGCAAGGAGCACACAGTGCTTAAAAGTGCCATGTGCTCCTGGCAAGCGGGAGGAGACTTGACACGCTCCCTGGCCTCCAAGTCCTGATTGGCCTGGGGCAGAGGGGGGAGCGTGCAAAGTCTCCTCCCCCCACCAGGTGTCCTTAGAGGCCAAGACTGACGTGTAAGTCACTTTTCCTCTTTCTTAATTGTGATTAAAAACAAAACCAAAGAACTAGGGTTGATGGTTTTAACTGAATAACTCATCAATTTTCAGCACTTCGTTCATTTTGTGATTTCTTTAAAAACAAAACACAAACAGCCCCAAACTCCAATAACCCTCTCCCTAACTCCAGTTTTTAAATGTATTTCCTCTGCAATTTTTTAATTGTATTGTGTTTTCAACTTTGTTTTCTACTTAAATAAACAGTATATGTAGGGAGGAGCAGTAAGGTTATACCTTATTTTGAGAGCATTCTCTGAACTGAAAATTGCATGAGGAGGAAGAGAAGAATTTTTAAATTAAACAGCTTTGCTATATTTCTTTTGTACTTACATGGATAAACAAAAGTGTTTCATAAAAATAATCGCAGTTTGCATAAAGGTTCATCAAATTTGAGAGAAAGTAAACATTGAAATGCAGAAGTGTTATCTATAACATGATATAAATTTAAGAGCTGTCAGTCTACTGTGAAACACACATAATCGTGACTATCTTAAATATAAACAGACAACTGCTAAATTCTTTGCTTCGAGCATTTTTTAAAAATAGGATTGTGTGGGGTTTTTTAGGGGGAAAAAACTAAATGTAATTTGCTGAGACTTAAAAAATAAGTTTTTGAAATGTTAGTTTTTCAAAATTAGTTCAATAAAAAGTCCAGAATGTAACAATTTAATTTGCTTTTATGATCCTACACTAGAGCAAGTTGAAAGGAACAGTTTTTAAATTATTCTGTGTTAGAACCAAGTATAAATGTAGAAATCTCTTTTGGAGGGAAGAGCTGGAAAAGTATTTGTTTGGAAATAATCAAAATAATTCATTTAAATATTTCTAAACAGCATTTATCCTGGGTCCCCAAGCTCAGCTGTGACTCCCAAGGTTTCTAGGCTGGTATTTTGTTCCCAGCTCAATAGAAGGGTGCCTGGAAGTGCAGGATTCTTAGCAGCCCAGGAGGGTTGCTTGCAGGAAAGCAAGTAGGTTTCCAAAGGAACCTGGCCTGGATTTTGTTAGAAGTTCACTGAAACTGTTTCACTGCTCAGTTCCTGACCATCTCTATATTACACTCTATGCAGAGGACTGTTTTTCATGGATGCTGTATTTGCTGTCTTGACTTGTATATTGATAGCTTTATGCAAGGGAATTGAAAACATCCAAGGGCAAGTGGATGACTCAGTTTATATTTATATAGTTTTTTTGACTAAGGCATTTATTAAAGATGATGTCCTTGATTTCAAAAGAGACTGAAGAACTGATGCAAGAGGAGAGGGGGAAATTTAGTGGTGAAAGGGGATAGAGATGCTAAAGCAACCTCTGTGTGTCATGACGTGATATATTAGAACAGTATTGCAAACACTGAAGTTCTTTATTATACAATATTTGTTCTTCGGAAGATAAGGGATTTAGTAAAGTGCTTCTCTGTGTATTTGGAGATTGTTTGACATTTTTTGCCTTTGCATACATATTATAGAGTAGGTAGAGCGATGTATGTATGTGTATATGTATTACACCACCACAAATTCTTGATGAATTTTCTGAACAAGTGTGTACTCTGTATATGTAGGCTCTCATATGGCTCCATCTCCATAGCATGTATATGATGTGTTCAAGGTTATTACTATTATTAATAGTTAATTTGACTTAAAATCTTCCTAATTAGAACATCTATATAGTAGTAGCTGGGTGGAATGACTCACCTCTAAGAATTGTAGAACTAGGTAGTCTTATCTGTGCTTACAATGGGAAAATCCCATTTTTACATTCCAGTACTTTTTCTACCTATATCCTATGAAGAATAGTTTCAAATATGCTAAATCAGCACAATTGACATGTTATTAAATCAGTATTTTTTATAAACCATCTCAAAATATTTTATATTCTGCTCCTGTTATGTGAATGCTTTACATAAGTATTACATACTCCAAAAGTGTTAGAAAGTTCTACTGTACTTATTTGCAAAGTACAAAGAATTTAAGTTTATGCATAAAAAAGGCATTCAAACCTTCTAGATGAGTGGTCTCCAGCCTTTTTAAGCACAAGATAACTTTTTGAATTTAAATGCAATCCAAGATCTACCTCAAACCCAAATACAGTAAAACTCCAATAGTCCGGCTCTCCTGATAGTCCGGAATCAAAATGGCAAGAGCCTAGTGAGCGAGCTTCGGCAAAAAATGAGTCACAAGATAACAGCGGCAGCAGCTGAACTGAGCAAAAAGGGTAAAAAAGGCTTAAAAAAACCTAAAACATTACAGTATACTGTATAGTATGTACAATAGAAAGGGTTAAGAACACTTTATATACAGTATATAATGTATACAGTATGTATATAACCTGCTTATAGTATCTCCTGATAGTCCGGCATATCTGATAATCCGGCACCACCTAAATCCCATAGGTTCCGGATTACTGTACCCTTTTCCACCTCCCTCCCACCCCTCCTCTGAGACCCTGCCCCTGCTTACTCCATCTTCCCTCTCCTGCTCATCCTAAGTGACTCATCAGGCTGGGGCAGAGGATTGGGGTGCAGATTATGGTCTTGGATTAAAGGATCTGGAGTGTCAGAGGGGCTCCGAGCTGCTCTGGGGCAGGCAGTTGGGATGTAGGAATTTCTAGGTGCAGGCTCTGGGAGGTGTTTGGATACAGGGGTGCTCGGGGATGGGGCAGGAGCTTGGGCTACAGGAGGGGCTTCATGACTGGGATAGGAGTTTGGGATGTGGGCTCCAGCTGGGCACTGCTTACCTCAGGTGGCTCCTGGTTGGTGGTGCAGTGGGGCTAAGGTAGGCTCCCCCCTGCCCTGGTCCGCTTCCTATAGCAGCCAGCAAACTCCATCCCAAGTCCTGTTGTGCCCCCTGTCTGCTTTATGGAGAAAGGATACAGAGTGGGATGGGGCACCTTGAGATCAGCACCCCTTCTGTCCCTTTCCTGCCCTGCACAGAAAGCAGGAGGCTTCCAACAGGGAGGAGCAGCTCCAAGGCAAAGGGCAGCAGATGAGCAGCAGTAGGGGGAGGGGCAGCTGAAGTGCTGGCACTTGATAGCCTCTTTGTCAAACCAGCCAGAATCACCTGTCAGAGGCTCCAGTATCTACTGGTAGATCCTGATCTACTGGTTGGTGACCCCTGTTCTAGATTATTCTCAGCATGCAGACATCAGCAACATTGTAAATAACCAAAAGAGTGAGGGGGAACCTTTCCTTATTATTGGTTGCAAAATTTCATTGTAACCATTGTTTAATTTTCATAACTATTTTGAGTGTAACTTGGCACTTCTACCCAGCTTTATATTGACCAGACTGACAAACACGTAACTGGGTAACGCATCTGTTAGCGACCAGTGAAAAATACTCCTCTCCCCATTCATCCAGTTTAAAAGCCTGCTTGTTCTAGATGTATTGAATACAGAAATTCTAAAAGTGAAATGGGATGCTTGTTATGCTCATGCGTATGACACTGAATGCTTTTCCAATTCATGGTTATTTCAGAGCAGCTCCGAAAAGGTCATATCAGAGCTGCTCTGAAAGATTTTGAATGCTTTTTATATTAGTGTGCAGATGGACTAATGTATTCATTCAAAATGAATCAGGATCATTATTAAATATCATTAAAGGCGTATTGCTCTCTGCTGTTGCTAGCATTTTCCAGACCACCAGGCAAAGTGATGTTCAGGTATGTGCATGGGCAATCAGTGAAGGCAGGGCTGTGGGCCGCCTCTAGCCCTGCCCATTCCCCACCCCCGGAAGGTGGCGTGGAGCGTTGCATACCTGCACCCCCCCTTCCAACCATGGGGAGGGAAGTGGGCACGCCCAGCCTCAGGGAAAGGAGGAGGCAGGGTGTGATGCGCCTTGTAGTGTGGCCCCAGCCTCTCCAACATCCGGAGGTGTTCTGGAGACCGAGTGTGGGCAGGGCTATACCTGGAGGTTTGGGAAGGCAAAGCCTTTCCCTGCCTTACATACCTGATGCCCATGGGTGAATGTATGTTTCTGGAGAAACCTAAGAATTGAATTTGGCAAGAAAAGGTAATTCAAAAATGAAGGTAGAAAAGAACTATACAGGCAGTCCCCGGGTTACGTACAAGATAGGGACTGTAGGTTTGTTCTTAAGTTGAATTTGTATGTAAGTCAGAACTGGTACATATTGTAGGGGAAACTCTAGCCAAACATTTCTCCAGAGCTCAGTTTTATTCTCCCACACCTCACTTCCCTCAGTCCTTTATTCTCAAGCTGAGGTGTCTGCTGAGAAAAGCCGCTCCGCGTCTCCCTGGTCTGCTGGGGGGGGCACTAGCTTCGCGTCTCCCTGGTCTGCTGGGGGGGAAGCAGCTAGTGTGGGGTTGCCTCACCCCGTTTGTAAGTAGGGATCCGATGTAAGTCGGATCCATGTAACCCGGGGACTGCCTGTAAAGAGGAGAGAGAGGACAACCAAAGACGCACCTGAATCTAATTTTGCAGCACAATAATACAAGGGGGACCAGATCAGGATTGGGTGGCAATAGAACGATGTCTTTGGGAAGCTAGTACATCTCACAAGTTATTGTAGGCAACAGTAAATGTTCCATATGAGCAAAGCCTATTAGGCTATGTCTAAATTGCGCATTCTTGCTCAAGAAGATATGCAGATGAGGAAGAACGGCTCTTGTGCAAGCGGGGGTTTTTGTGCAAGAAGGAGCACTGTAGACTGCTTCTTCTTGTGCAAAAGCCCCTTGTGCAAAAATGATGGCTCATTAGCATATATTCTTGCGCAATGTAGCCGTAGCCGTAGAGGGTTTTTTAAACATTTTTTCCTGTTTCTTTTCACTTTTGCCTAATTTCTAGTATCAAATATCAAAGTGACTGAAATCAAGAAAAATGCATCGAACACAGTGTAAAATGTAGAATTATTCAGCCATAACAGAATTTTAGCCTATGAGCACTTGATTGTTATTTTAAAACAACAGATTTGTCTGTTTATTTGTTGCACTGTACCACTCAGCAGCTTTATTTTGTTTGTGACTAGAAAAGTGGCCAAAATATCATGTTAACAAGACACAGCCTCTAGTTTTAAAGGGACAGGCATCTGATGACATGTGGAGAAACCTGAAGAATAACAGAGTCTCAGCATTTTTGAATGTCCTAAAATGAAGGAGATTCTTTTCAGGCACCAGATTTTTATATCAGATCAGACTAAATGATTGTCCATATATTGTTTTCTTCAGAAATATTTTTCAGATATTCTACAGACCTGTTTTTAGAGTGAGTCAGAAATGATTGTTATGCTGAGAGAGTGTGTTGATTTAAGCCAGTCATCTTAATATGCAAGTTGTTTACCTTGCAGTTGCATTTGTATAGTTTAAAGAGCAAAAGAAACTATAAAAAGAGTGATAAATATCTATGTGATTTTATGTCATAGATGCTGTGAAGCCACTTGGCAGTTCTTTACGAGCAGCTGCTGAATTACCCTTAGCAGTTAACACTTCACCACCATCTGTACAAACGGAATCATCCCTACCTCCTCCGTATCAGCTAATTAACATCCCACCTCTGGAGTCCTCATCTAGCCAAGAAGATCCTCAGGACTACCTCTTGCTAATAAATTGTGAAAGCAAGAAGCCAGAACCTACAAGGTAAATGGGTGTTTCTAGTTTGTTTGTTTTTTGTTTATGCAGTTAGTTGGTTTAATTTGTATAGACCAAATTCCTACAGAACATTTCTGTGTACTACGTGATTATTTTTGTTGAAGTCATTCAGCAGTCAAATGTGCTAGAC
This sequence comes from Pelodiscus sinensis, assembly GCF_052426305.1. Classification (NCBI taxonomy): domain Eukaryota; kingdom Metazoa; phylum Chordata; order Testudines; family Trionychidae; genus Pelodiscus; species Pelodiscus sinensis. The sequence goes on from NC_143055.1 coordinate 94,627,307, forward strand.
TTGATGCTTTACCCGATCACTTCTGCTCTTCTCCTGGTGTTCTGGTCTTAAATTTCTGGTTTTAATAATAAATTGTTGCATCGGAGCTGGCTTCTTTTGTTGGGATTGTTCTAAGTTCTTAAAAATATTTGCTGATAAAAATACCAGACTAATAGTTCAGGAGATCAAATAACTCTGTGTGCAGAATTAGATGCAACTTGGATAGCAAAGATAAATCCTTATTTTTACCACTCTCTATTGTACCTTATATCAGCTCTAAGAGGGAGAGAGGTGCTCTTTTAGTGCCTTATACTTCTACCAAGTCTGCTAGCAGGGAAAGTAAAATTTCCACCAGTTACAGTGGTGGCTATGTGATAATGATAAAAATCAACTCAGACCTGTACTGAAATCACCAACTAAAGGAGATTTATCTGCCCCTTTATCTCTCCTAAGGAAAATAGGAAAACTGGCTAGTATTTTTTTTAATATAAAAAATAATCTGAGCAGCCCTGGTAACTGATGTACCCAAATAACTACTGCTTCTCATTTTAAATGGAAATGTAATGCCTCCTGTATATTAGGATGTAATATGAAGTAGTAAATATCCAGGAATTATTACTTTGTTTCCCAGAATGGTCCTTGGAAAACATTAGAAACCTCTCAAGCAGAGATGCTTTGCTATAACAATTTAAAATAATGGTCCCTTGTGTATTTCTAGAAAAGCTGGCTCATTATTCTCTTGATTGCAGATGGGTACATTAAAGGCTAAGCAGAAGTCTATGAAAGTGTCTTGCCTGAGTCTTCTACACATTCACTTAGAACTTGTCAGTGGTGTGACTGTGTCCTAGGGTTCCATGTTAGTGTGCCAGGCATTCAGGAGTACCACAAAGTAAGGTAAAAAAATGGCTGTGGGAACAAAGGTGTATGTATTTCTTAGTCTTGTACTGACTGCAGCCAACTCCCATAATCTCAGTTAGAGCAGGCAAATAAATCTGCTCTTCTCCAGTCCATGGAAGATGAAAATGATGAGTAGCCTTCCCACTCCCAAAACAGTGCTTGACTAGAAGGTGTCCACTAATTCCTAAAATATTAAAGGGCAGCATGTTCACTTATGTCTTGCCAGCTGAGGGGAAGCAATCTGTATAAAATGAAGCAGTAGTAATCATTCTGTATTGAAGGTTCAAGCTAGTTCTATATTATGAGATCAATTTTAAGCCTGTAGTAGTATAGACAAGGCCATCAACTTCAGTTACGCAACTTCAGCTACATCATTCACGTACCTGAAATCGACATACTTAGGTCTGCTTACTGCAGCATCTTCACCATGGCAAGTCAACAGTGATGCTCTCCTGTCAACTCTGCTTACTTTCCTCGTTTTGGTGGAGTCCTGGAGTTGATGGGAGAACTCTTAGCGTGATAAATCAAGCCCCACTGGATTGATCACTGCCCATTAATCCACTGTGTAGTGAAGACATGCCCTAAGACATTCCACTACTAATTTCCTCCTCCTCCCCTTCCAAAAACCTAATTTTTCTGAAATATGCCATATCTTTTCCCAGAGTAAAGATTTTTCTGAAGTTTGATTTAAAAAAAATACTTTTAAAGGTAGCGTTTTCAATATTTAGTTGTAGTTCACGTTCTAAATACGATTCTAATCCCTTTTTTTGGGGGGGGGGGGCTCACCACATCTCCAAAACAGCTTGCCTTTGACACTCCAGATGGGTTTCTTTTGTTGGCCTTGGTGACAAGAAGTCTTTCTCAGCATTTCAAGGGGTCTAATTGTGGGGAGGAGTAGATAAAGTGGTGTGTTAGTGCTAAGAGCACTTTTTTTAGAAATACATGTTGATCATCTTCTCACTTCAGCTGTTGAGTGGAACTGGAATTGAGAGCATGGATTGAGGTAGGAGATTAGGAAGAAATGTGGAGTAGAAATACTATAGAGAATGGTAGGATTTTGAGGGACATAGCCGAAGATCATGGGTTGTGTGATGTTACAAATAACTAAATGTGTTATGTTGTATATAACAATCGTCTGATCGAGTTAAGATGTAGGATTCTAGAAGAATAAGACTGATCAGTAGGTAGAAGGGATAATTATGTTGAAGTGTGAAGGTGCACAGTGTACGAATGGACTGCTTTTAACCCATGATTTGCTGATGGGGAAGTTTTGAATGAGAGAGAACAATGGTGATATAGACAGGGGCAAGATGGACATGGGAGAAGAGAAGATGGAAGAAAAAAGGAGCTAAGGGTGCTCTGGTCCATTATTTTTGGGGTTATGGAATGTGTTGAATATATGGTGTTTTAAGTTATGAGTATTTGAAAACCTTGTTATTTGGTAATTATAGTGAGGCAGTAGAACCACTAACAGTTCTGGTGGAGTAACTGTTTGTCCTTATTTTATTAAAAAACAAAGATAATAGTGTTACTGCAAAATTTAGAACAAAAGTTACAAATTGAAGTAGTTTTCATAATTTTTTAGTTTGGGAGTTGGATTACTTTTTAATTCATCCTTCAGTGGTGGCTAGTGTTCATCGAAAAATGAGAAGAAAATATCTTCAATATGTTGCTTTTCTTGAGCATCTAGGAATCTGTGCATTCTCTTTTATTTGGAGGAAGGGGGCTAAGAGCAAAGAGAAAACATTTCTAGATTATTTCTATTTTTTTAACTGTCAAGAGTTTTGTATTCACATCTTTAGTGTCAACATGTGTATATTTTATTTATAAATAATTTTAAAATGGTGTACAAGTAGCAAAATTGGGGTGTGTGTTAGAAATAGTAGTTGTGTTAATGATCATAATATTTATTCCATAGTACACTGTTATGCCTAGATTACTTGGGACCATCCTTAAAGTTCTAATAGTTAATTAGTAAACACATAGAGATCTCTTAGCTAGTCATTACATTTTACTGTAGTGTTAAAAAAAAGTTGAGAATTCATCTATGATTCTACTAGAAAAAATTGCATCAGGGACTCTATTTGAAATCTTTATGTTTCTAGCTGGGTGGCAAAGGAACATGCAAAGTAACAGGGGTTATCTTGTTGATCTTACTCCATTTTTTCCTGTTTATAAACCAGCCAAGGTTCATCTTTTATGTCTGAAGAAGGGAAAGAATACCTGCTTCTGGAGGATTTTGAAAGTAAAAAGATTCCACTGCAGTGAGTGTATAATTGCTGTTTTTAGTCTGTGAGAGAAATCAAGCACAGCGCCATAACCTGCTTGAAAATGTCATATTTGAAACATGTCCTGCATGGTCTGCTGTAAATTTAATTGAAGAAACAATGTAATCTAACTTTTGGTAATCAAGCTAGGACTATGACAGCACATTTCCAGGCTGTACTCACATTTCTACCATGCATGCTTCTCACACTGTTGTTTGAATGCTGATACAGAATAGCTGCTTTGCTCCTATACCTTGTCCGGAGCTGTCTTTCTGCCCTGTTGTATTTATTCTCACAGAACGAAAACTATTGTATAGGATAAGTGACCAATATACTTACAGTACTCAGCCTGCTTCAAAGCTGAGTATTTGTAAAACTGTGTTCCTAATCCTCTGTCAGCAGTTTGTTTTGGGAAGAGGAAACAGGAGCCAGTTCAAGGGACAAAAATATGTCTCTAACTAGTTCAAAGCCTTGTCAGGGGCATGCATTCTTACCCACCTCCCAGCTACACAGCTAGTGGTAGCCAGTTTGGGTGTGGTTCTACGTCCCATCACACCAGTCTTTGGAGCCAGATAAGGTCTTGAAGGATATTCATGGTACCATGGAAACACGGGTTATCTTAGGCCAGGTCTACACTGGACCAGGAAAGTTGGGTTAAGATACACAACTCCAGCTACATATTCTATGTAGCTGAAGTCAGTTTACCTTAAGCTGAGCTTGGTACCATCTTCACAGAGGGAGGCTAATGGAAGAACACTGTTAAGAGTACTGGCACTGACCAGAGCCTCCCTCAACTTTTGATTTAGGTGGTGTTAACTAGACCTATTAAATCAAATGCCAGAAGATTGATCTCCGGTGCAGCAAGTGGCGTTGTGGCTTTAGTGTGGGAAAAGGAATGGGGTAGATACTATGTTGCCAGTGCTTATGACTGTTAATGCAGCCTTTTAAGGAGAATACGTAGTGGAACCATGATGCTAGAGCTTGCAGTATCACTCCTACTCTGGTAACAGATGTGGCTAATTTTTTTCCTGTTGCTATATTCGGTCCTTATTTTAAATACATAGTGCAGCGATGCTCTATGTTAATCAGTTCTGTCTGCTGATGCACTATTAGGTACAGAAAAGTTATTCATTAGCTGCTATGAAAGCATATGGAAAAATTATACTAAATGATGAGATTGCGCACTGTTCTACTTGAATTGACCCTTCATTAAACATCCTGCTTCTAGGATCAGTTTGGAAAAATAAAAATGTTCCTTCTCTCCTCAAGCTCACAACCCTGGCTCCCCAGTCTGAGATGCCGTTTGCAGAACATTGTACAGACTTGCATGATTATACCAGTTCTTCCATGTCTGTTCTGAGCATCAGTGGAGGTTGTTACTGATATTTTAAATGATCATTTATACTGCAGAGATTGTCACACTAAGATGAAAAGGGGCAATTTACTACTCTATTAGCACTGTTGTTTCAGTCTTCATTCTCAGACACATACTGAACAGTTATGCCAGTTCACATTTTGAAGGTTATATTTACTTCCATAAGAACTAGAAACTCTGTTTTAAAAGAACAGTTTTGGAAAATGCTTAGGTTCCAAAGCACAAGTTGTAGCCACTAGGGAAAAGAGAAAGCTTCGCTAGGCTGCCTCAAGTAGTCCAAATATGATCCCTCTCCTGTTTCCTTCTGTTCAGTTTTCACAAATGCATATGTGCAAGAAGCAGTAAGGGAAAACACTGTTACATTTAGAAGTAATTAAACTTTAATATGGTAGCATTACTAAGTAGCATATTAAGAGGTATCTAGGTTACCAGTACTCTACTAGAGTGGCATCCATGAACTATTATTGCACTACTAATTTTCACGGATTGTTTTAGTTGACTGTCTTGCATGTTGTGCATTTTATACAACTAAACAAAATACAATACAGCCTCATTAGGAGGTCTCTCAGAGGTCCATGTTATAGCGCTCAGACTTGGTAAGTAAGATTTGGAAGCATAGAGAATGTGAAATTGATTACAATAATTGTAATAACTGCATAACCCATAATTGAAGAGTGAAAACAAAGTGTGCTGTATTGCTTGCTATGTGATTTTTTATTGTATGGTCATATCATGCTACGCTCTGTTTCTTACCTTAATTGATATTTTATTTTTGTAACTTTTTATAATTAGTTGATATTTTTAAAGGTGTACATTGAGACTAATGATTTTTGATACTGTAGTTTGAGTACTGTTTGTATAGGATAGAAAAATACGACTTCTGAGATCTTTTGTTTGATATGGATATGGTATATAAAATTATGGGGCATATCCTTATCATCTTTATTCAGGCAAAATTCTCATTGCTCTTGCTGGGAGTTCTGGTTTGATTCAAAGCTTGAGAATCAGGTTGTGTATTTGTATGTGTGTAACTTTTCTTTTTACAGCTCGTAGTATCCAAAATGTTACATTATGATAATTTTATCTTTAGTCACATATTTACTCCCATAATTTTATAAACTGCCCTATATTCAGTTACATGTCTGGAGGAGTAGGAGTAATAGCTGTACTTACTGCATCGACATGCTTAAATTGTGCCACACTGGCAATAAATTCCATTGGTACTTAAATTAGAAAATAGCGTGGTACATTCGATACCACTACGTGGGCATGGTGGGTAAATGCTGTGTCTAAGGGTAATAGGTCTATTTGTCTATTAGTGTTTTCATTCATTTTGACTCTTGTGTTAAGCTTTTAGGTTTATCAACTGAATTTTTATGCCCAAAACAATGCGATGATGGAATTTTATACAAAGGGCAGAGTAAGGAAGAGTGTGTGTGAGTGAAGCCGCTGCTTTTTTGGTAGTGTAGGTAGCAGTTCATTGATGGGTGTTCTCTTCATATGAGACATAATTTCCAAAGAAGCCATATAAAACCCACTGTTAAAAAAATCAAACAACTTTCTTTTGTTCCTGGTCAAGACCAGAATACAAGTTTGTTCCCCTTGTCCTGTAATTTTTTTCTTCCAACTAAGTGCTTCAGCTTTTCTGCCTCCATTTTTTGTTTTACTCTAATTATTGTCTTTTTTGTGCTTTAAAAAAAAATCTTTAGGTACCAACTTGAAGCTGATGCAAATGACGAGGCATTATTTTTAAATTGTATTTTTTTTGTGTTTGTTAGAAGAAGCAAGTTACCATAAGTCCAGAATTTTAGTGCTATGGCTGGACCTTTCACATGGCCATTAATGAGCTCAGAATATAGAGTGCAATATGCTTTATTTTTAAAAACCAGCCCAACAAAAAGCCCTCCAGTCCAGTTTGAGGCACTATTTAAAGTCATTTTTGAAAACCCCAACTGCCAGTGGTATGATGAATGTATATACATGTGTGTGTACCTGTATAATTACTTTAGAACTTGTTTTAAATATTGCAGTTATTTTTAGAAATAAGAAATTGAATGACTTTTAATTGCTTGTATTTGAAATGTTATATTCTTCACAGTTGTAATGTGTTTATACATCAACATTCCAATCTTATTTTGTTTAGATCACATATTGACTCAGCAAAATCCACCTCTTCTGAAACAGACTGCAATGATAATGTACCCTCCCATAAAAATTCTGCTCCATCCTTGAGCAAGCATGCAGTGAATGGCTTTTTTCAGCAGCAAAGTGCCTATGACTCTCCGCCACCTCGAGCAGCATCAGTGTCTGTAGACTGCAGCCTTTATAACCTGCCTAGGAGTTATTCACAGGATGTTTTACCAAAGGCAACATCTCCATCTGGGACTGATGCAGAAGGAGAGCAACATGTTTTCAGCGCCCCTTCTGCTACATCTTTCTTAGATACACAAATGAGGCATTTCTCCATTAGTTATGACATTCCCCCAACATCTGGAGGTACTTATCAGATTCCACGAACTTTTCCAGAAGGAACTTCAAAGCTAGAGACTATTCCAGATATTCCTCCACCTCGGCCACCAAAACCACATCACACTTCGGATCGATCTCCTGTGGAAACCTGTAGCATTACTCGTACTGCCTCAGACACTGACAGTAGTTATTGCATCCCTACAGCAGGATTGCCACCATCACGCAGTAATACCATTTCCACTGTAGATTTGAATATATTTCGTAAAGGTCAGTAGTTGGGTGACTCGATCTTGCCTTTTCAAAATTCTTTTGTTTCAGTCATTTTGTGCAGCAGGATATAGAGGCTGAGCTCTTTAAAAGAAGGGGTCTAAAGGAATTAGAAGTTGCTTCTAAACCAAACTGCTAGAGTTTTCCCTGTCTCCCTCATGTGGAGTTTCTTGCTCTTGCTCGAAGAGGTAGTGGCTCAGGGCTCAGCAGTAGTAATCCTCATGAGTGACAGGTGTGAAGTCAGTGACTGTTCTAAAAGTGTTCTGGAAAAATGACTTGCTTGAGTTCCACATTTGAGTCTCAGTGATCTGATCTGATATGTACATATGTCTTGTCTATTTGTCAAACTCATTTTGGTTTGCAGATGTCAGGCAATCTTATTTTCTTTTCATGTGTCATCACTAGTAATAAAGATCCTGTAGGCAAGTTATAACTGGAGTAGTACAAAGGGCAGAATTTGGATACTGTGTGTTTGCGTAAGTATAATTTTAAGGTGTACTTTGTGTTGCAGGGCCTTTCTATCTGATGGTAATACATCAAAAAGGGATAAAAAGGCCAAACCCTCAGCTTGAGCTAGAGTTGATACTCAGTTTATAAGACCGATAAGTAGAAAAAAAATCTTATTACCTCTTCTTTTTATTAGAGCATTATAGACTCTTAGACGAGTGGATAACAAGTCTTTGGCTGTGTAGACACAAAGTTGCCATGGATTCACCCTAGAATGCTGTCAAAAACAGTTGAGGATTCCTTCTAACACAGGAGAATCAATGAATAACACAACATTGGTATAGTCAACACTGTGCTAACTCCCCCTCCGCCTGATCACCTTTCTGTAGCTGGGGTGTCTAAGAGGTGGGGTGGAGCACATGATATCCAGCAGGCTGCATCTGGAAAAACATAGCAATTTAGATTTGGGGATTTGAAAAGAATCCCGCAGATTAAGGTATTGGAAGAGTGGTTTAGAGCTGCTCTTCCATCTCCTCCCTTAACTGGCTGTGAGTTTATACTTGACATAGCTTGCACTTGTGCCCTGTGCACAGAAATGGTTGTATATTTGTTTCTTCTTTAGAACCAGTGCTTCTTGCTCTTCAAAGATTGTGACAGGGCACTCACTGCAGGATGGTTCCTCCTCCTGCCAGTTCTTGGAATCAGTCCTGTGAGGCAGACTCCCCTTTTCCTACTGTCTGCAGCCTCTTGCCCGCCAAGGTGGTCTGTCAAAATCTCTTACCACAAAAAGCAGCAGGCAGTCCTCCTAGCCATTGCCCTGATAATGTCACTTCAGTAATGACTGAGGCAGTCTTCATGTTCACTGCTGCTGGGAGCCACTCTCTCAGTGGTTGGTAAGGGAACCAGGGCCCACCTTCTACTTCAGTTTCTAGCTCGGGAACCCTACAGCACACAACTAAAGTCCATTCAGTCCTCAACTTTGCTGCTTATTCCCTGGGCTGCTTCCTACTCTGTGTCTGATAGGCTGTCTTGCTACATGCTCTCTTCAGGGTGTGCCCTACTCTGAGGGACAGGCCTCCCCAGTGTTGCTTTCTTTTCCTGGGTTCCCTCCTTCGCTTTCTACTAAAGAGGAGGCCATTGCAAACTTCCTCCAGGAAGCCTATTCTGATGCCAGCTTCCTGTGTTAATGTGAGCCTAGCCCACTTCTGCTAAGGTTAGCTAAGGCTTTTCACTCTGGGTATGTCTACACTACAGAGTTTTGTTGGAAAAATGGCCATTTTCCTGACACAATTTGAGGAACGTCCACACTGCAATTGCGTTCTTTCGCAAGAAAATCAAAAGAACTGAGGGGTTTTTCCGGCATTGGTAATCCTCATTCTATGAGGAAGAAGCCTTTTTCCAAAAGAGCTCTTTCACAAAAAGGTGTGTGTGGACAGGGAAGAGGGAGTTCTTTCAGAAGAAGAGGAAAGAGGAAAAAAGCAGAGGTGCCCTGGAGGCCACTCCATTCATAGCAATCACAGCTTACATGTGAGAGAGTGTCCATTCAGTCTAGATACTCTCTTTCAAAAAAGCAGATCACTTTATTGATGCATTTTTGCAGTGTGAATGCTTTCTTTTGGAAGAAGTTTTTCCAGAAGATCTCTTCCAAAAAAAGCTTTTTCTGAAAGAAGCCTGCAGTCTAGACGTAGCCCCAGTCTGTATTACATCTTTTGCTGTTTAATTGGCTGCTTGGGCGCCTACCTAGCCTAATTCATCCCTCTCAGAACCAGAGCATGCAGTACACCCCGTTACAAAAGTATTGAAGGGTGGTCTTTGGATGCCAAGCTTGTTGCTATTAGGATTTTTCTGATTGAAGATAGTTTGCAAAAGGGAAAAAAAAAAGTGTAGCTATGGTAATAAAAGAACTCTTGGCAACAAAGTAGAAAATCATGGTGGGCGGGAGAGGAGGAAGGAAGGGTTGATTAAGAATATCTCTATTGCAAACAATCATTGCAATCCTACAAATTTTTAAAAAGAGGGCCAAATACATTAATATTGGATTTGTCTTTGGTATCTGAAAGTAGATAATTTATCCTATTTATTATTAAGTTTATTAAATAAGTTTAATAGTTACTTAATATCAGTCATTCAATATAGGGCTAGTATCCTCTGCCTAAAGAAAAATTTGCTACGTGCAGGTTTTCTTGTTTCTCTTCCAACCTAAGATAATTAACCATCATAAGCAAAACACATTTCTGTTTTTAATAACAGTAGAAATGTTGGGGGAGCCAGGTGCTATATCTCCAATCAAAGACAGAGAAATCCATTTCATTAATCTTGTAAATGTTACTGATGTTGCCCTAACAGATATCTTAGTTTTCTGAGACAGGTGAGCCTAACAGTGTAAATAATGTTAATATAGATTATTAAACCAGCTGGAGTAATATTAGTTGTATGTGAGGGATCTTAAAGAAGTCCTTGGGAGAGAGGATTGTGGATGGAAGGGAACATTTTAAGGCAAAATACAAAAAGGAATTGGTTATACCATTGTATGGATATTTTTTAATGTTTTGTTTAATGGAGAGAATGAATTAAAATGAAACTCCAATATTCCACCTTCTTCCTTGATCCTGTCAACTCTAAACTTTGCAAAATTGAAATGGAAATATTGAGACTAAATATGCAACCCTCAATGAGAGAGAGACAAGAATTTCTGCCCCATGGGAAATATTATTTCATTCAGATTTGGAATAAAAACTTGGAAATATGGACTTTACAATGAAATGGAAATTTTAAAAACATTCCATTTTGGAAAAACCAAAATGGATATTTTTGAAAATTTCCAGGTTAGCTGGTTGACTGGTTTGCCAGTGCACCAGCAAGCCAGTTGGAGAGCTGGCCTGCCAAGTTCCTGGAGACCCTGGGAAGCTGGGCTGCCAACAAGACAGGCAGGTGAGCTGTCAGGAAACCAGGTAAGTTTCCTTTGAAAGTTGATGGGATTTACATGTTTCCATGAAATGTTTCAATTCCATTGAATCAGCAATTTACAATAGAACATCATTCTGTTGGGAAACATCTGACCCACGATTCTATTTTTAAAGTCACCTTTTCCAAGTAGAACTGCATGTGAAACACTGAGATCTCAAAATGTGTTACGATAGATGTAGATATTTTGTACCATTTGGAAATGGGACATTCCCAGCTGTTCAACAGGATGCATCACTTGTTTCTAGCCCTGGAAAATGTCAGCATTAGATCTTAAAAGTGAGACTTACATAGTAGATAGAAGCTTTGCTGAGAAGTAGTGAAGCCTTTCCAAACTTAGGTTGCCAAAATCTTTATGCCTCTTTGCACCATCATGTAGCATGTATATTTGTCTGTCTCTCTCTCTTTTTCTCCCCAAGCTTGATTATTTGCTTACTGTGGCTTTAAAAATCTTGAATTACATTTGAAAGCAGACAGTAAACAACCAGACTGTGGAAAACTGGTCTAATGTACTTACATGACAGGTACTGAGATGAGAAAATAAATGTCAACTTTCACCTCTTTCATTCTTTAGATATTAGTTCTCAAGACAGCTATGATATTCCACGATCATTTCCAAATGACAGAGCTAGCTCACTGGAAGGCTTCCATAATCACTTTGTAAGTATGATTTGATCTGACTTTAGACTATACTGACAAAACATTTGCATGTTCTGTGTTTTGTACTACAAAATCAGGGTGCAGTTGCACAGTATTTTTAGTAGATGAGATTAAAACATACATCTGATTTCACAGCTGATAGCATAACTGATTATTTTGTTGTTAAAGGAAATGTATGTTAATTCTAGAAAAACAGAAGCATGTTGACAGTGGGAAGTGTTTCAAGTGAAGAACTGGATGAAAACTATGTCCCAATGAATCCTAACTCTCCACCACGGCAGCATTCCAGCAGCTTTACTGAACCCATCCAGGAAACAAACTATGTACCCATGACACCAGGCACATTTGATTTTCCATTATTTGGAATGCAAGTCCCTCCGCCTGCCCACATGGGTTTCAGGTCCAGCCCAAAGACCCCTCCTAGAAGGCCAGTACCTGTTGCAGAATGTGAACCACCCCCAGTGGATCGGAACCTCAAACCTGACAGAAAAGGCGAGTAAAATATGCTGTGGAAGTCATTCTCTTCCTTTATAAATATAATGATTTAATGCTTCAGCTTTTCAACCTAGAATTAAAATAGTGTAAAATGATTGCTTTTCAAGAATTCAGACAACAAAGCAGAACTAAGAATCTTAAGAAGGCATTTGGTCATTTAAAATTAGCTGAGTAATAAAACTGAATATTTCTATAGCTTTAAAAATTATAGCTGTGCAGGTGTTGTTTTAGGCATATGCTGTTTCTGAAAAGATTGTTACAGCGTTTCAAAAATTAATTGTACCATGAGCAAACCAGTTGTGTTACATGTCATGCTGCTTCCAACAAATCCTAGTAAAAGTACCCAGTGGTTATAGTACATTTTCTTTTAAATAATGAAAAGTGTTAATACCTCCATTATATCTAGAAATGTTAAATAATATTAGGCCTTCCTGCCCTCTGTAAAAGCAACAAAGTTAGGGCTTCCATGCTCATTCTCTGTTCATAATTGAGATGAAGTCTTGAACTTTATTGGATGGAGAAAGGAGATCATCGGGTTTACTTTATATACTATCAAATAAATTGTTATTCAACACAACTCTATTGATTGGCTCTATCCATTTTCTACTGGCAGAGATGGCCTTTATACAATAGCTTGAAAACAAAATTAATTTTGTTTTTCTAAAGAAATTGAATTTTCATTTTAAAAGTATATAATAGTTGAATATTGCCAAGAATTTGTTAAGTAAAACTATATCCATGAGAAGACTTATAATTTGCAATAGTAAATTTTTAAGGGGTGAGAGAAATGGGGGGAGGGAGGGAAGGAGGAGAAATGGAATCTGCTTTAAAAACACTCCTCCCCTGATTTTATTAATCCAGGATAATATTATATCTCAGGGGTTCTCAAACTTTGTGATACCGTGGCCCCCCTCTAAGTTGCTCGCAACTCCCTGGGGGGTCAGGACCCACAGTTTGAGAAACACAGTTATATCTGATTTTTATCACTGTTCTACCCATTCTTACGTATGAACTTATTTAAACATTCCAATCAAAACAAAGAGTTCATCTATTAAGTTGTGACATCCTTTTTTTGTAAAGGGCTATAACAGTGAATAGGACTATAATAGTGAAAAGTAGAATATTTATTTTGTCACTGCAGGTGAAACCCATCTTTGACCAGGCAAAGTAATTTTGCGTAGATTACACTTACAGGAAAATTCAAGACATTAAATGTATGTAATAGAATGTTTTATTATTGAGCTTGCAAAAGGGAAGTAAAAGAACAGTTTTAAATTTGTAGGATTTCAACTTCAAATATTATTCATTTTATTGAGTAATTACCATACGTCATAAATTTCAATCAGAAACTTGTAAGTTTTTCATTACTCTTTCTGTAACTAATTTTAATAATTTTGGGATGTGTAACAGTAAAAATTTTCTTTTTACTGACATGACACTAAAATGACAGTTGAATAAGCGACTCAATTTTAATTTTGTTAGCAAATATTTTTATGAATTCTAATCAGAATAGTCATGACTGTTTCTGATGAAAAACAAAAATAATTATTTAAACCTTTCATGCAACATATCTCAGTGTACAAAGTAGTGCATTCAGCTAATTTAAGTGGCAGGATTATTTATGCAAAAATTGGTATCTGAAGGTAGTCGTGAAGTATGACTTGATTTTGCACAAATAAATCCACAAACAAGCAAACTCTTCAAAATATATAATAGATGTTTAAATGTCAACAGAGGAAGTTCCCAATTTTTAGAAGATTTTTGAGTACTTTGAAGTGCCATTAATATAACACAAAACTACTATTAATTTCTGTGGTCCTTTAAATAACTGAAACGTGCATACTTTACAAAGTTTTGGCATGCTGCTTTTTCAACTTCCAAATTACTCTAGCAACTTCTCTACCACCCTATTTATAAACTTGTAGCTTAAAAATATTATCACATTGTCCTGTGATAAATTACTCCACGTAGCTAAAGGTTAGTGGACAGGCCTGATATTTCAAGAAAGCTCAGTCAGAATTAGGAAAAAAATGAGGAATGTGGCACATGAAATATTTGACTGTTGACAGTTTTCATTTTAAGTAGAGCAAAATTTCAATGTATAATCTGTGTTTGTTCTAAGAATTTATGTTAGAGTGTACTACTATTTCTCTAAAAGAATGTATCACTGCAGAGATCCACAATGTTGGGTTATAAGACCTCCAGAAATTTCAGGACCACATCTTCTCCATCTAAGGAAGCAACTGTGAGCCTTAACTGTGTATGTATAGCTACAGTTAATTTTATAGAGAGATACTTTCATAGCAGCCAACCATCAACTCCTTTTTCTCTGGTACGGATGATAAAGTTTTGTATTTGATGAGAACCTTTATTGCCATATGTAAGCCTTTTACAGTAATATATGTGATCTTGTTCCTGGGGTGATTTACGTAGCATGGACTTGTACATCCATGTAGACCGTAGCAGGACTCCACAGGGAACCATGCCAGTAGATACCATTTCAGGATCAGGTCTAAGGTTGTTTCAGTCTTTCCATTTTAAATTCGTGTTCCTAATGGGTTTTAATAAAGGGTAAGAATGTACTCTGCTAAGACTTTATATTTCTGGTCCTGGCCAAGAATAGTGATGCTGGAGCAAGAGTTTTAAATTTGGGGAAGATTAATTTTTCAAGGAGTTTCCAATCTTAAACTGGACATTCTGGTTTCTTGGTATTGGGAGGGGTAAGTAAAGCTGGAGTATCAATACATATGCCCCCCTCTTCTTCTTTGATCTTCACGACAATTGTTTTAGTAAGACCCAACTTTTTACATAGGTGTGCAGTGAAACAACAATATTTTAACAGCAACTAGTGTTTACTCCACTCAGCACATTTTTACAATGTTAAACATATTTTTTGCATAGTTCATAAATATTTCCCCTCATGTTCTGTGCTTAAAATAACATTAAGGCCATGACACACACTAATAAGGTAATGAAGCAAAATGCAGGACAATGTAGCACTTTAAAGACTAACAAGATGGTTTATTAGATGATGATGATTATTATTATTCATCATCTAATAAACCATCTTGTTAGTCTTTAAAGTGCTACATTGTCCTGCATTTTGCTTCAACTATCCCAGACTAACACGGCTACATTTCTATCACTAATAAGGTAATGGAAATTCACAGATAATGACAGCATACTCTGGTTTTTTTTGTGGTGTTGAGTTCCTCAGTCTAAAGATCCCTTTTATGTGGTGGTGGTGGTGGTGGTGGTGTTTGAGAACCGAAAGGCTTTACAGGATAGTAATGGGCCAGATTGTGTATTCACTGGAGACATAGTTCTGCCATAGAATTCAGTGAGACCGAGGTGCAGTAATTTCAGGTATTTCCCCCGCATTCTTTTCTTTTCTCTCCCGCTCCCTCAAAAACAATCTGTTTTGTGGAACTGAGGTTTGCAGTGTTGTATTGCTTCCTCTGTAACCAACAGAGACCTGGCCCTGTCCGTGGCTAAAAGAGAGTGAGCCTCTCAGCCATAAATAGCAGAACATCTGGACACCTTTTAGATATTTTCTCAGTGCTAGTTTTTAGGACTTGCTACTGTGTTGTAAAACAGGGTTTATTATGGTAAAGGACAGATGAATTGTGGATAGTGGTATCCATTTTGTATCCTTTACAATTAATTTGTATTAAAATAATAACCTAATAATTCACCAAAATATGTGCGTATCCATGTACATGTGAACACCCATCCGCCTCCTCAGGCAGCTGGTGGCTTAGCAGTCTGCAGACTTATTTGCAAAGTGTCCATGAGTCTCCTCCCTCCCTCCGCCCCCTCCAAAAAAGGGTAGCAGCTGTAGACTGACTGCAGCTATGTCTGCCCCACTGTTTCCTAAGTTAAGTTTATTTGGTCAGAAAGAATTTTATAGTTTGGGGTTATAAAATAATGTAATGTAACATCATTCCCTCTCCTGGCTCACAGCTGCTCCCGCAAATGGGGGAGCTTTCAGTAATTTCTGGGATCTTTGAAAACCCTTTTGAAGTATGGCTGGAGGCCTCATGACCCAACAGCCTGGATCAATTAAAGGTACAGCCTTCAGAGAAATGTAATAACAGGTAAGTGATATGCTCTTTGGGACAAAATCCAGACTATTCAGCCACCTGTGTTTTTTCTGTCCTGAACTGAATTTGAAAAGTATGTTTTTAAATGTTACTTTAAAAGACCAGTCTTTTTGCATTGTATTTCTTTTGTAGTCATTGTGCTTTTTGCTGCTCTAGCCTGCCATAGTTGCATGTAGTGGTGATGCTAAATTGGAAGCAGTATTGCTAGCAAAATGGGATTTGCCTTTCATAATCTCTGTTTCTGTCAGCACAACTGGGTGGTGTTCTTCTGAATCTAATGGTATTTGACTAGCTTGACCTCTAGCTTTACTATGACATCTTAATTCTTTGAGACTATCAAGCATTACGTTCTTGAAGTGGGATTTATTAAATCAAAGGAAAAGTAGAATTAAATATACCCAAATGTAGTAGAAAGTGAAGAAAGAAATTTAGGAATAGAAATAGGTATGGCTCCTTGTTGACAATCCTACTTTGTTTTCTCATTGTCCTTTTCAATGCAGTTGTATAGGCCAAAAAGTACTATGACCATGTGCTAAAGTTTTAAAGAAATATATTCCGCAAAACAGAGATGATTAAATACTGGTTTAAACAAATCTATTCACATAGTGCATGGCTTAAGCCAATTAGAAGGCCAAGGATGGAAACTTGGCAAAGTTCCCATTGACTGAATGAGGCCAGTTATTTCACCCTAGGTCTGGTATCTGGAGGAGCTTACAATCATAATAATGAAACCCTCATCTCAGTGATATATAAATAGAAGACATGATTTTACAGCACGATTAACATACAGAAAAGGGCTGTATGTTCAAGAAATCTCAAAACTGACTCAGCTATAGCAAAATAATATATCACCTAACATTCAGATAGCTCTCCATCAGCAGACCTCAAGGCTCTTTACAAAGGGATATGCACACTCTCTTTATTTCTATTTTCCATATCGACAAAATCAGACACGGAGATACCAAATGGCCTTTTCAAAGTCATATGGGTGAAAAAATATTAGAACCACACACAAAATCTGAGTCTCCTGACTCTTAGTTTGGTTTGTCCTATTTTCTGGAGCTTGTTGCATCTTAGGAGGATTCAATAGTTAATTATTCCTTCACTTCCTTCTTTTAGAAGTGAATGTATCAGAGAGAGAACCTGTGAAGGGGGAAACCCTATTCTTCTAACAAGGTTTGACGAGTCCTAAGTAGAGTAATGCCTTCTAATTATTATTTTATTACACTTAAATAAAGTAGGGAAGATAATTTGCAATTTCATATCTGACAAGAAGAAATTGGTGACAAAAACATTGAATAAAGACGGGAACACAAGCATCCTATATTATTATTATTTGTAATTTTAAGGTGCTACCATATTATACTGAGATTTGGCATCTAAAAGTCGGTTTTGCTGAAGCAGAAAATGTGTGGACTATTATAGAGTTCCTCTGAGTATATTTGGAAAGCCAAGTGTATCTTTGAGACATGTTGAATGTAAGCATTAGACTGCATTGAACAGTTACTTGTAGTAAAATCCTTCTAAAAAGCAATAACAACTTCTTTTAAAATGTAGCTGTATCTTTTTTTTTCTTGTTTTTGTTTTGTTTTTTGGTGTGGGTTTGTCTATTGGCTTCTCTTCACTGAAATTTTACACTATGGAAGCTTCTAGCATTTTCTTTTAAAATGTGATTTTGTATGTATAGTTATTCTCTAAAGAAGAGAATTTTATATGAGACTTCTGTCATAGATACTAGTGATTGATAGTTGCAAATACTTCAGTTGGTCCTAACCTGGCCTTAGTCTTCCTCACCCATGGTTGTGTGTTGATTTCAACAGCACATGTGTTTTTTTTTTTGTTTTTTTTTTTTTTTTTTTTTTTTTAAACAAACATCTTGTTCTGTTAGGAAATTCTGGAACACTGATTAATTATAAAACTTTGTTACAAACATCCTAATGTATAATTTCCTTGTTACCTATTTGTTTGAACAATATGTATGTTTTGTTCAGTCAATATGGGTATGTCTACACCACCACCCTAGTTTGAACTAGGGTGGTAGTGTAGACATATCCTATGAGAGTTGCTTCTGTTTAGAAATATAAAAAATACCCTTTTTTTTCTTTGCTTTTTCGGTGTCTCCAAAAGGAGATGATCACTATTTCACTAAGATCTGTTGGCCCAAAAAGCAAGCACCCAGAATTGAACCTAGTTTTCCCCTATGGCAGTGCAAAATCACTATAATACTACAAGGTTAGCATCTAGGACGGGGTGAGCAATAATTTTTGAACAAGGGCCACTTCAAGAATGTTTGAAGTGGTTGAGAGCCACCCCCAAAGGGGCAGGGCCTCAAACTGAAGGGCCGGGGCCTCAGGCAGAAGGGGTGGGCCTTTTAAATAGCAGGAGTTGAATGGGCTCATGCCTCCCCTGTGGCTCCCAGGCATCACGTTAGTGGGAGACGGGAGCTGTGAGCTCTTTCAATTCCTGCTATTTAAAGGGCTCGCTGCTCCTGGCCTCGCTGCTTACGCGTTGCCTGGGAGCCAGGGATACATGAGCCCTTTCAACTGCTTCTGTTTAAAGGGTTCACACCTTCCCCGTGGCTGTTGCCTGAGAGCCATGGGGAAGGTGTGAGTCCTTTAAATAGAAGCAGTTAAAAGGGCTCATGCTTCCCTGGTTCCCAGGCAGTGGGCTAGCATGGGCCGGGAGCTGCAAGCCCTTTCAACTGCTTCTATTGAAAGGGCTTGTGCCTGCCAGGTGACTGCCAGGCAACGCAGCTGCCCAGCAGGTGTGAGCCTTTTAAATAGATGCACTAGTGTGTTGCCAGGGAACCGGGACTTGCGAGCCCTTTTAACTGCATTTATTTAAAGGGCTTGCGCCTTCCCTGCGCCCATTGGGCAACGCATTGCCTGGCAGCCGCAAGGAACACACAAGCCCTTTAAACAGAAGCAGTTGAAAAGGCTCATGTGTCCCAGCTCCCAAGCAATGTGCTAGCAGCGGGACTGGGAACTGCGAGCCCTTTTAACTGCTTCTATTTAAAGGCCTTGCAGCTCTAGTGCTGCTAGTGTGTTGCTAGGGAGCCAGGATGCGGGAATCCTTTCAGCTGCTTCTATTTAAAGGGCTCACGCCTTCCACGTGGCTGCCAGGCAACACATTGCCTGACCGGCACAGGGACGATGTGAGCCCTTTAAGTAGAAGCAGTTAAACGGGATTGTGCATCTCTAGCTCCCAGGCAACGTGCTGGGGGGGTGGGGCCTGGAATTGCCATGGGGACAGATAAAACCCTTGGCAGGCTGGATCTGGCCCACTGACAGGCTTTTGCCCACCCCTGGTCTAGGAAGTAGTTTTAAATGTAATTTGTGTTTACAGAACTCATTGCCACGATCCACTAGTTCTTAATTTGCAGCCTGGTGGCTCCAGGTTTGAATTTCTGTTCCCAAAGCTGAAGGTGGAACATTAAACTGTTTCAAGTTAAGTGATATTCTTTTAAGTTACAGCTAATTATAACCCAAGTGCAAGTGAAGTTCTGCTAAGTGTTAGATGGATAGAGAAGAAAGGACATCAAATAAAGAAGGTTTGGCTTTAAAAAAATTAAAAGCAATATACAGACAATTTTTTCAGATTGTATTGTACTAAATATTGTTAAAGAGCTGTGTACCTGAAGAATTTCAATAGGAGGAGGAATAAAAAAGTTGGTAGCATTTCCCCCTCCCCCTTGGTATTGTTTCTCTCTACTCCTGGTGAGAGGAAGTATAAGTAGGTATTTTGAAGTCTGTTGCTTTTAAATAAAGTGAGCAGGTTAGCCCTCTCCACATCCAAGCTGGAATGTTTCCCCTCAGCTTTTATCTAGCCTTAATCAGATGCTTGATTTCTCAGGAAAAAGTTCTCTCTTCAAGGTCTGCCATCGCACATCTGTATAAAACCAGCACAGCTATCTCAAGTTGACATTCCATAAGCTTCATTCTGACTGTAGCTCCTGAATCATTGACCTATGACTCTGCTTGAAGCACTGGGTTCTAGGGACAATATAAAATCATTGTTCTGTGCTTGAATGCTTTCAGTGCCTCACGTATTTGAGGCTTACTTAAATATGGGTGTATGCAGTGTGAAAAGCAGAGTAGAGCTATTTGATTAATTTCATTGGTGTTTACCGAATAGTTGTTGTGGTACTTGGCAAATATTTTATAGCTCAGTGAACCCTAGATCACTGATTATGGTTAAAAGATTTACTTGGATTCAGAGTCTTTCCTTTCTTACTTGTCCGAGAGAGAGAGAGAGAGACACAGACAGAAATTGAGTCTTTCATTTCTCTTTTCATATGATCCACATTCTTCTTTATCATCTCTCTCCTTTACACAGGCAGAAAAACTGGCACTCTCTGTCACTTTTCCCACATTTCCATTCCTTATCTTCATGTTAATCTGCTAATTCCTTAGTAATAGGCTTTCCATCATTTATGCTTCATCTACAGATAGAGGGATGGCAAACCATGAAGTTTATAAAATAAGACCAAGCTGTGTTTTTCAGGACTAGGGAGTAGAAATTCCAGAAAACTGCTGACCCAAAGTAAATAAAAATGTAAATTTCAGTTTCCTTTCATTAAGATTTTGAAAATAGAGACTCAGAATACCTGTACATTATACTTCCCTTGGCCAATACTTTTTGATAAGTGCAAGCCAACTGCCATTTGGGACATCTAACTCGTTGAATACTGGGCGCTTTCTTACCTCCATTCCCCACTCCAAATAAGACTGTAGTCTATGTGACAGGATGGCCCTGCCCCGCCCCACACTATAAATGAACCTGTGGGCAGGGCCCAGCTGGCGGAGAGTGTCCCTCCCCCATGGCCTTGCTGGGCATGTTCACTGGTGAGCTGCACTATAAGAGGCCCTGAGATGGCTCACTTGGGGCTGATAGCTGAAGAGGAAGGACTGAAAAGGCCAGCTCCTGACCCAGAGGAGTCCATGCAGCCGGAACCAACGCCAACCCTGGCTAGGGTTGCCAGCTGGTTGAAACAAAAATACCGAACCCCACCCTCTCAAAAAAAACGGGAAAAAATTCTGTTGAAGGAGAAAAAGGCGGAGGAGGGGGGACCAAACTTGTTGAGCGAAAAAGAAGACTCCGAGGACTTAAGCCCCAAAAAATTAAAATAAAACAGCATTAAAACAGCATGTTCCCTTTAAGAGTGAGTGCAGGGATAGGAGCAGGGGAGCGGCTGAGCACTAAGACCCTGGGGAAGCACTGCCGGCAGCCGGCAGCCTTGGGGAACCAGGTAAGCATGGGGCTGGGGTCGGGGGACTGGGGGTGTTGGGGGTCAGAGAGGAGTTCAGGGGGGTGGGGGAAGAGGCCGGGCTCTGATTGTTCGTAGGGTTGCCAGGTGCCCGGCATTTTCACCTCCTGGCTGGGGAAAAATTCAGAAAATACCACACATCTCAGGTGTCCGGTATTCTCTGAATTTTTTTTACCGGACTGTCCAGGTGAATACCGGACACCTGGCGACCCTAACCCTGGCCCCGGAGACCGTGGAGAGGTACGACTACAAGGGAATGGCAGGGAGCTAGGAAGCAGCCCAGGGCAGGGAGTAATACAGCCCCGAGTGCTCAGAGGGTTGAGGGGAGGAACCCCTCTCTGAGCAGGCAGTGGACCGGGTCACTGCCAACAGGGCCCTGGGCTGGGACCCAGTGGAGTGGGAGGGCCTGGGTCCCCCTACGTCCCCCTCTCAGCGCCCCAGAGTCCGGAAGGGCCTGCCGGCCTAAGGACTAGGCCAGAAGGCCGTATTTACCTCGAGGGGGAACTTTCAAAGACTGAGCTAGAAGGCCATATTTACCCCAACGGGGGGGGGAGGGGGGACTTTAAAAGGCTAGGCCAGGATGAGGGAGTTCCCGAGCAAGGGGCGGCACCCCTCGACAGTCTACAATTACTACTTCTAATCTCTTAATCTGGTTGGGGGGACTAGAGTCCTGTTGGTGATAACCAGGAAACTGCATTACCAGGGATTTATTTCTTATATTTACATCATGTCAGTAAATTTACCTTTTTAATGTTAGGCCTTGAAAAACTATTATATAAACGGCACTCACATTTAAATGGAATTTTCCTGATGCAACAAACCAAGTAGCCAACACTAGGTAGACCAGAAATACCCATCTTGAACAAAAATACTAGATTTACTTTCCATTTCTTCTCAGTAATTGTGTGCTGATGACAAAGCTAATGACAGTCCCTGCCCTGAAGTACAGGTTGAACCTCTCAAATCGGGGATTCTCTGGTCTAGCAACATTCATGGTCTGACAGGACCACAAATACTGTTGGACCAGAGAGCCCCAGCTGGCCAAGTTCAGAAGCATAGCCCAGGCTAGCCTGATGGTGAGGAGACCAGCTCCAGCGGAGCTATCACAGTAGAGACTGCAGTCCCAGCCAGGGCCGATGGTGAGGGAGTGAACTGGGAGGTAGTGGGGCTGGCCACCAGGAGCGCAGCCTTGGCTTGGGCTGGCACAATGGGGAGCGCAGTCTCGGTCGGGGATCATGGGGAGGGAACCAGAGCCTGAGTCCTGGCTAGTGCATTGCATGGGCACAGTCCTGGCTGGGGCTAGCGGCGGGGAGCTTAGCCCCAGTTGGGGCTGGAGTCCAAACCGGTGCATTAGTGGGGCGAGGTGAGGGCTAGAGGCAGGGGGCCGGCCCCTGTCCGGTGCTGG
Source organism: Pelodiscus sinensis (assembly GCF_052426305.1). NCBI lineage: Eukaryota > Metazoa > Chordata > Testudines > Trionychidae > Pelodiscus > Pelodiscus sinensis. Next base: position 94,649,901 of record NC_143055.1, read on the forward strand.
TGTGGTGTGGGATGCAGCCCCTGCCAGGACTGGCATGGGGTGCAGTTTGAGGCAGTGGCAGGCAACAAGAAGTGCTGCCCCACCTGGAAGCAGAGCCTACAGCTGGGTAAAGAGCTTTAACCTCCCCTGGTGTTCAGGGGGGTTCAATGCAGACTCCATTGTTCGGGGCCAGTCAGGTCCCGAGTGTGCTGGACAAGGGAAGTCTGACCTGTATCATGAAAACCAAAAATGTTAAGGCATTGCCGTTGTAATGAAGATCGTACCATTGTCTGAACAATTGTGGTTTCCGATGCTAGCTTTTTCTTCATGCTTACTACACAAGACTAAGCAAGAGAAACACATCTTTAAGGCTACTGTTTTCAGTTCAGACCTTTGATACAGAAATGGCATGTTCTGAATGGGCTACTCCTAACAATTTCTCAGACAAAAGGAGCATTAATATTCTGAAATGCTGGGAGAAGAAACCATGTGTGATTGGGTACGCTCTGACATGAGATCTATAAGTGCTCTTTCTGTTTGACAGTTTTATTTATCACTTTTTTTTCAGAAAACTTCACTTAATTAGATATGCCCCCACCTGATGCTGCATTGCAAACAGTTATAAATATTATTGCTTACTAAAAAAAAACCCAGGACACTCTTCATTTTTTTTTTTTTTTTGGTGTTTGTAGTTCACTAGTTTGTCTGACTGCTAGTTTATGATCCATTTCATTTATAAACTTCTTAATTTTTGTTTTTTGCATATTAGCACAACATTGGAGTATCCAGTTGCAAATGCTGCAATAGAATATTTTAAAATTTGAACCAAAATTTCATGAAAAAATTGTGTTTTTGGTTTAAAAAATAATAGTGTAAAACTTTAATTACCAGACAAATGCCCGTAAATGATAGGTAAGATCCTTCACTTTGTCTCTAGTGCTAAAAATTAAATGAGCCCAAATCAAGGCAACTTTGGAGAACAATGCACAACCCATCTTTTTGTCTTCCCTTCTTCCCCCCCTCCTCCCACTAAAGAGAGATGAAGAATTAATTCCTCATCTTTCTCAGAAGACAGACACCAGGGATCATCCTACTTAGCAAGTAATATACTGAAGTATGAGATAATTGTTTTTATACTTCATCCTTCGTAAAGGAGCATTTGGAAGAAGCAAAGAGCTGACCCCACCATGAAATCCACTTCTCTTCAACACTTAATGGAATTTAATTACTGTGCTCAGATGCATCAGTCAGAGGCATCGTAGAAAAATCGAAGATGATAGAACTGATGTTTTCTGGGTAATTAATAGGAAGTCTTGATACTAATTATAATAGGTGCATAGAAATATATATTTAGAGGGGGGAATAATATAAAGGGCTTTTGATAACAGTGTAGAGATGGTCTTTGTATTTAATTTATACAAAATGTCTGTTACAAAATGTTCAAATCTGATATATTGAAATAGTAGGACTGGATCAGCCTGGCAGCTAGGTAGAACAGTATGTTGCCACAAAATCATTGTTTTTGCACCAAACTCTTGGGATGCCAAGAGTTGAAAGTACTGTGGACTCACTATGTTCAGCCCTTGAGACATAGAAGAGCTCTTTTGTGATGCTCTTCCTGCTACTGCACAGAGGAACCCAAAGCCCTTTGCGAACAATAAATTAAGATGTGGTTTATGTATATACCCTGTATTACATAAACCACAACTTAGAAAGATTGACTACATTTCCAAAGACACTACAGAATCATTAACAGAGCTAGAATAAGAAGTCATGGTAGTGGTATTGGACACCTACCAGCCACATTAAAGACGAGTTACATACAGCGGTTAAATAATTTGATTAATCACTTACCTCTGGTAGGCTTCTCGCTGTTCTTTAGATTGCTGCTCTTATTCATATTTATGCTCCTTAGCAGAAGTACAAAATGAAGAAGGATTATAAATTGATGTGTTTTATTAGTTAACATTGCTTTTAAAGCAGATAAAAATTACAAAAGGCAAATAAAGTTGATTAGATGCTAGTGTTTACAGACAGGAAAAATTGACCACATAGGGTGGTAGTTTTCAAGAGATAATAAATCAGTTAAATTAATTCATATAAAGATAAACTTATGTCTTAGGCTCTAGTCTGATATGAGTGGGTGGGTGATTCTGGTATTGATGTGGAACTATGTATCCTTATTTATTTCTAATCAAATTTATATGCCAATGGAATTATGGGATTGCTCACATCAGTTCAACCAAGCAATTCTACTGTAACATTCAGAAGTTAGACAGATTATTTAATTATTAAAGAATGTAAATTTAATTCTGAATTACCTTGACTAGGTGATACTCAGAGCCAGGTTTTGCCAATGAAAAATTGTCACACAAGAACCCAGAATGTAATTTGCAGGTAATCATTTTAAAGCTATTCTACCTCTTTTGGCATTTCACCAGTACTTCCAGGTCTTATGCCACTTGAATCAAAGTTTCAGATAGTTGTTAAAGTCTTTAGCTTACAAGACAATTACAATTCTTTCTTTTTGTCTAAGAAATTGTCAGTTCTCTTGACTGCAAAAATCTATGTGATATTTAGGGTGAACGCTTTGAAACATTTAGCAAGTCTCACTGCTATCTTCCCAGGATAAAGTCTCCCATCCTTTAAGTGTGACCTACATTCTTTATTCCTAGATCTGTACATTTACATTTGGCCATGTTAAAATTGGCATGTCTATTTGCACCCAGTTTACTCAGGGATCCACATAGCTGCCTATTACTGGCTAGTCCTCTTCATTATTTACCACTCTCCCATGAAAGCTCATGATACCATTTACATGTTTTGTTAGTCTGTACAGGATAAACTTAAAAAACAGAAAATGGTCAGGTAGCACTTCACAGACTAACTCGGCTACCCTCTGAAGCTTCCAATTTTTTATGTCAGCTGCAAACTGTATTAGTAATGACTATATATATTTTTTCCGCATCATTGATTAACAGTGTTAAATAGCATGGGGGCTAAGAACAGATACTAGTAGGCCTCCACTAAATATAGACCTACTTTATGATGATTTACTGTTTACAATTACATTGATCATATCTATATTTAAAATGGACAACCTGGTCCGAACTGTGTGGAGTATTTTGTGGTCAAGTTGCCTAGGAAATAAAACTTTCTTGGAGGGGTCTCTTATGGAATACCTTTAAATAACTTCAGTTTTCTAATATAGCTTCTTAGATCTAAACATTGTCCATTAATATTTGTTATCATCTAGTAATAACATTATACTATACTGTATCAGATACTATAGCTTGAGCTTATGGTATCTCCAGTGCAAGTTTATAGGTTTAATGTACAATAGAAGGAAAAAGTAAAAGAGAAATTTACTTCACAACTTAGTAAGAGTTTGTAGTTAAGCCTAGCTAATTAGTTGTTGCAGTTAATCAACCTGTGTGAAACATGAAAGCAACCGTAAGGTGGGGGAGAAGCCATTGGCCCTGGGGAGCAGACAGTGGGTGCCTCTACTCCCTCCCCTGAGAGCCCCCCGCCCTGACTACTGAGGCACCCAAACTCTGCCTTGAGTCCCTCCTTACACCCTAACCCTGACTCCTGCACCCTCCACACTCCTAACCTCCTTCCCTGAGTCTCCACCATTGCCAAGCCCCTGCCCAGGCCCAGCGAGCAAGGTGGTTGCCTTGGGCCCTGCACCTTCAGGGCCCTGTGCTGCCTGGCCACTCGCTTGCTTGCTGCCCTGGCTGGGAGCCACCCAGATGCGTAGCATAGTCAACCGCAGTGTGCCGCTTTGGGCCTGCTAACTCTTTGGCCAGGCCTGTCCCTGCCCTGACTCCCGCACCACCCACATCTCCAGCCCCCTTCCCTTAAGGACCGAAGAATTGACAGGTAAGACTTCTAGTAACAACATATATGAATACAACAGTAAGATAGAGAATAATAAATAGTTATAGGAACGTTTCTGTCAAATTATTCAAACATGAGTGCCTAAAGTGAGGTTTATAAATAAGTCGGAGCAGCAGGTAGTAAGCGCCTCTGAAAATTAGGACACATTTTTATTTGTGTGACTAAATATGGATTTCAGATCCTGTCTTTAGGAATACAGTCTGAAATGTTTGGCTCTATTTACATTAAGAGTGCATAAGAGTACATTATTCTTGTTCTTTATCCAGACCGCCTGTTGACATCAGTGGCAGCTCTGCTGGATCAGAAATATGCAGACTTAAGTTTATACCATAGCCTATAGCTCAGAATTAAGTTTGGAATTAATCCTCTACTACAGGGATTTTCAAACTCTGGGCCGCAGCTTTGTTTACCTGCACCTCTACAAGTATGGGCGATTACAGCTCCTGTTGGCCGCAGATCACTGTTCCTGGCTAATGGGAGCTGCGGGAAGAGGTGTAGACCAGGACACTGCTTTTTGCAGCGCCCATTGTCCAAGAACAGTGAACCATGACCAATGGGAGCTGTAATGTGCAGGTAAACAGCCTGTCGTGGCCGGTTAATGGCTTGCCCTTAGAAGCAGCAACTCAGAGTTTGAAAATCCTGTTCTACAGAATGACTTTGATACCAAGAGAAAGTCATGTCTTCTTTCTTGGGGTCAGAGGACAGCTTGATACAGGCCTTTGTGAGAAGAGTCAGCAAATAAAATATGAAAAAGACTCCCCAAAGACTTACCTGGATGAAAAATAGTAGAACTTTTGTGGATTTTTAAGGTAATATTTACAGACGATCACTAGCGGAAAAAGATTAATATAGTGGAAATTCATTTAAACTAGCCATTACAATTTCATTATAACACATTTGAAAGAATAATCGTTTTCCATATCTTATTAAATGTTCCTCTCACATAGCAACATTTTTATATAAACTATAAAATAATTCAACAGAAATGTTTTTTTTTTTAAATAGCTTTCTGCCCTTTATGTACATCTTGCTTGTAGGTTCTTGCATGCAATGTTTTGTTCCTTTAGAGTGGTGCTTAAGCCCTGGCATGAGACCTAGCTGGACTGTAAAACTCTCCCTCAGCAGCTTGCCTATGCTTATGCCAGTTAACCTTTCTGCAAGGGGTTCTGCGGCTTATTTGCAGAATTCAATTTTTTTCCAATTATAAAACAAACATTAAGAGAGTCTTCTTTTTACCAATTAGGTCAAAGTCCTAAAATTTTAAGACCTAAACCACATGGTTTAGAGCGAACTGATTCACAAACCATAGGTGACTTTGCTACAAGAAGAAAGGGTATGTACTATAGCACTGTATGTTGTATGGGGCTTTGTATTTATTTTTAAAAGTATGTTTTTTTAAAGGTTAAACTCTTAATAAAGCATTGTCACTTCTAATGTTGTAATCTAAA